>NW_017731535.1:2448051-2499556 GCF_001890085.2 Hipposideros armiger
CGTGACAGGAACCTCTCCTTCACTTGTGCAGATATTGCAGAATCTGCTGCTAAAGCAACAGCTACCCAACAGAAACCCCTAGACTCCTGGCCAAACTTGTTCTTGATAGTAGGACAGCCCTTGGTTGTCTTTTACTTGAGCAAGGAGATGTCTGTGCTGTGGCCAACACCATGTGCTCCACCTGGATTGACACTTCGAGGAAGTAGAGGCTCGGCTACATAAGATCACTGAACAAGCCAGTTGGCTTAAGAGGTGATTCCTTCAACATGGTCTTTCTTTGGCTTATTTGATTCTGATTTGTTTGGGTCTTGGGGGCCATGGCTAAACATGCACTCCAAACGTTGGGAATTATCCTGCTTATAATAATCGTAATAATCCCCCCATGGGCTGTATTCTCTCAAAAGCTTTAAATGTATGTTCACAGCCACTAACCATGAAGCAAATAGTCTCCCAAAGACCAGAAAGTCAGAAAAGAAATGAGAAGAATTCAAAAACGTGAACCCAAAATAGCGACCTGTGAATACCACACAGAGGATCAGCAGAAACTACGAGAACTTCAGAGCGGCAGCTAGGAGTAGTGTGAATGTCTTAAATTCTGATGACAGCTCTCAGGCTGAAAGTCTGATCAAAAGGGGGGAATTGTTAAAACCAAGACAATAGGCCCAAAATAGAGTCACTTGTGCTAAGTCTGCATCGCCCAACTGAGACTTAATTACAGGTCTGACTGTAATGGAATCTTAAACCAATCAGTCAGGAATCGCCTGATCAGCCCTAGGTAGGCCATCTGCACAATAGGTCCCTGCCATCCCCTGAAGGAAAGTGACTTTACAATAACCATCCCGCCTTTTGCCAGTATAACTTCCTGTTCTCACTCCCTTCTGCCTGTATGTCTTTGAGGGCTCTTTGGAGCTCTTTTCTATCTGCTGGGTTAGAGGCTGCCTAATTCAAATCTATTTTTGTTTAATTAAAGTCGTACAATTTTAAATATGCCTCAGTTTACTTTTTAATACACCTAATCTGTTAGAGCATTTAATGAATCCTTTCCATTCAATATTTTCTGGTTTAGAAGAAGCAAACGCAGGGTAGGTGTTGGACACCATTCAAGATAGAGATAGAATAAAACAATTGCCTCCCAAAATGGCTGGAACAACCAAAATTCAACTTGAAAAAGTGCAGGCATCACTTTTGGGCAGGTGCTCCTTTCAATTAGCTTAACACTTGGCTAATTCTGTGTGAAAACTGAATGATGGTTATGATTCCAACCATCAGATGGGCATGTGGTCGTGTGCTGTTAACAGGTTCCAAAGCTACCTGAAAGAGGTTTAATGGCTTGGAACAAACTGGACAGCATGAGGTGGCCTCTCAGCCAGGCCTGTAACTTGCAGCCTGCCCAACCCTCTCAATCAATTTCATGCATTCCAGTGACAAAGTCTCACAAAGCTGCACAACTCAGTTTGCACAACTGAACAATGAATGCTCTCTCAGGCCTCCTTCAATCTAGATATTCAACAGTGTCTTTGCCAGCCAGCAGTCGCCATCAAACAAGAACGGTGACCTTAGTGCCAACAACTCCGCTCAATGAAATGAAATGTCTTTTATTTTGTGAACAACTTGTTTTAGACACAATTATCCCAGACCAAATGCACATCGGCACTCATTTATGATTCATACCTACTGGTGTGCATGGACGCATTTTCTCCCACTGCTGCTCTGAATTTGGGAGTGCAGCTCTCCCAGTCCCCCTGCAGTCTTCTCTTTGGCTCCTTGGAAAGAAACCAGAAATCTGCACTTCGGAAGTTTCCAAGTGTTCCCATATAACTGGCAGTGTGCTCGCTAACAGCCCCAATGAATGCACGAGAAGCGTCCTTCCCGGGTGTTAGCTGTCATCTCCTGTGATCCTCTTCTATTTTTATCAGTTTATTATGCCTCTCCTGACGTTGGCCACCATCCAGGCCTGTAGGAATTGCCTTGCAAAGAGCCCTCTGGAGCAGGCATTCAGCTGTATACAGCGCACCTGTCACACAGGTTTATGCAGATCCAGCAGCTGGCAAGGGCCATTTCTTAAATCAGAAAAACAAATAAGAACATTTTAAGACACAAGGAAGACCATGCAAATTCACTGTTTCCAAGCTAGTAGGACAGAGGGGAGTGTGGGCTCCTCAATTCAAAGTTTTGAAAAGAGACCTCTCCTTTTTGCAAGTCTGAACCTCACAAGGTTCAGAAAATGTGACTGAAGTCCCAAGGAAAGTGACCCAGTAGCTCTAAAATTCTCATTAACTCAGAGTCTTCCATTGGAAAATTACTACGTGGTGTCAAGGCCTGGCCTTTCTTCTGTTTCTGTCAGAGTCCGAGGAAGGGAATTTTAGGAGAAGCTGGAGACAGTACAGTTGGTAACTGTGATGTGATTTATCAGGTTGGAAGCCTGACACTGGTGTGCAGATTCGTGACCACAGAAAGAAAACTCTCTGTCCTCCTCCTTTATGTAAAAAAGTATTCTTTACTGGGTCTAGCAGGAGTTTCTAATTACTCCAATACCTGGCCCCTTAAGAGATGGGTGTTAGGAGAAGCCAGAATTCTAATAATACATACCCTAAGGGCAGGAGAAAAAGTGGAGACTGGAGGAAAAGGTGAAGGATAGAAAAGGGTGTTTTACATTAAGAGGGAAGAACTGATTTGCAAATAATGATAATAACAAATAAAAGGTGTTAGGCATTGAACATTCAGTTTTGAGATTTTCCTTTGAATAATTATAACACATACTTTTTTCACAGAAAGCATTAACCCCACTGTCATCTTTTCATCAGGCCCAGAAAATTCTATGGATTTTCTCAAGGACATAAATTTCTTCTGCAATTTTTGTTTCTTTATATGTATGTATTACTAAAGAATTATTTAACACTTGGGAAACACTTCCCTAGTTAAAAATTCTGGTGTTTCCAAGCTTAAGGCTCACCACATTTTAAAATTTATATCCCATGTAAAGCTCAGTTACTATACCTTCACCTTTTCTAATGAAAGAATTCTAGCTGTGGCTCTACTATGTTTGTGTAGAAATGCCACAATTGTAACAGCTATGAATCTCAGAACTCAACTCTCACTCTCAAAGGGTTTATCACTCTAAGCCCAGAAGCTCGCTTGCAGATAAGATACTAGGCAGCCCATCCTGATTACCCAAGCCCTGTGGTAGGCATGAAACGTGAGTCTCAGCCATCAGCCCCAGTCCTGGAAAGGTACCAGGAATCTGAAGTCCACACTTGCCCACCGAGGCAGGGTCTTTTCAGTGACTGCTCAGCAAGGGAGTACGTGAAAGCTGGTTCTGGTTTGTGGGTGGTGACCAAGCTTGCAACTAGAAGGCTTTGAAGAATGGAATAGGTCTATTATAGATAGGGCAGAGGACAGAAAGCACATGGGGCTGATAGCAGAATCAAAGCAGAAAGGAGAGAGAAGGCATAGCCTTAAGGAGGGGAGTGTTTGCAATGGGGGCTCCATGGTGAATGAGAATCCAACTGACATGGGAAAACTTACATTAGGTGGATAGTGGGGGACTGGATTGCTGAGCATGAAAATATGATGAAGTAACTATTTATTGGATGGGATGTAACCCAGAAAAGGAAGTAATAACAGGGTCTAGAGCAGGAATGTGACATGTGGTACAAACATTAGCCCAGCAAAATTGCTCTAGACTTCATCTTTTGTGTCCTCCCAAAATTCATAAGTTGAACTTAATCCCCAGTATGATGGCATTAGGAGGGGGAGACTTCGGAGGTGATTAGGTTGGGAGGGTGGAGCCCCCATGGATGGGATTAGTGCCCTTGTAAAGGAGACCCCACAGAGCTTCCTCGCCCTTCCTCCAGGTGAGGGCACATTAAGAAGATGCAATCAGTGACCCGGAAGTGGGTCCTCACCAGACACCAAATCTGCTGGCACCTTGACCATGGACTTCCTGCCTCCAGAACTGGGAGAGATAAATGTTTGCTGTTTATAAGCCACCCAGTCTATAGTATTTTTGTTATAAAAGCTCAAACTAAGACAAGAATCACCTAAAATAACAGTGAAAGTGGAAGAACTTTCAGTAGGCCATTAAAATAAGTTGAACTTCAAGAAAAGCACAGCTTAAATGGTGAAAGCTAGTGTGGAGAGAAGATAAGTCTAAGAAAAAATGTAAAAGAACTTTTCCAACTAATTTGTACTGAAATAAGTATGAGATATAAAATACGATCACCATTTAAGTTTGGGGGAAATTGCAAGGAACAGTTTTATATTCATTACACCATGAATGGGAGAAAGTACTATATTCATGGGTTGTGGGTTTTCAGTTTTGTTTGTTTTTGACTGGCTGGATGTGAGAACAGGTTATTCCTAAAGCTCTTAATGTTGCCTATGGTTTAACCTGCCTGGCATTTTTCATATTGCATCAGAAATTCTCCAAGTTCCCTAGAAAAGCGAGTTTATTTTTCCCCAACTTATCTAACAACAATGAGCCTATTGTATTTATATCTTCACTCCTGATTCATTTTCAAGAGGTTGCACCTAAGCATCCATGACTATTCAATCAACACAGGCTTGTGGGTGGGAAATTTAATGTCATTTCCTGATACCGTTGAGAAAGTATTCTCTCCCTTACAATTTGAATAAACAGCAGACAAGGACGGCCAGCTCTGGCTTTACATTCAAATTATAAGGCTGCTCTAATGTGGATATTATACAAGAATACAGTCTATTCTTCAAAGATAGCTTAGGTTATTTCCTTTTCTTTATTTCATTCTTCAATTTACATAATCACAATAGCCTTTGTATGACAACTTAGTAGAATCTTCAATTCCAAAGTCAACAGAAATGATCATATAAAATATACTTGGCTGTAAATATTGCTCTAAAAGAGTCTAAGGTTACATTCACACCTGGCCAAACACACAAATGAGAACTTGAGCATCATGGTATTTCGCTGCTAAAAAGCTTAATATAATTTGTAGATGTGTGCAATTAATCACTAGAAAACATTTATTTTGTAACTCTGAGGTTCAAACAATATACTAACAAGTAAATTTGATTCCATCCCTGATAATAATGGCAGAGCAATTTATGGTGTTGATTTATTTTCCAGCTTCAATGAGATTTAACTGACATAGAATATTGTGTGAGTTTAAGAAGTACAATTTAATGATTTGATACATGTATAGATTCCAAAGTTATAACCACATTAGGCTTAGCTAATACCTCCATCGCCTCGCATAATTCCCACTTCTTTCTTGTGGTGAAAACATTTAAGATCTCCTCTCAGCAACTTTCAGGCAGATAACGCAGCATTATTAACTAGAGTGATGGTGCAGCACATTAGGCCTCTAGAATGTATGCATCTTACAATTGGAAGTTTGTGCCCTTTGACCATCTTCCCCGCATTGTCCCTCACTCAGCCCCTGGCAACCACCATTCTACTCCTGTTTCCATCTGTCTGGCTTTTTTAGATTCCATATGTAAGTGATATCACACAGTTTGCCTTTCTCTGTATTATTTCACTTAGCGCAATGCCCTCAAAGTTCCATCCATATCGACAAAATGGCAGGATTTCTGTCTTTCTTGGGCTGAACCATATCCTATTAGATGCATATACCACGTCTTTCTCCATTCATCCATAGAAGGCCATTCGGGATGTGTCGATGTTTTCACGATTGTGACTAATGCTGCAATACATATGGGAGTGCAGATATCTCTTCAAGACAGTGATTCATACCCTTCAGATAGACATTCCCAGAGGTGGGATTGCTGGATCATAAGGTGGTTCTATTAGTAGTTTTTTGAGGAACCTCCATGCTGTTTTCCAGAGTGGCTGCACCATTTACATTCCCACCAACAGTACACGAGTGTCTCCTTGTCCCACAGCCTCGCCAGCACTTGTTATTGCTGGTCTTTTCTATAATAGCCTTTCTAACAGGTGTGAGGTGACAGCGCACTGTGGTTTCGATTTGCATTTCCCTGGTGATGACTGATGCTGAGCACCTTTTCGTGGACCTGTGGGTCATCTGGGCCTTCTCGGACCGACTATGGCTGTGCCTGCTCCCTGCTTCTCATTTCTCTTGTGGCGGAATTCTGAAGCTTGTATGCCCTCTCTGGGTCCTGCAACACACCAGACTGGGTGCTGACAGCCTCCCTTTGTTTTCCCAAGGGTGGCACTAAAATTCAAGTTTGTGATGTCTCCTCGGCTGGCAGATTGGAGCCTGAGTCTCTGTGCATGCGCACCAGCCATCCGCCAAAGTGCGTTCTCGCTGTCACCATCAGGAAAGAGCCCAAGAACTGGCCACAGGATGGGGGGGGGGGAGATGAGGTACACAGCACATTGAAGGTGCCTGTGGGTTTTGGGGGTCCACACCAAGGTGTCCCCAGAGGCTTGTGGGAGGGCTTCTCGATGGAGCCTGTGATGCCCTTTGTAGGATCCTATCGGCTGCTCCCCCAGTCTCTTCCCACCCGCAGTCACGCAGCTCATGCGTGAGCCAGCGCTCTGGACCCGTGAGAGCCTCACCCGTAACCCCCTCGGTGGCTTCCTGCCCAGCTGGGGAAGCTGGCTGCTCACTCATGTCGTCTCACTTCCTGCTGTGGGAGAAACCACAGGTGGAAAGGTCTGGGAGCTGTGTCCACTCTGGGGAAGGTGTGATGCAGGGAAAGTCACGCTGTCATTCCCTCTGCCCTGTGTCCATACAGCCTGCCCTTAAGATTTTCCCTTCCCAAGCAGATTGTGTCCTGATCTTATGGTGGACTTTGTATTCTGGGCTGTATTGTAGTTACTTGCACACATGCCCATACATCTTCAAGAGCTTGAAGACATGCCACCCATGGTACCTGACTCACCCTTAGCAGATGCACAAACAACATGTGTTGAATGTAATTCTCTCCGATGTTAAACTTCACACTTTTATTTTGGATAGTTTCTGGCCTTTGTGGGCCATTTATACTTCTCTAGTCAATGAGAAGAGAATCTTCAAGACAAAGTCCATCTATTGTCTTCTTGGCAGCTACGTCCCCAGCCCATCTGTGCCTGATGCCACAGACAGCCTGAATAACATCTGTTAGCCGCAGACAGTAATGAGACTCTATACCCACCTATCCATCAGCATCAGTAAGGTGATGAAACCATTTCAATACGCACCATTCTGTGTCCAAAGGCCCACTAACATGAACCCAAAGACACACTACACCCTCGGTTAATTTTTTCAGTTACTCTGAAACTTGGAAAGCACCCATTCCAATTTCCTGATAACACTAAGCAAGCTAAGCTACACAGGAGATGACTAGTGATATATTTATTTCACTACGACCCAAAATGCTTGTTTAATTTTGATCTGCCTTACAAATCTATATACCTTGGCTACCATTCTGTTTCTTCTCTTCTAAGGACTTGTTATTTCTCTGCCTCTGGGAAGAATAATGTATTTCAACAATCTGAGATTATTTAATTCTCCAATTCCCAGCAGAAGAATTTCATCTTGATTATATTTTAGAAGAATTTACTTTAATGTTTGACTTTTCTCTATAGTCTAAACTACCACCCCATGTTGTTTTTGTTCAAAAGTTTTACTTGAACTTATTTTTCATGTCATGAGAGAAGAACATTTTTGGAGAAAACTTTATTTTATAATATAGTTTGATTAACTAAGAAAGAATTCTCCATACTAGCAGTATTCTTATTGATAGATGGGATAATTCTGCAGCAAGCAGCATATTGCATCTATCAATATGTGAAATGGAAATCTAAACACTGGTCTAATATCTGAGACTGGAGACCATTTGATGACTTCATACATATATGTATAACTTCAGAAGAAGGAATTTTTAGTAGGTGGATTCTTCTTTCATTTGATGATCTTCATAAAGCAACTCAAGCAGAAATATGAGTGGTAATTTCATGAACTTTAATCAGTTTTAATGTCTTTCATTGTCATATAAGTGTTGTGCTGTCTGCTTTGCAGATATACAGAATTTAATGAAGATATAGTATAGTAAGCAAAATTCAGCTGGAGAGTAATAGAGTATAAAATAACCCAAATTCAGGATAGCAGATTAGCCTCTGTTGAATGAATGAGCCATGTACAAAGGCCATTCAAAGTCATTTAATATTAAAGAAACAATTAACTGAATGACTGGAAATTAGATATATTTAGAAAGGTCTAGATGTCTATCCATGCTACAGTATTAGAAAATGAAAAATAATTTATACTTGCTTCTTAAGCCCTGATAGCTTCACCATTTCCACAAATTCAAAACATCAAACTTATTGAGATAGTATCAAAATCAAAACTAGATATAATATCCTGCCAAAAATTAGATTAAAAAATTGTGTTAAATATAATTGTATTTAATTATTCCATTGGGAAATAATGGTAGAATATAATTTTTCCCCTGATAGTCAACGATGAATCACTTGTAAGCAAGAAATATGGGCAGTAGATGTGTCCACCAATGGACATTTTCACCAGTGGCACGCTCTACTTGTTAATAAAAGCATATGTTATCATCCTTTATGATTATCATTCCAAAGATTCTCAATGGAAGGTTTAAATTATCTATAAGCTAATGTGAAATCCTTATTAAAAACTAAAATCGTATTTCATAAGACTTAAAACTATGTCCCAAGGAAACAGGAACCAGGTTGGGTAGACTGAATCCATGTATTATAATATATAAGAATTTTAGTCTAAAAGTTGAGAATACTTGAAAGGAAATTGACACATAACTAACTGTAAGTTATATATTGTATAACAAAGTAAGTTCCATGAGTATAATTTCCATGTTGCTCATTGCCAATATATTGGGTAGTTGGGAAAGTCATGACATATTTTTCTATGTTTTTCAATGCAAAAATGCGTCATGGCTTTCCCGACGACCCAATATATGGACTCTACCTGTCCACCTAGAGCTCTCCAAATCTACCTACATTTTTGAAATTTGTTATCACTTATCCTTATATTGTCAGCCATAGAGTCATAAAAATATAATGATTCTGTACTGTCAGCGTGCAAGTTTATTTTATAACCTCCCCCAAACTATCATGTTAGGCTGAGGGACCATGGTGGAATTTAAAGTTTTAAAGGATTTGCTATGATAAGGTAGCTCCTTCATTGAGTACTATACCTCATTTTAAGTAAGAGACACTGGCTCCTTGAAGGTATTTAGTCCTTGTATTCCCCTCTTTTTTTTTTTTTTTTAGTATTTTCAATACTTTTTTTTTTCCTTTAGTGCTAAAAGAACTCCAAAAGTATGCTGCTCCTATGTCTTTATGAAACTCATCAAGGAAATCCTCCATGATAATTTAATTCTAATGGTTACATAACCAGGTTTCTGTGGATTGTGCAGTCCTTTTGGTTAAAGAGAACTAAAATTAGAACAGAATATTGTGTCAAGGCATATGGAACCAACAGCCAACATAGTGTCAGAAAAAAACCAACAACAAGGATATAACATCTTAAAGCAAAAATGTACATAGGAGACCATCTAGTGAGTAATACAACAAATGCCCCATTTTGCCCCCCCCCAAAAAAAATCTGACTATAAAAACTATTATAGGAAGATCTTTATCTTGTCTAAATCTGTGATCTCTTATCTGAAAAATACATGATTAGAGGCAGGAAGTAAGCTAGTTGTTAGCAGCACAGCAGAAAATGGAATCCAAATTCCCCTATCTTACGAATTTATAACACATTTTTAAGATTTCAGGTTGTAAAGCAGTCGATATGTTGGATTTCCTGTGGCCCCTGTAACAAAGGACCACAAGCGTGGTGACTTGAAACAACAGTCCTGGAGGCTGGAAGCTCTAAGTCAGTGTCACTGCACCGCCATGAAAGCGTCAAGGAGCTGCTCTCCCTCCAGATCTCTAGGACACAGTCCACCCCTTGTCTCTTCCAGCCTCTAGGGGCTGCCGTATTCTCCGGCGGTGGCCTCGTTGCTTCAGTCTTCAAGGTCATCGTGCCTCCACGTCCATCTTTACGTCGTCTTCCCCTCTGCATGTGTCCAGTCTCCTCCGCCTCCCTCTTTTAAGGACACTTGGGATGGCACTTGGGGACCAGCTGGATCATTCGGGAGACTCTCTCCACCTCAACATCTCAATTTAATCACATCTTCAAAAGCACTTTTTCCACATAACGTAATACTTACAGCTTGAAGGATTTAGGACTTGATATTTTGGAGGGGGTGGTGGTGGTGTTATTCTGCTGGCTGCTAATTAAGTCAATTAGATATTCAGCCATTTGTCAAAACAAGTCAATTGGATATTGACTTGTCCTCTTTTTATCCTGACATCATATGACAAATCTAAAGTGATTTGAAATATGCTAAGAGAACCATAGCAAATAGTTACTGTTTTTGCCAGTCCGACATCCCTTTACCTTTTGTTATATGAAAGCAAAAGGCAGTTACCCAAAAGCCGTCTGTCTCCTTTGCATGGTCCTACACACCAAAATATGCGAATGTCGTGTCCACAGCCTTTGTAGAGCCACTGTCGTTGCAGCAGGAGACATGACCTCTATTGAAGAGCCTCACCAATGCACATAAAAGCATAATATGGTCACAGTCCCCCTCTGAAAAGTGTGCTGTAAGTCGGAGTTTAAAACAACCACCAAAAATAATCCACACACGTTGATTTCTCCTGTAATTGCCTTTTCAAAAATTCTCAATATGAGTGAGAATCCCATGCTCATCAGCATGGTGGAGACGGCATTACTTTGATTGCACAAATGGGGTCTCAGACACAAAATCAATGAGGTTGTTTTAAGGGATATCAATTTTATGCTGCTTCCCAATTCCAGGGGAAAAAAAGATTCCAAAGTGTTTTTAAGTGAGCTAAGGAGATAAAGAAATATTCTTTTACCAATAGCTATATGAAATGGTTGTATTGTATCAATTTTAAAAGAACATAGATTTGCTTCCTTGAACGTTTATTCTTTCTGTATCTCTTCCATTATTAGTTGCTCTTTTTTTTCATGTTTTTATACCCACTAGGAATTTTATCTCAAGTTAACTTAAGCCAAAATTAAATAATATCCTCTAAGAAATAACCTCTGATCATTTGTAAATAGTAAGTCATAATAGCATAGTGTCTTTCAAACAGCAATAATTGTTTAGTAATTATTAATAATAAGTTACTTAGTACACAGGATAATAAGCAGAAGTTCAAGGTAAATTCACCCTCTGAAAGTTTACTGCAATCAGTTCACATTAGATTAGATCTGCCATCTGCAGAGAGCAATTTAAAAGTCACTGTGTCTCCCAGGTCAGAAGCAAAAAGGGCAGGTCTAGCGATCAAACAGACGCTTGACAACGCACACGAGTGCTCAGTACTTGTTGAATTACAGTGTCCTTTTTTCTGAGGAAAGACAATGCTAATCTTAGGCTGTAGTTAGCATGGAGTCCAGAAAAAGAATTAACTGACAGAAAAATAACTTGTCAGGTTGTTTTCAGTGCCATTAAAGGGAAGGACACGCCCACTGATCTGATTACCACCCAGTGTTCAGTCCCTGTGACCACTATGGTCCCTGCATGGTGACACAGTTCTCTACATTGTGCCTGGCTCTCCTTCCATCACCTTTGAGGGTCCTCCCAGTGTCCACTTGTCTTCTATGTTGACCGATATCTCATGAGGAACTATACTGAGTGGGCTGACTTATGCATTCTGACCACCTGGCAGTTGTCATTTGATGATCAATTCCATGGTTAGCATTCTGGTTTGGGTCATCAACCACTGAGCTCTGACATGTCTACTTCTCAGGTTTAAGGAATTACAAAACTGAGACTCAGACCTTAGGATATTGTGGCCACACCAAGGCTCAGCCATCTCTGAATCCCCACCCCAGAGGTCAGCTGGTTCCCCAGGTCACCATTCATCGCCATCCATTGATGCTCTCATTCATTCATTTATTCAAGGAAGGGGCACTGAGCACCTACTCTGCCAGGTGCTGTGCTGGATGGCGTAGCAATAAAAATAAGTCGTCCAACCCTTGCTCTCATGGAGCGTACAGTCCAGTGAGGAAAGCGATACTGTTAAACACATACTGACTCTACTTATATGATAAGAGCTTCAAAGTAAACAACAGGGTACTCTGCAACCCTAGGCTGGTGGAGCCAGAAAACGCTCACCTGAGGAACTAACCTGGAAGATGACACCAATAAGATGAACATCAATTACAAGGAAAGTCAACTTTTATCTAAAAGTTGACCAGGTGAAGAAAAGAACACAAATTGAGACGCTGCTAAGGAAAGAAACCAGGTGCACGTAGGGAGAAGAAAGGAATCCAGAGCTGAGGGAAGGACACGCAGGGCGGCCAGAGAAAGCTGCAGCGACACACACAGGCCAGGTGCGTCGGGCTGTCTCACAGGCCTCGCTCTGTAAATAGATTCCGTGAAGCACTGGGGGGACTTAATCCTTGTAAACCAAGTCAAGACACAGTCTGATGGGATCTGCCATCACCAAATCCTTGCTCATCTACAAGCCATCACACCGTGTTTCTAGCAGGTAAACAGGAAACACAGACAGGAAGGCAGCCTTTGTTGCTTGCTCTCCAGGTGGCCCCAGGCCCCAGCACTCCCCACTGGCTTGTGCACTGTCTCCGTCAACCACGCTTTTATCTGCGGGCTGCTGAGGCTTCTGGGTCTGCAATCCACAAGCAAGTCATTCCCCTGGCCTACACGGAGTCTTCATCTGATTTCCCCAAGAGGAAGCAAACTGGACCGGTTGGAAGAGAAGGGTTTATGCACCTTCCTTGAGGAAAATGTTGGAGCCTCTCCCCCAGGAGATTTCATGGACACACACACACACACACACACACACACACACACACACACACACACTTCTATACAATTTCAGAGGAGTACACATAACCTCTAAACACCATTTAAGAGGCCAGTTAAGAAACTCCAGGAACAGCAAGGGAGCCGCTGAAGGTGATAGGAGGCACGGAACGGCACGGGAGGTGGCAGGCGGCTCAACCCAACAGGGCTTCCCACTGGAAGATATGGGGGGCAGAAGCTGTGGCTGTGACGGGACCCTAGTGACAGAGACCTGTGCCCTTCGGCAAGGCCGCCTCTCCTTTTATCCACAGCCCACCATTTCCCAAAACCCCATTGGAAAACTGTAAGAAAAGAGAACAGCTATGCAGTTGGTATTTGTCCTCACAAGGGCTGTCAAGGAAGCCCATGTACCCCGAAAATATGTACGTGGGCTCCCCAGTTTCCAACTGTCAGATTTCAAGTGCCCCAGTGACAATGCAAAGGCGTCCAGGCAGAGAGGAAGTGCAGCGGCAGCAGGCCTGAGGACTAAAGCATCGCTCTTGCTCCCAAGCTGGCGTCGGTCCACTTTCAGCCGTGCCCCTCCTGTGACTGCGGGCTTGGCCTTCTCAAAACAAGTGCATTTACTTCTTTCTCCTACTCATTCTTGATATCTCTAGCTCTTGTTTCTTGCAGAAACAAAATTTAAAGAATTTCTGCAGTTTTCCAACAAACTGTAAATGAATTTGTAGCTGTGTTACTGATATGAAAATGTGGAAGTACAAGTGTTGGCTTTTCTCCAGTGGCACAAGCAAAGCACCAGGATTCTCTGTCGAAAATCTCCTTTCCGAGATTTCCAGCAATTTAGGGAAAAGATTTCATATATATATTAAACACACACACACAATTTAATTCTAAATATATATATATATGTTAAATTTTATATTTAATTCTGTTTAAATCATGGTAGTCCACCCCAAGTAAAATATGTCATTCATCTCAGAACATTGAAAGTGACACACATGAGTACGTGCTGTAATTGGATTGACTCCTCATTGCCTAAGTTATCTGGAACTTTAAATATCTTTACTTCATTATCACATTTTAACTCACAATGCTGACAGTGGGTGAGACACGATGCGACGCAGTGACACACTGTTGTATATGACAGCCGTAGTCCAAAGTACTTCCAGCAAGCGAAGACAAAGAAGCCAACCCCAAAAGCCCAACCACAGAGTCCCTCACAGATGAGCGAGTCTGTCCAGGGCTACTGGGATTTTCTGTGGGCAGAAGAAAATTGAAATGGATCATCTGTCACTGGAGACTTCACTAGAGAAATACGTTTTCAGCAAAATGGTAAGTTTTCAGAAATGATCCAAAGCAGCTTGGCATGAAGCACTCGAGCCGGGAGTATCTTACAGAGCAAACTGGAGAGCGGAGGACAGAAGGGAGAGGGTCCCAGAGACTCGGCCAAGGAGGGGAGGGGGCGTGCTGCATCCCAGACGCAGGACTTAGCAGAAAATTCAGACGGAAAGTTGGAAGAGCCAGGAAACGTATTTTAAAAGCGGCTTTCCATGGAGAAATAATTAGGAAAGCGGAGGTGGTCTGTCAGAGATTGAGAGCACGGGAAACGCAGTTCACACACTGAGGCGCCAGCGGGCCGGCTCCCAAGCCCTCGCTTGGTCCCCACAAAACAACACAATTTAGGAATCGTACGTGTGCTGGGCATGACATGCGGACCCCGGGTCCCCTTTCAAGGAAATGGCTGTGGACATGGAGAAAAGAAAGACCCAGGGAGAGGAATTAACTATAGCTGATCAATAGAGAATGGGGGGATATGGGATTAAAGTGGCTGTACCCCAGTTTTAGGAATGGGGTGAATAATAGCCCTGAAGCCTATAAGGCATGAACGGACGGCGGCGTTAGGAGAAACCGCGAGGATATTCACAGGCAGGAGACCTTATTCTGACAATTAAAGTCTCCTTTACAGAAATGATGAGGAAAGTCCCGTCATGTGAGAATACTGGGGGGAGGGGACAGACAAGAGCAGTCCCTTTGAAGTCTCTCACCTGGTGTAGGAAACTCTGCCGGCCTCATGCTCACCTGTGCCCAGGTGCAGCAGTCACAGATACCAAGGTGACAGGTACAAGTGACACTGGCATGCCACCAGGTCTTCGGGTCACATCCTCTGGAAAAGCCCTACTCGGGGGCCTGCTGCCCAGCCCCTCCTGACCAGGGCACAGCCAGCCTGTGACTCAGTCTCCCCATCCAGTGTCCAGCTCCCTCCACGAAGCCCTGCTCCACCCCACACAGGAACGCTGTGTGCTGCACGCTGAGGCCTTTCCCGCTGCAAGTGGGTCTTGTCACAGGGTGTCTGGCTGCGGGGAGAAGGGCCACACCCCTGCACTTAGTTCCTGCACAGGAGCGTTCTCACCCCTTCTGTTTGCTTCTTCTCACTAACCCCTGAGCACTGTTTTCTGATGAAAAGTCGTCAAATACTAATCAAAATAGCTGTTGGAAAAAAACTGTGGCCATGTACAGCCCTAGCATTTTAAATGACAGAATGCTCATTGGTCATCGAACCCTGGGTGGAGCAGAGTCCAGAGTCCCATCGTCTGTGTCCCCTCACACCACCCAATATGACACCACATCCACCCCAAAGGAGTCTGGGTGACCTAAAACCAGGGACCACGGTTCATGGCAGAAGGACAGACATGCCATTTACATATACATCACGTATATCCGTATATGTATTTATCTACCTGTCTATGTAGGTAGATCCTTTAAATGCATGGAATTCACCAGAAAGCACAACGTGAGCCCTCTAGGATGGCTTCCTTTACTCCCCCTGCTGAGGGTAACAGCTGAAAGCAATTCAGTTTTAGAGAAAGAGTGGAGAGACACTTTTCCCAAGGTTAAAACATAAGATGCAAAATAAAATGATATCATTTTGCCACTTAAAAAAAGCCATAAAGGACAGTAATGTATTTCTGAATGCTACCCGAAAATGTAGCATGAGACTTTAAACGACTGTGAAATCACAGCTGAAGATTCCTGGCGCTGGATGCGGGCAGTGCAGAGCCCTAAAGAGCAGGGTGACGAGGATCGAGACCCTGTGCCACCCTTGCATTGCACATCTCTTCCCTGTTGCAGGGGTGGGACCCCACCCTCCAGTTCTCAGACAGCTGTCAGTGCAGTTTGTAAATGTTGATGATGAAGGAGACCACACTCACAGTAAGAGCTCTTCACTCTACTTTAAGGATTGGTTTTGAAATTTTTAAAATGTATTTTCATAGCACATTTCCTGAGACTCTTAATCACGCACCTTTACTTTCTACTAGTTGGGTTTCAGTAACACTGGAAAGTCAAATGCACTGCAAACTCCAGCATCTCATCAACCCCCGCCTTGACCTTCCTCACTGTTAACATGTTGAAGCCAAAGAAATATGTCCTCCACATAAACCATATTTTATACGCTGAAATGGCAAACAGCACAGGAGTGCGAGGATTTCGGTGCCCAGTGGGTGAAATGGGGTTCACTTTCATCAGGGCCCAAAGGGGATTGTAGTTCCAGGCAGGTCCTGGCCAGAGAGAGAAAGTAGCCACATGAGTCCGTGTTTGCCCAGACACCTCCCCTGTCTCCTTCCTCGTTATGTCTTGTATCAGTCAGCAGCTCAGCAGGAAACAGATGGCAAACCGAAATCCCTACAAAACAAGGAAGTTTAATAAGAAGACTGTTCACAAGGATGGGCAGAGTTCCCCCTTCCCACCCCGGGGTGCCCGGCCCATGAAATCATCCAAGGAGTGAGCTTGGGATGGGGGTGAGGAGTGACGAATTCCCTAAGCTCAATTTTCTTGCTTCTTTCAGTATTAGTCAACTGTTGCTGCTGTAATAAATTACAACAAAACAAACTTAGTGGCTTGAAACAACACAAATTTACTTACTTCAGGCTCTGAAGTTCAGAAGTCCAGAAGGAGTCCTACGGAGCTGAACTCAAGGCACCGGTAGGACCGGCTCCTCCTGAAGACTCAGGAGAAAGTCTGTTCTTGGAGGTGACCTTTCTTCCTTGACTCGGGGCCACGTCACTCCCACCTCTGCTCCCATCACGCATCACCTTCTCCGGCGTTGATCCTCCCGGCTCCCTCCTGTGGGACCGTCGTAATTGCACGAGATTCGCCTGGACAGTCCAGGAGCATCTCCCCGTCTCGAAACCCTTAGCTTAGTCACCTCTGCAGAGTCCCTCTCTCCACATTAGGTAACATATTTGCAGGTTCTGGAGACTAGGACATGGACAGCTTAGAGGGTGAGGGCAGTATTCAGCCTCAACTTCTCTGGTCCTCACTCGGGCTCCCCACCATCTGAACCCCCCCAAAGCCAGCAGCCATGGAGGTCAGCACACCAGGGCACAGGCCAGGGTCAGAAGGGAGATGCACTCCAGTAGGGCAAGCAGACATCACCCCCACGTCTCCTTCGCCCAGTGTGTCTGACTGTGTAAATGCAACTTAGGAGACTCAGTAAAGGATCAGGTGATCTCCTTCACAATCCTGCAGGGCCCCACCCGACCCATGGGAAGTGCTACCTCCTAAACACAAAGTGTGAAGGAAACGGAAGCTCTGCATTTTACAAGGTGGAGCCCATCAAGTGCTTCTCAATTCCTTTCCGTTTCAGAGGGGAAAGCAATGAAAGTATTTTTGCATATATTTCAAAAATGTGAAATGGTAGCATTAATTATACAATAGCCCCCAACCACCACAGTTTCACCTTCTGTGGTTTCAGGTACAGAGAGTTAACTGTGGTCCAGAAATAGTACATGGAAAATTCTAGAAATAAACAATTCACGAGTTTTAAATTGTGTGCCATTCTGAGTGGCGTGATGAAAGCTTGCGAGGTCCTGCTCTGTCTGGCCCAGGCATCTCCACACTGTACCCACAGCACAATAAGATACTTTGAGTGGGAGAGACATCATATTCGTGTACCTTTTATTATTATAGTATATTGTTACTGCTGTTCTGTTTTATTACTGGTTGATCTGTGACTGCCTAATTTATAAATTAAACTTTATGAAAGGTATGTATGTATAGGAAAAACAGTACAGGCATACCTCAAAGATATTGTGGGTTCAGTTTCACACCAATGTGATAAAGCCAATATTAAAATAAAGCGAGTTGTAATCTCTTTGCTGGTGGAGGGTCTTACCTTCACTTTGTAAAAAACTCAACATCTGGGAAATGCAATAAAGCGAAATGCACAATAAAACAAAGTGTACCGGTGTATATAGGGTTTGGTACTGTCCATGGTTTCAGGCATCCACTGGGGGTCTTGGAACGTATCTCCTTTGGATGGAACTACTGTAGCTTTCACACAAATATCATTTCATCTTAATAACTGTTATATCCCCAAAGGTCACACATATGTTCAGATTAAATCAGCTAAACTGTTATTGACAGCTCACAGCTCATCCTGTCCAAGGCACCTTCAGATCAGGTGAGCGTCGTTTATGTTTGTTGGATGTGAGGGTTCATTGTCAGTATCTGATTGTGCACTATCCCCAATTTAAAAATAGATACATGGTTCAAAGTTCCTCTATTGAAATAAAGTACAGAACAAATGGTGAGAATGCTAAGCTGAATTCTAAAACTCAAAATAAGCCACACACATTTGTGTCTTAGTCTGAGGGGGCTGCCATAACACAATGCCACAGACTGGGGGACTGAATCAACAGACATTTATTTTCTCACAGTTCTGGAGGCCAGAAGTCCAAGGTCAAGGTGCCATCAGGGTCGGTTTCTGGGGAGACCTCTCTCCTGGGCCTGCAGACGGCGCCCTTCTCCCTGTGTCTGCACGTGGCCTTACCTCTGTGTGTGGATGTGGAGACAGGGCTCCTGGTGTCTGTCCCTCTTCTTACAAGGCCACCAGCCCTGTGAGATTACAGCCACACCCTTATGACCCCATTTAACCTTGATTACCTCTTTAAAGGCCTCACTCCAACTGTCACATGGCAGGGATGGTTTAGGACTTCATCATATGAATTTGGGGGAAGGGAGATACAAGTCATCCATAACACTTGTCAACAGCACTTCTGACAGGGCAGAGAATTTGAAAGTATGTATTGGGACCATTTCATCAGAAGTGTGATTTACTACAAACAGCTGAAAGAGAGAATGGGATAATTTAAAAATCCAATGATTATCCAAAAATTGGACTTTAATGCCCCAAGGATCCATTTGCCCCATTTTTCTACCAGTGGGTTGAGTTGTGAACTTTTTCTCAAGTTCTGTTTTTCTAAAGGGCAGCACGACACCACTGATGCCAAGGCCTCCTATTATTTTCAAACAAAGTCTAGTAAACCCTCTGATAAACCAGTTGATTTTTTTTTCCAGGAGGAAGTACAAAATCATATCTTCCATCCAACACCAGTTTTCCATCTAAAACAGTGACCAACATCTAAATGCGTCCACGGGTTTAAAAAGACAGAGGAAGTCGCTGAGGAACGCTGCCCGCTTGTTGCGTATCTGCCATGCTCCAAGCCCTGGGGTAAAGCTGTACGACCAGTCCCCACGCTTGTGGGTCCTACGCAATCAGGTGGAAAACACACGAAACCAGTAAGCAAGCAAGCTCATCGCAGATTGCAATAAACTCTGCAAAGGGAATAAAGAGGACGATGAGACAGAGAGTGGCCGTCAGGGCACAGTGGAAATGGCCTGCTCATAATGGTGACTTGTGGGGGAGAACTGAAGATGACAAAGAGCTAGTTTTGCAAAGAAGTAGGAAGGAAGCCGGCACAGACATTCAGTGTGTGCAGAACCCAGGTGTGTGACGATTAGAAAGGAGGCCGAGGGCGGGGTGGGTGGGGGTGGGGGAGAGGCTGGAGGCCCCAAGTGCAAGCCAATCTGGAAGGACCTTTTGTGTTTTCTTTTCTCATTGGAGCAAATATGATGACATATTATGGGGCATCTTTGGCAATCACATTCCAAGGCAATAACTGAACATGAAAATAGGCTCAAACGTAGCCGCAGCGCGAGTTAGGGTTCAGTCCTTGCCTTGCCCATGCTGAAGCATGCAGTGAGCGCTGGGTGGAAAAATATATGCTCAGCCATGGAGTGTCTCAGTGTTCTAGGGTATGAAAATTATCTGTTTGATAAACTATCCAAAACTGCATCACAGAGTCACCAACAAGTACGGCCGTTCTTGAGGGTTTTTCATTCCTGAGCCCCTGTAGTTATGGCTAAGGGTTGTTCAATCCATAGAAATAAAGAAAGATACAAAACTGGATATTCATGGAATCTCGCACCCGCCCCAGACTCTCTGCCTGGGAGTGTGATTACAGATATGAGAGAGAGAGAGAGAGAGAGAGAGGGAGGGAGGGAGAGAGCAATCATTATCACTCCTTTTAATGACATAAAGCAATTAGCAGTGTTATCACAGTTATTTAAAATACTGTTTTTGTTATTTTAAAATGGCAATTTTTAAATGAATTTACTTTAGACCACTAAACCTGATAACTATAAACATGATTTTCAATTCATTAGCAAATAGCCTCACATCTATTTTTCCCTGTCTCATATATACTGATGTGAACCTCTTCGAGTTACGAGAAATTATGTATGCCTCATGCCTTGCCTTTATCGCCTGTCAAAGATCTAACAGTGCTAATAAGAGGCAGGCTGCCACGTTCCTGTGAGGAAACCAGTGTGATAGTTGGTGTCTGAGACATGTTTTGTCCAAAAGTAAAAGGTCAGAGAAAGAGGCCAAGCCCCTTTCAGGAGAGACTTGATGAGTGTTACATGCAGATAACACCTTGCAAACCAAACGCTTCCAAGCTTACCCGAAGTTTCACAGGAGAGACAGGAACCCCTAGAGCTCGCATGGACAGGAAGGACCTTTCCAAAGTTCCTGATGAGTCAGAGGAGCTGAGGCAGAAGGAGAGGAGGACACCTGGCTGCTTACAAATGAAAGGAAGCAATTCAAGCTATCGGAAGCAGAAAGGGACCATTTGTTTTAAGGATTCGCGGATGTTGCAGAGAAGCCAACAGAAGACATTCCCCCAGCACACAGGAAGGAGTAGAGAGCAGCAGGACGGCTGTGGACAGTTGTGGAGACTGCGCTGCACAAAGGCACCTGGCCAAGGGAGGGGGGAGGGGCACAGTGCACCAGCCCGCTGCCCTCACACACCCAGCGCGCCGCCGAAGGCAGGGGTTCGCCCAGGCAGAGCTTTTGCCCCCCAGGGGATATCTGCACTATCTGAACACATGTTTGACTGTCACAAAGGGTGGTTGCTGCTGGCGTCTGGTGAGTAGAGGCCGGGAACGCTGCTGGAAGCACCCAGCACACAGGGCCGCCCCCTAACAAAGCGTCATCAGCCCAACGTCCACAGTGCTGAGGTTGGGAGTGTCTGACCTAAAGGGGGTGACGTTTTCTAATTCAAACCAAGGCGCAGCCCAGGGGTCAACTCACGTCCCTACAGCAATGCAGCGCCGGGGAGGGGGGGGGAGCTTATGCGGATTCGCACAAGAGCCTTACAAGCTAGCAGCAGCCCAGGACCAGGGACCCGGAATCTGTGGCCTAGCGTTGCAGCCCTGCCTCGTCCCCCTTTCCCTCCCTTTCCTCTTTCGGCCCCCTGTCTCCCTCTCTCACTCTGTCTGCCCTGATTGACTGAGATTTCCACAAGCAGTCAGGAGTCTGTCCTTATGCCCTGATGCTGGAGCACAGTTTACACAATGGCGTCCCACCCTGGTAGGCAGAGCAGATTCTCCGATCCGTCACCTGTGCTGGGCGGATGACCCATTACATGCTCACTCTAGCACCTTCGTTCTTCGTTTGCAGAAAAGTCACCGTCCACCATTCACCGGTATGCACTGTGCTGCGGGATGAGGGACAGAGATCAGCCAGGAGCAGCTTGGGGCATTTACAAAGGCTGAGGGATGTGACCGGTCCCTGCAGGCTGGGTCTCCAGGGATGCAGACTGCTGCCTGTTAGGACTCAGAGCGCTTGTGGAGTAGAGGATGATGGGAAGGGAGGTGGGGTTGGACAGAGCAGAGTCCCAACCAGGGGCGGGTCACGGACAGCCCGGAGAACCCCTGAGAACCGTGCAGCTGGATGGGCCCCCGGGATGTGGAGCAGGGCAGCGCCTGCAGCTGCAGGGCCTTGGCAGGGCTGAGGGCAGGAGGCGGGCACAGGTGGCAATCATGGCATCCAGTCCCTCACTGAGGGGTCTACTCATCGAATGGCACCATCCACCACACCTGCCACACCTGAGTTCGTGTGCTGAGTGGCAAACCTGACACCTCTGAAATGCCACAGAACGTGAGTGAAGTCACATCAATGGGCTCATGTCCACTCATTCATTCAGTCAAGTAGCATGTATTAAGCATTGCTCTGTGCCAGGGCTGGCTTAGGCACAGTATCCGTGAAGGTGACTATTCAGTGGCCACTCTGCCTACTGCCACCACGGTCTTAGTGAGTGAGGGCTGCTATCACAAGATCCAACAGACATTTAGTGCTCACAGTTCTAAGGCTGAACATCCAAGACCAAGACACCGACAGCCACGGTGTCTGGGGAGGGCCTCTTCCTGGGTTGCAGATGGAGTCTTCACACGGTGGGGAGCAGTGAGAAAGGAAACGAGCAAGCTCCTGTCTCCCCATAAGGGCGCTAGTCCCATCATGAGGACTGCACCCTTGTGACCTAATCACCTCCCAGCGGCCCCACCCACACCCTGGGGGGTTAGGGCTGCAGCATAGGAATGGGGTGGGGGAGGGACCCAGACATGCAGCCCGTCACATTCACCCGCCCTGCCCACACCCAGAGAAATGCTAAAAGTGCTTCGTGCTAAAAGTATTCCCACAGCATGGGCAATATTGGGCTTACTCAAGATTAAACTATCCGGTTGTAACATTACAAGCTGAGTCAGAGTCAGGAGAGTGAAGGAGACCTTCTTACGGGAAGAGGCGAGGGGAATAGAAGAAACACGGCCTTTGGGCCACGTCGGACCTGGGTCCAAATGGTGGCTTTTCCACATAGAAGCCACACAACTAAACTGCGCTTCACTGAGTTTTCATTATAAAATGGATGCCTCCCACACGATTTGGGGCGGTGGGGGGGGGTTCAGTACGACATGCAGACCAAGGGACCCGGCAGGGAGCATCATACAGCCAGGGCCACCTGCGTAGTCCTCATTGGCACCCTCAGCTGCTGCGTTGCCACTGTCACCAGAGCCCTGTGCCAGGCAGTACTCGGCACCTCTCCAACTAACGAGTGTGCGTTCGTTGATCACAAGTATCCAAGTTTATGGAAACTACAGAACGGGCGTCCAGGTGCTCACCAGGTTTCTGCACAATTAAAGACCATTCTCAGTCCCAGAGGAACCTGGAACAGGTTCTGGTGAACACGGACTGAGGCGTAGCTGGGTCCCTGCCCTGAGTCTGCAGCAGGAAATGGAGTCAGCAGGGCAAACACAACAGCCCAATGAGGGGACCCCATGAAGGCACAGGCCAAGCTCCAAATCGAGGTGTCCTCGCTCACAAGCTCCAGAAGTGAGGGTTTCACAGAGCACGCTAGGAGGCTGCAGACCCTGAGAGATGTGCCCAGAAAAACATTCGCTTAAATCCCCACTTGGAGAAATTGCAGATTCTGGCAAGCTTCCACCAATTGTAGTAATAAGTGCCTTGAAACCAAGAAGCCCCATTCCAGCAGCACAGAGCAGCGTGGGAAGCAGCAGTAAGGCCCCCAGACACGGGAGGAGGGCTGCACCATTCCGCTCAGCCACACTGAGCAGGGGCGTGGACTCGGGGGGCCGCGTGTGCCTGTCACAGCGGGGTGTGTGGGTGTGCGGGAATGTGTCATTGTTACTCTAAAGCTCCCTGTATGCCTCTCATTCTCTTTCCATAGCAAAGTTTTGGTCATTTTCCATGCATATATTTCTTATCATCATAAATACCTAAATTTTAAGAAGTCAACACTCTAGGTATTTCCACTGACTGATGCATTTGGTGATTTTTGTGTATTCGTCATGAGTCAGGTACGGGCCTTCCTTGTGCCGGCACAGGCAATGCTGCCTGAACAAGTCTCGGGCCTTGTTTAAGACACATTTTAAAACATTACGTCTCACGTCGGGAAGGCGCCAGTCCTACTTGCTGGAGCAGACCTTGCGGATGGTGGCGCAGCGCTGGCCACGCTGGGTCGCCTCCCAGGGCTCCTGGCCCCCAGCCTACACTCTTCTGGTTCTTTGAAAGACTTTAGCTTTTTCCGCCCTGATAACTAACTTCTGTTAAAAGTTCTGGTTCAATTCAGGGCCTTCCTCGGTTTCGGCGGTCTTGGAGCACTCTCTCGGATCGCGGTGCCCGTTTCTCCCTTTCCATGACTCAGGGATGCTGACGGACTGCCACCTCCTGCCCCTCATGAAGATGGAAGGACTCCCCACGGACTGTCCTCGCCCAAACCCCAGGGCCCAGTCAGACCTCCAAGTTCTGCAAGGCCGCGCCCTGTAACCCACGTGACGGATGCTACTCTGGTTGCAAATCCAGAGTCCCCACATCTGTGCCAAAACCAAAAATGCGTGAGCAGACAGCAGTCGCTCTGCAAGCGGCTTTGCAAGTTCCTGTCTGAGAAAGGAAACAGTTAATAAACACAACAAAGATCCAGAAGAACACCTCGGAGAATTAAGCTGTTAAAGAACAAACTGGTCCTCAAAAGAAGGTGACAGATTTGCACCCTAAGCCTGGCAATAGAGGTAAAAAACGTTAATAATGTGAAGAATTTAGGTGCGAGCGTGGCATTTTGGTGTCAGGATGCTCGGCGTGAACCCTCCTTTCAAAGGGACACAATTTATCATCCGGATTTCTTCACATATTGATCTGCCATGAGGTGCACACGATTTTAAAAGAGGCTCACTTTAAGGTAAAATTTCCATTACAAAAGTCCTGGCTTCACTTCGCGTCAAATCCCAGCCTTCGAAGACATGCAGCTCGTTAAGCATTTCAGTCGTGTCCCATAGTCCCCTGACTCGGCTTCTCTTCAGTACATCAATTTTTTTTCTCTAATTATATTGATTTTAGCAAATTGCAGTGTCCATCTGAGCTGATTTTCAAATGTGAACAGCAAAAACCTTCAATGAAAGGGAAAAAAACAAACGCATTGTGCTCTAGCAAAATGCACTGTCCCTGCACTTTCTACAGGAGAAAAGCAGGCAGTAGAAGAAAGCGAAAGCTGCATGGTGAGGTGATGGGCGTCTGAACTAAACAACCACTGCAATTCCAGGCAATCACTGTTCTCTCCCCTCCGTGTTCATTATTATCCGTGCCCGAAAACAGGGTAAAAATCAAGGGAGGAATCTATATTTACAATTTCGAGCTTATGCCTCAGGGGATGATCAGGCGACAAATCAATAAGAGAGTGATGCATTAAAATCAAACTATTGAGTACTTTCAGCAGCTACAGAGAAGGGCGGCCACGCACTCAAGAATACCTGCCTTCTTTTCAGAAACAGAATTCGTTTCTCTAAGTGCTTTTCAGCCACCCTGGGACCATCTGCTTCCGACGCTTAAGTCCACACCACGAGCTCTTTCTCTCTCTCCAGCCAGGACCTCAGCACTGGCTGCAGACCCATCATTCGAGCAGTCACCATGAGACAGCCGCCCTAACGTCAGTCATACCTGCGTATATGCATTCAATTATTTTCAGATACTTAACAGAGATTTATTGGGCACCAAATCTTTGCAGAGCACTGTGCTAGAAACTTGATGATACAGCGAAGAGAATATGGCCCCTCTCCTCGTGGAACTTACAATCTCCACAACGGGGACGTTTACACCCGAGGTGCACGCTTCTCCTCCAGGCCCATTCTGCTTCTGCCTGTGACCCCCATTCTCTCAGACTGACAGGACCAGGGATGGACACTGACCTCTCTCCTGCTGCGACACGGCAGTTGCCAATGGTCCAGCCCCACAGCATCTGGTCCCCCGCTGTCCCCAAGACATGAATGCAGCGGCTTGCTTTCCCACTTCTCACCTGCCACCACTGCCCTAGTGTTACCCTCACCATTGTCACTTGCAGAAGTGACCACGTGGCCTCGTGTTGGAGACGCCCTGGCTCTCATTGAGCACCGGCTGCACGCAATCCCAGGTAACCTCCTGATCCCCTTCCTTCGTGCTGGGTGAAACTGGGCCTTTTTGTACCTGGGGAGGCAGGACAACCATGCTAACGTCCCTCTGAATGAGCCTGATCCATCCAGGTCAGAAAAGCCACAGACAGGCCCGCGATTGCAGCCAACAGTCACACCTGCAGCTGGCAGCTCACTCGCTTCTATGCTTTCAAATGTCACCTGTAACATTGTTTTACCATTTTCTAAGGCGGCCAAATAGGACACCATCGATGACTAATTTGTTTTTGTTTTTTTTTCCTTTTAGGCAACAGCTAACAGCTAGAATGGACTTATGCGTTTCCAGCCTCTTAACATTTCCCGACTATGGGGCCTGCCTGCTGCCCACCCCACACGCATGCACGTGCACACACACACTCGCTCACAGTCCTGTTTCCTGTATTCTTTCTTTGGCAAGTCTTCACCCGGTCCTGAAACAATTCCCGCAGTGATGTGCCCTAATTTCAGGCATGAAAGCATCTACCAATGGTTGCACGACCTTGGTGGCCTTTCCCCCGCAGGAGCTCAGCACCCAGGTGCTCTGACGCTCACTCACTGAGCAGGCGAACACCTTGCGACACCTCAGGAGGGCCGGCCCCGAGCCTTCTTCATCCCACGGGAAGCTGACTGACATCACCACGAGCTCACCGTCCCTCCTCAGGCCGCCCCCACTCATGCGCTGGACCCATTCCTATGGCGGGCCCAGACGCCGCCCGCTCCTCTACATGTCTGGACAGCGGTCACTCCACCCGCTGAGTTATTCCCATCAGACCACAGTGTTTCCTCCCCTCTTAGAAAGCAGACAAAATAAACCCAATAGCTCTTTCCCCTTCCAGCGACAGCCCCGTTTTCCTGTTCCCCTTTATAGTAAAACGTTTGAAAAGAGTCGACTATTCACCCTCTTATTCCTCCTCATCTCTAAACCCTTCCCCATCGGACGCTCCCTCGCATCACCCCCTTACAGACACAAAAGGAAGTGCCGAAGCAGAAGTGGTCTTCTTGCTCCTTCCTAGAGATGAGAAAGAGTCCCTTCCCTCAAGGACCCCGCAGGTCCACGACATACTCCTTGCTATATTCGTACCTCAAAAGACAAAGAAAAAGAGGGGAGGAGGAGAAAAAGCGGCCCTTCCCCGAGGTTCCCAGGCAGTGAGGGTGGCCAGGACAGGAAGTCTGCACCCCTGGTTTACTCTCCAACCTTTGTCCCCTCTGGGACCCATAGCCCCTTCCTGCCAGTGGAGCTAATTACCGAGATGGTAATTACATTTGTCCTCCTTAAGTTTCAATTACAGGAGGTGGCGGTTCTCCAAGTCAAGTTTTTTGCTGATCATAAATAAAGCTCTTGCTGATGCTAAATAAGACTCTTAATAATCCAGGCGTGAAGTGAGATGCAAGCTGATCCCCTTGTGACCTGGAGAGCCGATTTAACTCTCCCTGCTCTCCAACTCTCAGTGGCGTCTGTGCAGATAGCGGGGCTTTCCACGCGGGAGCCTGTCCCCGGGGCGCCTTCTGAATCAATCTACAGCTCTTTGGGTTCAGCTTTTATTGTCATCATTTCAAAATGTGTCAATTACTTGCAGACACTTGAGTCAATGTTAAACCAAAAATTCCATTCAGTTTAGCAGCAAAAAGATAAAATTCTCCAGTGAAGATGGGGTGAAATGATAGGCAATGCAGAAACATGGAGAGAGTGAAAAGGGCCCCAAGGGGTAAGGAAGATTAAACACGGAAGTTTATCCTGAAGAGATCTACAACACCCGTTCAGTACTTTGGGAGCAAATATCCAATAGGATACCTGATTTCTTTCATCCCAGCGGCACCACCCGGGACCCAGGGCTGTCACTAAGGGGGAAGGTGAGTTCTGTAGTTGCTATAGTTACCTTCCTTTTCATCTTCGCCTCTCATTTTCTTCATCTTCCTCGGATTGCTTATCTCTCCTCGTTATCAAGTTACTAGTTCTTCAATTATTTTTAAATTTGAGTTAAAATCCCAGCTGTATTGTTAAGGCTTCTCTACACATTAGTAAAATAAAATCGCTTCCTGTCCTAAACCACTGGCTCATTCTAATGAGCTTTATTAAATAGCTACCATCCAGAGCTTATTTTAACGATGAGTTAATGTCCCCAAGTAGACCGTGTGTGTGTGTGTGTGTGTGTGTGTGTGTGTGTGTGTGTGACAATGTTAGGGGAGGAGAATTTGGTTGAAAGGCTCATTTATTTGAATAGACTTGCCCTCCACAGTTCGATTAATGAGCCTGGATTCCATAGTTTCTACAAATCCTTCCTTTTTGCATTTATTTCCTCATGGATTTCAAGGGGGAGAAATGAGAAGAAAGAGGCCATCAGGTCAGAAGAAGTGGGACGCCACTCTCTCACCAAGCAGCTACACGACGTCCAGCAAGCCAGTTCACCCCATTGGGCCTCAGTTTCCTGTTCTGTAAAGTGGAGAGAGCAATACCTACTCTATGGGTGTTTCGGGGGTGTTCAAAGAGATACTGCACATAAAAACACTATACCAGCATAAGTCATTATTACGTAATTTAGATGTTTTCTACACCCATCAACATTCATTTCAGTGCTGTGACGGCTCCTTGGTGCCAGCCATGTGTAGCTCCAGCAGGTATAATTGGGCAGGGAGACACCCAGCTCCCCGCATCAGTGAGTTTCTGTTTATGGAGAAGTTACCAGTGTTTAGGATGTTTTCTCCATACTTGCTAATTGGCCTTAAATGCTAGTAAAGAAAAAGCCGCTACTGACAGGAAATTAAAATTGCCTTCCTTTCATTCCTTTCCAAGTCCCATTTACCCTGAGATGGGATTCGTGTTTTGTTCCACATTTTTAAAACTTTTCAAAAATTACATTAGGTGGTAACGTAGGAAGAAAAACATTCAACACTTACGCTACTTCGGTGTTTTCAATTCCGTAACTGTGTGTGTGCATGCATGTGCTTATACGTATGTGTGTACACGTACGTGTCTGTGTCTATGTCTGTGTATGTGTGTGCATGTGTGTATGTGTATTGTATGATTATGTGTGCATGTGTATATGTGCATGTGTGCATGTGTTTGCGCCTGTGTGTATGTGCACATATGTATATGTGTGTAGGTGCACGTGTGCATGTGTTTGCACCTGTGTGTATGTGCACATATGTATATGTGTGTAGGTGCACGTGTGGAAGGATTTCAATAGTTTGGAGAGGCTTTAAAGCCTTTAATACAGCCATAAAAGGAAGATTTTAGATTTATTGAGAACTCTACCCCCATGTGCTTAATTTGAAATTTGGATCTCAAATCAGTATATACGTATATAATTTCTCCAGATTTTTACGCCAATTTGGGGCGTAACTGGTCTCTTCCATTTACGATCTTTGGGGTCAGAAAAAAGTGACACTTCTTCGAGCCTTGGTTTGATCATCTCTGCAAACGAAGATGGTGTCACCTGCCTTCAGGGTTGGTGGCGGGATCAAGAGTAGGAGCCACGTCACTGTGGGCGAAGCCAGCATCCTGCAGAGGCCCCTCTCCTGCACAGTCCTCAGAGAGACGCAGAAACCAGAGCAGGGTGGGCTCTGCTGCACCCCACAGGCAGGAAGAGCCCAATCTCCACGTTCTAGTCTGTGTCTCAGACCATTCTAGAACTTACCTCATCTCGCCCTTACTCTTAGTACTGATCTGTCTACTTTCAGTAGAATAACACATTTCAGTGTAAACACCTCTAGAGGAAAATGCAATGGCCATTCTCTCTCTCTCTCTCTCTCTCTCTCTCTCTCTCTCTCTCTCTCACACACACACACACACACACACACACACACACACACACACACACCAATCCTATACTAGAGCCTTCAAAACCCACAGCTGTGGTTACAGGAACCTTCTCTCACTCTCACTAAAGACAAGAGAATTTGGGACAAAACCTCTGGCATCAGGAGCACATTAACTGACGAGCAATTATCCAGATCAGTGGCTGTGGAGAAAGGCACTGGAATGAAACAGAAGCTCCTCTCCAAGCGAATGGCGGTCGGTGGCGTGGAGCTGTGGGTGCATGAGCGTCACGGGGAGCCTGGTCACTAAGCCCCGCCCGCACTCACTGGCCACCAGGCAGCAGCCAAGTGGCTTCACCTCTGTCCCTCCTTTCCCCCGAAGTGAGATGAAAATAGTTTCCCAGAAAAATAATACACAACGTGCACCAGGCACGCCTCACGGTGAGTAGCGAGTCCTCGGTGAGCATGAGCTGCTGTTCTTACCACCATCGTGGGGCACAGGTACCCCCAAACTGGGCCCACCAGGACTCGAGGTGCATAGAGGCGGGCGTGAACAGCACGCGAAGCTCCCGGGCCCCACCCTAAAGGTGAGGGACGCAATAACACAGCTTTATTTGCGGGGACCTGCCCAGTGCAGGGCCACGGCTGTGCATACATTGTCCAAACATCACGGCCCATCTGCCACGCGGTAGTCTCACCCCAGTTTTGCCCACTGAAGGGGTTAAGTCATTCGCGCAGGACGTAGCCGGGGTTGAAGCCCAGGTCTTCACTGACTGCTCCCGGTGGGGGTCTCGGGCTTGCTCAGGGAAACTGGCCCCGTCTCCCCACACACAAGTGGCCTTGCTGCGTCTGAGCCCCTGCAGACCAGGCCTCTGCCCAGCAGACGGTGCTGTTTCGGAAGGTCCATGGCTGCCCAGGCCCCAGGGCTGCAGCGCATGCACGTTGATGACAGCAATCATGCCAAAGATGCGTTCCATCATGCCCAGGCCCGGGTCCATCTGTCCTCCCTCCCTCCCTCCTTCCTTCCTTGTTCCCTTCCCTCTGACATGGGGACAATGCTACCTACCCACCTCTGAACACTGAAGTTTTTGTGTGGATTGAATCGACACTTTGGTAAGATATCTCTGTTTTGTTGTTGTTGATGGTGGTGGGTGTTGGTTTGCTTTGTTTTGTTTCCCGGTGAAGCTCTTAGGAACCTCACAGCCCTGCACTGCGAGCTCTGGGGGGAGGGCTGCTGTGGGGCTGTGGGGACTCTTCAGAGCTGGACATCAGCCGTCATCAGCTGGCCCAATGGCTCTATGCAGAATGATGAGTTAAAGACACTCCCTGCCTGTGGTCTCACCACACAGATAAGACAGAAGGCACAATTATGGTCCCTTTTGCCACAGTGCAGACTTTGGGATTCCAGGGTCAACGGAAAACACGCCGTCGGCCAGTGCTTCCCCACAATCCACTCCCCCCTCCTCCGCTTTCCCCCGCCCCCCACTCCACGCCCCCCCCCCAATAAGCTCCAAAGTAGAGACCTAAGCCTTCTTAAAGCAGAACATAGGCTCTTGAGAGCGGAGGGCTCACAATTTATTCACTAAGGCACATGTCACCAGGGAAAAGTCTATTTCAGGGGATGTGCCACCATCTCAGCTGGCGAGCAGGCTCTGAAGGCAAGAATGCAGAGCTGGCCAGAGAGCTGATGCCACCTACCGCTGTCACGGTCACTGCAGCCAGCATCATCTCTGGCCTCTATTTGGCTTTGCAGGTTTAACTCCCCACTTGTGAACACTGAAGGAGCAGGGTGAGAGCGCTCTAGCCATTTTCATCTTGATTCATGCCCAGCTGGTCTGGAATCCATCTTTGCAGGGATGTTTTTCCAAGGTTTTCTTAGCCATTTTAGAAGACACCCATGTTATTGGTTCTTCTGTTTATATTGATCATTTTTCTTCCATTGTTACTGTATCATTCTGCCAGGCTGCCGTAACAAAATGCCACAGACTGAGGGCTTACACAACAGGAGTATATCTCTCACAGCTCTGGAGGCTTGAGGTCCACAATCACAATGCTGACAGGTTTGGTTTCTCCTGGGGCCTCTCTCCTTGGCTTGTAGATGGCTGTCTTCTCCTTGTATCATCACGTGGTCTTTCCCCTGTGTGTGTGCACATTCCACATGTTTTTTGTCCAAATGTCCTCTTCCTACTGGATGAGGGGCCACCCATACGGCCTCATTCAACTGTAATCTCGTCACTAAATGCCCATCTTCAGATACGCTCCCACTGGGGGCTAGGGCATGTGGATTTTTGGAGGACACAGTTCAGCCTGTAACAGTCACACAGCATGTTTCATTTTCCTATCATTAGGATGAAGTGCAGCCACTCCTTTCTTCATCTGCTCTCATTTCCTGGGAGGGGTTTTGGCAGAAGGGGATGAGTGCTGACAGGTAGCCGTCACTCACGTGTCGAGAGGAAATGGTCCTGGAAATTTAGGCCTGATGCCTGGAGCAGATGCATTTGGGAACCATTTCTGTTACTTTGAGATTGTATTCATGCCGCCATGAAAATCACATAAAATGAGAGGAACATTATCAATGTGGAGGTTTCAAGTGAACAACTCAAATGCTTAATAAGGAAAATGAAGTGGTTGTTAATAATATAGGAAGACTCAGGAGCACATGTAACTAAGTTCTTAGAACTAGAGGCAAGGAACCCTGGGCTACTGTATGCACTTGGATGAAACACTATGTATCTTCAGAAGCGTTTACTATCTACGTGCACATGGATGCGATGAAATGCATCATCTATCATAAACACATTAACAAATAGAAGTGATATGCATTTCTCCATATTTTTTTGCATTTCTGTATATTGCTTGATACCTATTGATGTTTTTCTTAAGGATTTTGGAATAATACACTAAAACAATTTCCAGGGTATTCTGAAAAACTGACAGAGACAGAGAGGAGAAAGGGGGGGGGAAACAAACTCTTCATTAATATAATAAAGACCCCTCTCACTCTTAGAGACATGCCATAAGCTCCCTCAGGGCCTTTCCTTTGGGCTGTTCTCCATCTAGACTCTAGAAGGCTTTCTCTCCAAGAACTCAGGTTCTGAGCTGCTTTAGAGCACGGCTGAGGCTAAAACTCGCCTATGAAATATCTAGTCCATAATAACCACCATCTCCCCTGACGCCTTCCCAGCACTTATGCTTCTAACTTTCACTCTCAGTCTTCCTGTTTTGTCTTGTTAACTATTAGATTTGTCGGGGAAGGTGCCACAGGCATAGAGTTTCCGAGTGGAAGGTATTTGGTGAGACTCTGGAAAGGTGAGAGAGTTGCTTAAGTCATGCAGCGGGATGGCAGCTGAGCCAGGACAAGAATCCAGGTCTCTGGGGCCTCAGGCTAAGGTTCTGCCACTCATGTCCCCTGCCCCCTATCCGCCTGACTCACACACACACACACACACACACACACACACACACACACACACACACAAGCCTATGAGGGCAGAGTCTCTCTCATGCCTTGTTGCCCACATCCAGCCTTCCACACACAGCCTGCACGTGGCAGGCCACCGAAGGCCCACCTTGCAGTCCACCCTGAGCCCTATTGCTGTGGACGTCTTAGCCCCCAGCCCCACCCCACCCCACCCCCACTTGGTCCGAGGTAGAACGATGCCCTGTGTCATCTAGACATTGATTTGGTGAAATTGCTTCACATCTCACTAAAACATCCTCGGCCAGCTTACAAAATTTTATTGCATTTGAGACATCGATGGCCAGAGGGAAGTTATTAAGAAGTGAGAGTTATTATCTGGACATGAGCACAGAAATGAGTCATTACCGACAGTGTCACTGAAAGATGAGACAAGCTGGTGGCAAGTTTTAGTTAGCTCACATCACACGCTTTCCTCTCTAGAAATGTGAGACTGAGTGAGTTGGAAACAGATTTGTTTCCAGGCAGCTTGCCACCGTCTACCGAGTGGTGCAGCCTCACTGAGGTTTGGTCCTAAATTTATTTTGTTCTCTCCATGGGGCCAGCCTGCTGATAAACATGACAATGAAAGTCACACACACACACACACACACACACACACACACACACACAGACATCAATAAGAGAGCAGGTGCCTGTTCCACTTCTCTTACGGAGAGAAAAAGGGTAAAATGAACAGCAAGTAATTTTCAAAAATCACCCACCCGCACACAAACAACTTCCTCGACTCACCAGGAGTTGATTGTTATCAGATTCTGGTGCTGGGCTGATCCTCCCCCCTTTTGTTCTCACTCAATCCACCTATGACCATCCCTTGTCCATCCCAGTGTAACGTCTCCCACACGGCACTAGAATTTTGGCTCTCTCCTACTTCCATTCGAAGTAACTGATTTCAAATCCCCCCAAAAAGGACAATGTGAAAAAGCATGTACAACTGGGAGTTAAAGCTCAGCTTTGTCAAAGCGTGTATTTGTGGTTGACTCTCTTCTCTATTTACTTCATTTCTCTTTGTCTATAAAATGATACACTTACCTCATGAGAGTTCATGAGGGCTGCGCGGATAACGTATGTGTAAGCACTTGGCATGGCGCCCGCTTGTGAAAGTTCACGTGGAGTTGCAGCTACGATGTTTATAAATAAGACTCCTGACTGCCCTGCCCACGTTCGTCTCTATCATCACCTGATAGCTTTCATCACCCGTGCTACTATTGATGAAGTCCCATGAAAGCTGTGTACAGAGTCATTTAATTAAAGGTATTCTATTATGGAGAAGTGAGCCTTTAACTGTAAGGCAGACCACAAACACGAAAGGTTAAAAAAATTCATTAAGCATTTATTGAGCTGAGTGACAGGGCACTGAGAGCCCATAGCAAAATATAAATGACAGCCCCTGACATCAGAATCCTTACAGCCCAATTGCTAAGACACAAAACATAACTAAGAATACGAGACTCCTTAAAGGGAAGATCTACACAAACATACACATTTAACCAAGATCCTACGTATGCAGATGGAGAGGGAATAGGTGGATATAAGTGAAAGTACATGATTAGGTAATAAAATGAAGGTGTGATGTGCTGACTTATAATAAGAAATACATATTTGATCTTTGTGGATGTTGAAACCCCAGACGCTGGCTCTCCTGGCTGGAGGGTAAAGGCACACACCTTGCCACAGCTACTCAGATGCTACCCCTTGGGGCTTTGATTTGGAATAGTGACGGGAAGAAATAGTGGCAGCAGAGGACTCGCTGAGTGATGTCAGGGTAGCAACCTCAGCTCTTCCGTGCCAGCAGTCATGCCCAATATCCAAGAGTGGGTGGCAGGGTTCTCACGAGAATGCTTTTGAGCCGAGGCCCCCGTGCCGAGGCCTTTGGTGCTGGCCCATCATCAGAGCTTTAATATCCAACCTTCCTTGTATCATCTCAATTATCCTTTTTTCTGCTTCAATAAACCAAGGCCCATTTCAGTCAGTTACAACTAGGAAGACTTTTTCTCAAGCCATTATCAGACAAGAAGTCTGATACCTACATGATTGCAGAAAGCAGTGGACACTACTATGCCCTCTCATTGGCCATAGGAGACCTCACTATGAGTTGTATCAGAAAAACTAAACAACTAGAAGCCATTTCTTTGCCAAAATGTGCCCTTTTACAACATGCTTGCCATCTAGACTTGCTGGTCTCCATGAACACACATCAGACTGCACTATAGGTCATTCAACCCAACTGTTTTTGATATTTGAAATGTGCAGACTGCCTTTGTTGAAGGACCGTTTGGCATGAGAATGCATATTTAAAGCTTATTACGTGTTCTGGTCCTGCAGGAATGAATGACGTCATTGTGCCAGCCGACCATGGAAACACAGAGGAGAAGGTGGATATACTCTCCAGGGCGTCAGTCTGGCTTCTTTCAAACAGTAAATGACCTGAGTTATCAGGTTCCATTTTTAGCTGCTTTTGAAAGAAAATCTTCATTAATTCATAATTAAATAGCCCTCCCCTTACTGAAACTCTTGAATAGCAAGACTTGAATCTATTTTAAATTGTCCTTTCCCAGCAATTCATCGACTCCAGTGAAGTGGGCCATTTTTTGTTTTTTTCTTTAGCTGTTTTTACTGTGACCATTTCAGATAAGAGAAACTAATTGGTGCAATTCTATAGTGAGTTATGATGGATTTTCTGTTGCTAATAAAATTTTCTGTCTACCGACTTTGACAGTTCTGTTTTCATTAAAGGTCACCCAGAAAGTGTCAGGGTGACAGCTATGGCTGTACAACTCAGCTATTTCCCCCTGGCGGGGTCTGTAGAGTGACATCTGCTGGCCAGGATATGTCCCTGCACCAGAGAGACAAGTGAAGTGTGCGCACGCTTTGGGAGGCTCATAGCAGACAAAGGTTTGAACACAATCTCCAGGCATTTAACCAGCCTGGTTCTCAATATCTATTATCCTCCATTTCCCGACTGGTGACCAGTACATGTGACTGCCTAACCGCTCATTTTTTCTTCCCTGGTTTATGCTTACATGGGACCTGTTATAAGACAACTTGTAAAGCACCATACTTACTTAGAGTAAAGTTTCATCAAAATATTTTCCACAAATATATAATATAGTGCATACATTTTTTTAATTAACCTTATTTTTAGAGCAGTTTTAGGTTTACAGAAAATTGAGAGAACAGCACAGAAGTCCCCCTCGTGCCCCCGCCGCAGCACACGCAAAGCCCCCACTATCAACATCTCCTCCAGACGGTACATTTGTTACAATTAATGAATCTACACTGACATGTCATCATCACCCACAGTTTACAGTAGGGTTCATTCTTGGTGTCGTATCATCTGTGGGTTTGGACCCATGGATAATGACATGTATCCATCATTACGGTATCACACAGAGTATTTTCACTGCCCTAAAAATTCCTCTGTTCAACTTTTTCATCTGTCCTCCCTACTACCAGTTCATATAAAAAAAAACACAGCAATTTTTTCTCCATGGACATGACAAAATATCCTCTGTATACTGGCTCGGGATATTAAAGAGAGAAAATAAAACTTTTTCCCCTTAATTTCAGTAACGACACATTCTCTGGTTTTTACTCAGTCACCTCTGCAAAATTCATCTTAATCTGTCACTAGAAATCAGCCAATCAAATTCCATTTATTAAGCTCAGCCCTGGGCTTCACCACAAAACAGAATAAGAAGAGCTGACATTGCCACAGTGCCAGCTCCTTGAAGCGTTTTGTTTCTCATTCATCTCTGACAGATGTACTGCCTCTATTTTACAAGTAGGGGAATTAGGGTTAATCAGCTTGGGGGTTAAACTCACCATAAGCAAACCCACATCGAACACCATAGGACAGGACAGAACTGAGAGCTCAGTCATGAGATACATTAGCATGTGGAGGAGAGAGAGGCTATTGAAGCCTCCAGCAGCCAGGAGGACGGACAACAGAAGCTGAGCTGAGAAGGTAAACATTAGTGAGGGCAGAGAATGAGGAAAATGCTTGTAGAGGATGAAGCGACATCGCGAAGAATGGGTTCAGCACGAGAGTGGCCCGATAGGACCCATTTAAAGTTGAGTTGCAGAGGAGGGAACAGTGGGAAATATATTCAAATAGAAGGAGAGGTCAGATTTGAGAGCGACCTAAACAGCAGGGGGGGATTTAGACCTGATGGAGTAGGAAATAGAGGGCATTGCCGCTTACTGACCAGGCTGTGAGGTGAAGAGAAGCTCTGTCAGTGCTTTCCTACTTGTGAAAATAATCAAGACCTCCTACCACCTGAAGCTGCTGGGGTGGGAGGAGCCTCACAAAGACCATGTGCAAAGTCATAGGGATGCATTTTAATGTGCTTTATAAGGAACTACATCAACTGGTGGTCATCTGTAACCAAAAAATCATCTGACGCCATCTCTATATCAATGGAGGAGGTGGGTGTTAAGTTCTAGCCCTGCCTTACTCCCACAAATAAAAGCCGCATGCATCCAACCCTTCAACAAGACTTATTGATCACCTATTTCTTGCCTGGAAACATTCTAGGATCCTAGTGGTACAGCCAAAGCAGACATGATCCCCAGCCTTCAGAAGTTTATTGCCTAATGAGGAAGGCACTCAAAACCCACCCTTAAATGGTTCTCTCTGTGCTGCGATGTGGACTCCAGGGAGACACACAGCCTCCCGCAGTGGGTGGTCAGGGGTGGCAGGGGCTAATTCAGGTAAGGAGTCTGATAACCTTGCAGGGGAGATTCCTTGGAGAGCTGGAGGACGAGAAGGAGCTGGCCATGCAAAGAGCAAGAGGAGGAAAGCTGGAGACAGGGGGCATCTGACCAAAAGGCAGAATGGAGGTTTCTTATCTTCATTGTTCAAAAGGCAACCCTGACACCCACTCCTCCAACACCCACCCCCTCCTAGGGACAGTTATCTCGGCCCCTCCATGAGAAGGTCATTGATCACAGTATGTTCTGCATTGTGTGTATTTGTCCACCTATCCATTTCTGTACAAGACTGTGAACTCAATGAGGGCACAATCTTTTTTTCTTTGAATCAGCACCTGACACTCTAAATGTCGGATGAATTGAGCTGGAATCCAAAATACCAACGTTAAGACATTCATCGCTGTGCCTCAGAAGCCCATCTGTGTGCTTTGTACTCTGTTACGATGTAAACCTCTGTGAAAAATAAACTTTAAATCCCTCTTTTTAAATCTTGTTCAACTCCATGGCCAAGGGCTCTAAAAAGAATAATGTCACGCAATCCTTAGAGCGTTGTTTGGAGAACCTGCGAGGCCGACCAGGAGAGGCAGTCAAATGGTTCTCCACAAAGGTGCCGGGGTTTGCCGCCAAGTCATTGACTTGTGATTTTGTGTTTGTTCATTCAATTTTTAATGATCACCAGAAAGAAGTACTTCCTAAGTGTGAGAACAAATCCTCTGGGAGGGAAGACTTAATGTGTGACAGGAGTTTCAGGCGGGGCTTGTCCTGCCCCTTTTGGGCGTCCCAGGAGGAAACACTCAAGCATTCTTCAAGCTCATTCACGTGATTTAACTTTGAACAAACCAATCAAGATCTTTTCAAAGATGAGCCACAGGTAGCCATGTCTATGACCATCACTCACAAGAAGGAACAGGGAGCTGCCACTGCCAAGGGAAGCACCTTCCTGTGGGGTCCTTGGCTAGGGGAGAATTGACCCATAATCTCCAAGGTGAGGCCTGGATTTCCACTGACCGTTGACAGGCACACACTGTAAAGTCACCCCGTAGAACCACCACGAAGATTTCTTTTAAAACTTGCCATAAGGGTAGCCTTCTTTGCGATGTAATGCTTCTGCTTGGCTGGTTGAACCAAGAGGCCCATCCTAAGAAGAAAAGTAGTGACTCTTGAAGCATGCTCCCTGCATGGCCCGTAGGTTAGATCACAGCTGAAGCCTGTTCTCCTGGCACAGAGCAGATTCTGTGATTTCATGGGCACTCAATAAAAATGTGCAGGATGAATGAATGAATGAGCATATGAACAAATGACTTGCCCTGACTGAAGCTCGGGTGGCTGCACTGCTTCGGCGGAAAGTACTTGAGAATACTACACTGTTTCTGGATTATAGGTCTTGCCAACCGGGCTGGTAAAGAACTGACCAACAACAAACCTGCCTAACACAGACCCCAGAAATAGCGCAGCCTACACAGCCCATTATCAATTTCCCTAAGGCACTCATCTGCCCCACAGTTTATCTGCAGAAGATCTCGTGTTTAACTCCTTACAAATCTAATAAGGCAGAATGGAGAAGAAAGGGCTTTGCTGAAACCTCCCACGATCTTGGGCTTGTGTTTTCTATCTCACCTGTTCTTCAGGCCACACACTGAATTACCCAATTATCTCCTCATAGCCTAGAGATGTGTGTACTACCAATTAGTGGATGAGAAAAGACTGGGACAGAGGAGGGGTGGGGGGGAGCTCAGCGGAGCCTGTACTTTTGCCTCGATTTGAAAGCCGATGCTATTTCCTGGATCTCAAAAGCCAGTCAAAATTTAAAATGATGACTCAATTAGGCAACTCTCACCTTCTTTTGAGTCAGAGTTTCATAATGTAGTTTCATTATTCTTTCAAGATTCTGTGCCCTCCCCTAGTACCAGTACCAGTGTCACTCCCAGTGCAGGAAAAGCCAAGTGACATTCACAAAGCTCTCTAATTCCACCGGTATGCTCTTATCTTGATGAGGGCTGCATGTGTCAGACATAGGAATGACGGCCCCAGATTCACACGAGAGCATGTCCCCTCGGAGACTGCAGTGCACTGGCTGTCCCTGTCTCGTGTGGGGAGGGAACCCTCCCCGACGTGGCCTGCCAGGTGAACCTTCATAATTGCCATGAGGTAAAACTGCACAGAGCGCTTTAAACAGGAGCCAGACTTCAGTCTCAGTTTCTCCTGTGTAAAAATTCGTTTAAAAGGTTTGAAGCAGTCATCCTTGCCGATCACATTGAAATTGTCACAATGTCACTGAGAGGTTAGAGCGATAATCTCCAAATCAGGGTAACTCATTCATGTGTTGGGGAGTCCTGGAGACGCTTGTCTGCCATCCACCCCTGTCCCTCCAGGCTGCATGTTGCATGTCCCCCAGCTGGCTTCAGACTGGGTCTACCAGCAGAAAGCACCTGCTGCATGCATTTCCATGGCTCTGCCCCCATGGGAAGAGCCAGCCACTAACAGTTCCCACCCTGAGACCAGCCCAGGCTGTGGGGCTGATGCCCCTCACCTTGTCCCTGCAGCCCAGGCTTCCTGCTGGTGCTAACCCCTAGGCCACCTCATGACCCCATTTGGTAATCCGAGCTTTTCAGCATCTGTATAGCAAATTCCCTAATTCAGTTTTCTTTGTTTCAGATATAGTGGTTTCTGTCTTCCTGGCTGCATTCTGACTTTTACTACGTGGATTACTATTGGCCATAAAACCCACACCTCATGTTTTACCCACCAATCACAATTTCCTACCATGACACCACTCACAGGGAACCAGGAGAGAAACCAGTGTTTCCTACACAAAGAAACACATACAGGTTAAAATTCAATTTAGCAGAGACGCTCTCCACAAGGCCCCACTGTTTCAGCCTGAAGGAGGCTGGCCGACTGCTTTGGTGCATCCGGCAGGGTCCTCGGATTGTAAAGGTCCTTTATCAAAAGGAAAATGTTGGTAATAATGACCCTGAAGTCACTGCAAATGATGTTAATAGTGAAATAATGAGTCCCCAAAGAGCAAGATTCAATTATGAGACTTTCAGGGAAATAATCCCAACCCAGTCATGTCATGGAATGATAGCTACCGGCGTGGAAATGCGCCTCACAGGGGTATCTAATTCAGCCCCTGGTCATTTTAGAGATAAAGCAGGTTCTCAGGTACTATGTGATGGCCAGACCTCAGGTAGCTGCTGACAGAAGACTGCCTGTGCCCAGATGAACTGGAGGGGGTTCCACTGGGCTGCCCCCAGACCCTGGTGCCAGGACGGGCCGGTGAGTGGATTCCACCCCCTGAGCAGCCAACGCTAGAATAACCAAAAACAGTTCAACTTAAACTCCAGGAAATAAGAAAAAGATTATAAAAAGGGAAGAAATACTAGGTGTCTGGTCTAAGGGAGGAGCCGGATCATAGGACTGTCAAGCTAATAAGCATTGCTGTGCCACTTCCTCTCTGGCTAAATATCTCCTTTATAAGCCAAACATTCAGTTTCGGTTAGGTTACGGTAGGGTGCTTAGTTTAATTTAGGCATTTTGTCCGCCATTGTATGTGTTCTGTTGCTGCTGTAACAAATGGCCACAAACTCAGAAGTCCAAAATGGGGTTCGCTGGGTCAAAATGAAGGTGCTAGCAGGGCTGCTCCCCCTCCAGTGGCTCCAGGGAGAATCTGCCTCTCTTGGCTTTTTCAGTGTCTAGCATGGCTGTCTTTGCATTACTTGGTCCCTAGCCCCTCACTCCAATCTCTGCTTCCATTGACTTAACCTTTTCTGCCCTAAAATCGCTTTCAGCCTCCCTCTTATAATGACCCTGTGGTTACATTCAGGGCCTAGCCAGTTCATCAGCTCCCACTTGGAGATCCTTCATTTGCTCACATCCACAAAGACTCCTTTCCCATATAAGATAATATTCACAGATCCCAGGGATTAAGACTTGGATATCTTTGCTGGCCACTGTTCAGCCTGACATAAGTGGATTGCATCTCCCTAGATGTTAAATGGTTTCTCTTGAAAAGCAGCTGGAATGTTTGATATGTTTGCTCACTAAGTGATAGTTCTCCGAACCCCTGAGGTTGTCACATCAGCTTCTCCTTGCCCGGGCATTCTGTTATCTAGACTCAACACTGGAGCATTTTTTAATGCCTTCAATTGCTTTGCCTGGTGCGTGACAGACAAAATTTTCCCACACATGTCCATGATGACAAAGTTGCGTTAAATTGTGAATGCCTTAAATGTGTCACTTTACCATAAATTTTGAAAGTGAGTCACTCTCCCACAAAGAAATATTCGCTTGTTATAGTCCAAAAGTCTAAATTTTTCTCTTTTGAACACACAATAGCTTTTCATTCAGCACTGCATTAAAGCATATCCTTTTCAAGCCATTTTAAAGCAACAACCTGGAATCCTAATTTAAGTTAAAATTTAATATCATGTGGAGCAACCAATGGGAATAAATCAACTGTGAAGACAACCAGGTGAACAGATTCCTTTTACACTTGGTTAACTTCCCATAAGCAGACTCAGTAATTTGACAATTTCATCAAAATTTACTCCTCTGCCCAGGGACCAGTACATTTCTTTTGATTTTGATTGGAAAATGCCCCCTAATTACAGAAACTTTAAAATGTGAAACAATGATCTTAAAAAGCAAAAACATGGCCATTTGTTTGGGTGAGACTTCTGTCTGCTTTATATTTTCATGACCTCATAAAAATCACAACGAACTTAACTCATCCATATTCCAAATGAAATTGGCCGTGACCTTTGCCACTGGTTGTGTTTTATGGCACCAAGGTAAGAACAGCCTGATCTGATAGTAAATAACGTCACCCTACCATAAAGTTATTTCCAAAAAATCTAATTCTAAACTCCTATCCAAATCGATCTCTATTCAGATATATTTTTCTAGCATTCCGTATTACAAAGTCAAAGAGTCCCTTCAATCTGCATAGAACATTACCTCTGAACAGTAAAAATGTCACAATTTCCTCAGCGCCATAAATATCACAAGGTATTTGAAGTTAAAATTCTACCCCATGATACATAGCTTAGGCTAACGTATTTCACGTTCCATAGGAAAGCCGTCTCTAAACACATTAGTAGGTTTATTCTGTGATCCCAAGAGAAGAGTTTCATGATAATGTGCCTTATATTCATTCATTTTTTTCATGCATTCATTTCTCATTTAAGAAACATCTGTTTAATAAGCATCTCTTCCAAACTAGGTCCTAGGGAAATGAGAGGATAAGACTCCAAGATAAATAAGAAATGAATTCTCAGCATAGTTGGGAAGAAAAACATGCAGTTAAGTGATGCCATCGAGATACACTGGGAGTCCTATGGGGCACACACGACCAAGTGATTTACTCCATCTGGAAAAGTTATTGAAATGGTTCAAAAGAAGAAGCATTTGAAGTGGATCTCCTAAAATGCATACGGAGTTATCAAGTGGACAAAAGATGTTAATATGTATGTGTGTGTGCTGCCTTTCCACTAGTACGAGATCACGTGGTAGCAAGAAGGGGCTCTGACCAGAGAACCGGTGACATGCTACTGTGTGTTTGTAAGTACTTCGAGTCCCTCACTGGATCTCTGTGCTGGAATGACCAATCTGATGCATTTCACGTCTAAAATTATATGAATGACATGCCTCAGGCAGACACTATTCTCCCCAATCCCATCATCACCATGGCCCTTACCACCACCACCATCAGGCTGATTACAGGGAGAATGACAAGCATGAAAGCTTTGCTCAGGGAAGTGGTGGTCCTCCTCGCACCATATCCCCTGTGCCGGGGACTCGCAGTCTACTGCTCAGACTGCTCACCGCCCTGGGACGGACGTGGCCCGTGACCATCACTGGCCACAGCTGGAGAGCACTTCGGCAGGGGAAGGCCTGGGATGCTAGAAGTCACCACGTGAGGTCCTTCTCTCAAGCCTGCAGGCACCTCCAGTGAGATCTGGACAAGACTAGTCTGCTCATACCACACTGACCTCTACAGGAGCCATGGGGTGGAGTCCATGAGGCTGTGCCGGTCACACCCCATCCCCCATATGAAAATCCACTCGGTTCCTAGCATCTCATTTATCTCCATCTGTGGCCTCCTTTATCTAATAATTTAAAGGTCTAACTTTTCTATCAGCTTTCAAGACTCTTCACAAATATCCTCACTCATGACATCCAGTGATCATGTAAGTTTTGATGGCTTATCTCATGCTCCTTCTTCAGCATTCTGCAGGAACTCTGCACATCCTTCAAGGACAAAATAATGAAGTCTTTCTCTGACCCAACTCCTGTCTCCATCAGATCTCATAACTCTCTCTTCTCAATGTCTGCTAATGTGTCAGCCACTTTTTATATGAGATGTTACTTTTTCCATACTCAGCTGTGTGGCACTTTTTGTAAGGAGGAAACAGGGGCTGCAACGTTCAGGGTGTCACCCAAGTTGTCACCAACAGCGACTGGCATGTGCAGAAATTGAACTGGCGTCTGTATGACTCTGACATCAATAGTCTTACCACTACAATGTTTGAGACTTTTTAAAAGTCTTTTTAAGAAGACTATCATGTTCTTCCCTTGTATTTCCGTAATATCTGTTCCCTTGTTAGTCCTTGTCATGTAAACTCCGTCAGGCTGGAGGCGCTGCCGTATTCGTTTGTACCCTCACAGGGCTTCATGCAGGGCTGGGCACAGAATGAATGATTAAGATTTGTGCCATTGAAATCATCTGAAGGACCTTCCAGCTTCTAGTTCCTAAAGAGCCTGAGGTTTTCCACACAGGAGGTTAACGGCCCTTGTTCTGCTTTCGTTTGGACTGGAAAAGGGTAGGTTCACCTTTGAACTTGTGCAGGCTGTGCCCAGAGAGCAGGTGGTCAACCTTAGCGCATGACGTACCGTCATTGCAGCCCTCCTTTCTCTGCTGACAGCCACGGACACCCTCTCCGATCTACTGTTGACACTTATCATAAAAAACTTGACCCTTCTTCTAGTCCAGCCTCATTCAAAGTTTGCAAATGGCAACAACTACGCGGCCTGCGCAGGAATCAGAAATAAAGTCTAGTGTGACTGGCATGAATCTGACTGGTTCTGCTCCAAATGTGGCCATGTTACTGAGTCTACGCTATGGACTGTATGTCTGTGCCCCCTCAGGATTCATGTGTTGAAACCTGAGTCCCCAAAGTGATGGCGTTTAGAGGTGAGACAGTTAGAGGTGATCATGTCTGAGAGTGGAGCCCTTGTGAGTGGGACTAGTGCCCTTATAAGAAGAGACATGAGAGAGACGACCTCTCTCTACTCCATGTGAATACCCAGCGTGAAGGCCATCCTAAAAACAGAGAAAGAGCTCTCACTAAGAACCTGACCCTGCTGGCATCCTGACTTTGGACTTCCAGCCTCTAGATCTCTGAGAAATAGATGTTACTGAGGACACCCAACTGTGGTGCTTTCTACAGCAGCCCAAAATGACTAAGACAGTATGAGACAAGGTAGCCATGTGAGGGTCAGTACGCTGGACATGAGTGATGGCCTGTGGGACAGACGGCGAAGGTCAAAGGCCAAACGTGGAGAATATGTATCTCTGCAGATGTTCCACCATTTCAAGGTAAGCTGAAGTCTGACAATTCTAAAATATAAACATGATACCAGAGATGAGCTAAAGAAAGGGGACTATGTATCATGAGACTAAAGGGACTTGCATTCTAAGATGGGATCTGGTGTTAATCAGCCAAAGACAGGCAATTCTGGGCAAGGCCTCTGTTTCTCCAAATGGCAGGGAAAACTCTGAGTCACTTGTTTCCAGGTTCCCTCTAGCTCTTCTGGTTTGTAACTCCCATCTCTGGCCAGATGTATTGAATGTTTTTAGTAGATGAGGTAGACCTTTCAGATCACCAAGAGTCAAGAACTGAAGGTCTCACATGCCCTTTTATTCCCTATTAAATGAATGTTACACCCAAAAAATACTTAGCTATGTAACCAGAAATACTTTGATCTTGGTGCCCAAAGGTGGGAAAATTCAATTGCCCCTGCTTATGTTGAGATGAACAGCTAAGTGTCCCCACACTTTCTGTGTGGCCTCTGTGACGAGTGTGTGCCTTTCCAGCACAGAGGATGAGGTATGTTGATTCTTTCATTACCTTTCTAGGGTGGAGAATAAAGCTATTGATCGCATCAACCCACAGGCTCCCCAAGGCTTTAGCCCTTTAGATTTTGCTCATCTACATCCACTAGAGGAATCCTATTAAACCTTAAATAAAGGGATAAGTCTCCCTGTACAGGTTAAGAACACATATGACCAATAAGTGAACTCCCAGAATTGAAAACCTGTACGAACACCAAGCAGTAAGATAAGTTATAAGAAAGTGGGGCCGAGTACTTGGGAATGTCTTGATTAAGAATGATGGATCACAACCTTAATGTTCTGTTCCTAAACAAAAGGAAGAAAATGTTTCAATGCTGGAGCTTAGTGAATTTTAGCCCTGCCTAAAATCCACCTGGAAGATTTTTGGGGAAGTATTCCAACAATATCCCCTATGATTTTATTGGTACAAGAAACAACAATAAGCATGTATATGAAGATGCACTGATTGAAAAATGTACCCCATTTACCGTACTTACATACATAGAAAGCTCTGATCCTGCAAAATGGGAGGTAAGCATCAGCTGGGCATTGATAAGGGTTTTAGTGGAACATGTCACCAAATTGCCCTCTCCTGCAGAAGAACTAAAAGATGAGCTTCAACTCAAGCTGAGAATTTAAGACCAGCTACATTCTTCCAGTGAGAGTCCAATACTAACATGTGTTTATAACTGAGTGAGTAGCAATTACAGGTAATAATAGCATTATCCTTCATCTCTAATGGGGAAAAAAAACTTGAAACGCTATTTGACCAGTACATTTTTGCATTTTGAAACTTTTCTGCTACAATTTCTTGACTGAGACAATTCTAGCTGTGAAGAATACATTTTCTTGTGGGGAAACATCCCCTATTGAAGCATGTCTGAAGGACAAGAAAAGCTAGCTTTGTTAAAATTGGTTGTTCTGCAGTGACATGTGTCAGGTTTAATTAATATAGGTTTGGCCTGAGAGCACACACACTGTCTATATCATTGTAATATACCTAAAACCTAAAGAACACCATGTTTGCTGCTAAAGAAGGCAGTATTATCTCCATCAGTCATGGCGCTCACGTTTAATTGTCATCAGAATCCCCTGTCAGGCTCATTAAAACACAGATGGCTGGACCCCTCGTGCAAAGTTTCTGATTCAGTAGCCACTGGGTCGAGCCTGAGAATTTGCATTTCTATCAAGTTCCCAGGTGATGGTCCCACAACCTGTCCAAGGACCATACTTTGAGAACCACTGGTGGAGTGGATCTGACTCTGACTTAGGATTCGGGGTGCCAAGGGTCCAGGCCTACGTCATGCCACTCCCTAGCATGTCGTTCAAGTCATATAACCTTCCTCAGCTGGGTGTTTTTGTCCTCTCCCTGCTAGAGGGGACGCTTAACATTTCCTTAGACCAGATCCTAGGACTGGTCAGCTGACTCACCCTACAAAATGTTCACCATGCTAATTGGAGCTTATTAAGATCATGCAAACATCCCAGGCCCACGCCATCTGCTTCTCTCATCCAAACGGCAATTGTGCCAAATAACCACCTCACTGTTACTTCCAGCTTTCCCAGGAATTATCCAAAAGTATGCATTTTCCCCACCTGCTCCTTAGTATTGAAATTGTCCTAGAAACTTCATAGAAACTTCATAGTATTGAAATTGTACTAGAAACTTCATATGGGAATTTTTATGTGCTTAAATGTTTACACCAGAAACACTTCAGTGGCTCCCCACTCTGCCATCCCTTCCCCACTCACTAATAGTCATTAGGTTTTAAATGGATTAAAAGTTGAGTTTTTCTTTACTCAAGTTGTTCCCTCTTGGTATTTGGAAAAGAACCTAGTAGTTCTGATGGTTTATTTATACCTTACCACCTTCAAATCATTTACCAAATCAAAACATATGTGTGTATCTAAACTCTCAATCAGAAGAGAGCAGCTTGAACCCTCTCCATTGATCAGGTCTCTATTATTATTGATTAAAAAACAAAACAAAACAGAGTTCCACATCTTTTAAGGGGTTAGGAAGAATGGTGCAGTTGATTCAGCATTCTAAAGCAGATCAAGCCAAGTATCCAACCTACTGAGTAAATGCAAAATTTGGACTAGTCGCCGATGTCAAATTCACTTTGGAGACCATTTTGTCAGAGTTCCCCATGACCAAACTTAATAGCATGTAGACAAAAATGCCACAACATGGTGCCAGAGGACAATCAACACAGCAGCCATGGGCTGTCCTTGCTGTAATTTAACTCTGCGAGCTACTGGGTCATCAAATTGAGTATGAGTTGGACAAACTGCTGACAAAAACCACATAGGCTATGGGAGCTGAGTGCTAGAGCGAAAGAAACTGTAGCTAGGCCTCTAAGGAAACTAAGGAAACAGGAGATGGCTCTCTCTGCAACAAAGCTGCATGGCATCAGACAGCACATGGGACCAACCAATGCATTATTATTATTCAGAGAATTGCTGAATTTTACAGCTGCCATGACCCTCAGAAATCATGACTGCTATTCCTCAGCCTTTCTTTACTATTTCCTGTCTTTCACCTAGCCCTTAAAAAACTTTCTTTCCTTCAGTTCTGTTCTTGGTGCTTTACTCACCAGACACTTTCTCTGGATAATTTATCCCTTTTTTATGGATGACTCTCACATTTTTATTTCCAGTGCTGACCTTGCTCCTGAGTGCCAGACTCAGATATTAAATGGTCTACAGACATCTTCCTGTAGGTGTCCGGCAGCGCATTTAATTCCCCATGGATAGGAGTGAGCTCACCCTCCTGCCCACTAAGCCCTCTCTGCTATAATACAGCCCATGAGCTGAGCCAACGAGAGCTCACCCCGTGCTCAGGCATCTGATGAAAAGCCTCAGAGGCCCCTTCCGCCAGCCCTTCCCCTTCACTCACACCACCCGTGTGGTGTTCTCCCAGCACCTCTCCTATACACGCCCATCCCTGGGTCATGGCCATGGTTACTCTCCGATACCTTCTGTGGTCCAACCACCTTCCCACCTGGACAATTATTTTCCCAGAGCACAGCTCAGTGCTCTCTCTCTCTCTCTCTCTCTCTCTCTCTCTCTCTCTCTCTCTCTGATGTCATCGCTCCGTTGGCTTCAAAACTCTTTCTTTCTTGCTTTGTAGAATAAAGTCCAGGCTTTTCAATGTGCCAATTGCTCATTATCTGATCTCAGGTTTTCTGGCCTTTTCTTCCACCCCAGCCCCTGCTCCTCTCCTGTTGGCCCACAAACTATGCTACTTAGAGACACCGAAATACAGGAATCGGAACAAGAAATTCACATAAGAAGAAATGCAAATCAATTCAACTGAAAATAGAAATGAAAATTTTAAATAAGCCAAGATTATATTCTCATTTCCCAAACTGACAAAAATCTAAAAATCTGCTAACATGTTCTGTTGGTGAAGCTACGGTGACAGAGATCACCACCTCCCATATTCCTGGTGGTAGTGTAAATGGGTAAACTTTTATGGGGAGCTATTTTGCACAGCCTGTCAAAATTCTCAATGCACTCCCACGTTTCCACATTGCGGTAGCTTGAAACGCATAACCCACAACTTCAGTCTTCTCTGCCCTACTCCATGCTCTTAACATTGATGCAGGCTGTCACATTACTCATTGATGGTGACACTGCACATACCCAGTGCGACTCCTATCCTGTGACTATCATAAGAAATGGAATCTGTTTCATCACCCCTTGAATCTGAGTTGCTTTGTGTCTATCTTTGGGTAGTAGAAGGCAGTGGAATGCCAGTTTTGAGACTAGACCTCAAAGAAGTCTTGCAGCCTTCTGCTTTTCCAGAACCTTACCATCTCCATTTGAGTAAGCCCAAACTGGCATGCTGGAGGATGACAGGTACACAGGCCACTGTCTCTCTAGCCAACAGCCATCCAACCACCAGAGATGTGAGTGAGGCCATGCTAGAAATCACCTAGACTCGCCAGACCAAAGCCAGCCCATAAACTCACTGCAGACAGTGACCAAGCTCAGCTGAACTCAATGAGCCCTTGGCCCGTAGAACCACAGCTGACCTGCAGGCTCGTAATTAGGAATAAATGCTAAATGATTATTATTTTAAGCCACCAACTTTTCAGTTGGTTGGCTATGTATCAATAGCTAATGGATAAACCCGTGGAAAAATTCTGCTTCTAGAAATTTATTGTACAGAAAACCTTGCCCAACTACAAAATTACCTATGGTTATTGCAGCTTATTTGTAACTTTGAAACAAAGGTTGTTTGGAATCATCGTAGAGGATGATTAATTGAATTACGGTACAGCCATACAATGAACTACAAAGAAGCTATATAATAGAGCAAGGAAATTCCAGAACACTTACATGGAACATGTGCCAAAATGTACGAGCATATGAAAAAGCAAGTCTCATAACAATATTTATGGTCCACTACCATTTGTACAAAAAATAGAAATGTTAAAAAGGGGTGTTTCACTCTATGTACAAAATAAATTATTTGAAAAGATACAGAACTGAAATTGTTGGTTGCCTCTTAGCAAATCAACTGAGCAACTAAGAGGTATGAGGAGAATTTTTACTCTATTTTTTTCCCTATCTTTTGAACACTGACCCAGGGTAACCTATTACCTATTTAAAAAGTAAGTAATTTGTCTAAGTGGCCCAAAAGAGTTTGTACTTGCTACATCTGGGCTTTTGCTGACATAGTTATCGCTGCCTGGAAAGTATTCAGGATTTTGTTAGGAGAGCGTTTCATTAATAGAAGTTAGTCTGTGCTACAAGCGTAGGAACGGTCAGGACCTTTGAAGTCATCTGGCCTCACCTTGGAGTCAATGTGCATCAAGCAAGGTGGTCACCTGCTGGGTCCTCCGCTGTGACGGGCAGCTCTCTCCAGCATGCGGGGAGAAGAACTGAAAGAAAAACAAACATGTCTCTAAGAACAAGTAGTTTGGTTTGTTCAAAGTGATTTCCTTCCAGAAAAGCATTTACAGATGAAGATATTGTTGCTGTGTTATTTTTTGGAGGGGGGGGGTTGTGAGGAAATAGAAATAATTTAAATCATCAACAATAAGAGGAAGGTGAAATAAATCAGGCAGACCCAGAGGGGGTGCAGCTGTTCTATGGAGGAGTTTTAACACCGTGGAAAACATCTGGATTATGACATCATGTAAAATAGAGAAAAAAAAGATGTAAACTTGTCTATTCAGTAAGATATCAACTATGTCAAAGAAAAAATAACCTTGAAGAAATGAAAGCGAAAAACCTAACAGGAAGTATATCAATATATTAACAGTAATTATTTGTATTCATTTCTCATCTTTCTATTTTTCATTAGCTCCTAATTATTTTTAATGTCCACACATTACTTTTTAAACAAATATATACAATAAAAAACCTTAAACATGCACTACTTACCACAATCTATGATGTGTGATTAGAGGATACAGAGTAAAGAAGTAAATAAGGCATAAAATTTATCCCAACAATCAAGATTTGCAAAGTGCTTTAACAAACCACCTCTCCACTCATCTCAACATAATGAAAGGTTGTTACTTGCCCACTTACAATCCAGCACGCTG
>NW_017731535.1:2503281-2510173 GCF_001890085.2 Hipposideros armiger
ATGGTGGATTCACAGAGGAGGGACATCGAGCCAGCCATGCCAACAACCCAGGGAGAAAGGTCGAAGCTGGCATGGAACGCAGGTCAGGCACTGCATCTGCTGCTGCTCAGGGTCCACAGGAACCAGCCCTTGCTGATTCTGTGTGTGTCAAGGAGAACCAAGCGGCGGGGGGCAGTGGGTGACAGGTGGAGAAGCCAGGAGGGACATGCAGGCAGGGGAACGCTCAGATCAAAGGCTCAGAAGTGACACAGCGAGGGCTGCATTCCAGGAAATCAAGGGGGACGCTGTGACCGCAGAGCAAAGGTCAGAGTGGCTGGCAAGGCAGAGCCTGCACAGAGGGAATGGCCTGGTATATGCAAGGCAGAGCCTGCACAGAGGGAATGGCCTGGTATATGCAGCAGGCCTCAGAGCCCCCACAGGCTCCTTAAGCCCCTCAGGGGCCAAGCTTCCTGAGGGCCTGAGACGCTGAGCTGCCCGTATGCAGAGAAGCGATTCCAGCTGCAGGCCCTCGGTTATCACCCTCAGTCACCCTTGCCAGTCCTGCCCCCGTTCCCCAGAGAGAAATCTCCCCAGCACTGTAGTTCCCTCTGACTACAGATGCTGTCTCTGCTAAGAGTTCAGCTGTGCCTGCCTCCCCACGCAGTCACCACAGAAGGTCGCCGTCCTCCACTCCACCCGGCACCCCTTGGAGGAGAGCTGAGTAGCTCTACGGCCAGCTCATCTTCTCTTGCATAGAAGTGCCCAGTCCTTCCCCTCCCAAGCAGGCCCTGTTGCTGAGCTCCCAGCATACCTCACAACATACAGGACTTAATGTTGAGTCCTGGCATAGCAAAGGAACACGAAGAAACAAGTTCAGATATCTATGTAAGTCACACTTAGATTTATTCACCCATAATTTCTCTTTTTCCTGGGCAGACGCTAGACCACATTTCCCAGCCCCCCGTTTAGCTAGGTGTGGCCATGTGCTTTGAGTGATGGCCACAGGAAACAGAATAGAAGGGACACACACCACTCCCATGATCCCACACACTAACTCCTTTTCTGCCCACGTGATGCAGACAAGCATGGTGACATTTGGAAGGTCATGCTTTGAAAATGGTAGGGTCATAAGATGGAAGGAGTCTGGGTCCCTAAGTCACTGCCTGGCAGAGAGCGACCCACCATGGGAACCCTTGATAAGCATTATAAGCGAGACAGCAATGAGCCCCCAGTGTGCTTGAGTCACCATATCTTTGTGGGTTTGTTAGTTACAGCATTATTTAAACCAATATACTACCCTCTAGGGCTATTTGAGGATATGATGAGCTAATCTACATACATTGCTTACAAGAGAGTTTAGTAAATTGTATGTAAACACCCAGGAAATATTTTTTTTAAAGAGATGTAGGGGTCTCAGTCCAACCAGATAAATAAAATTGATAAGAACATGTTGCAAAACAGGATCTCAATGCATTTCATTTGTGTGCGTGTACTTTTCCGAGAATCAAGTTTCCCACTAAGAAAGCCACAGGTGAAGAACATCGAGTATAACTCATTCAACAATCAGCAAAGCCTGACTCAGCACAAACTGTCTGCCAAACCCTGGGGTTCACCGATAATGAAGCCTTGTTATCTGAGGTGTGGTTCTCAGACAAGCAGTGTCGACATCACCTTGGAACCTTATTAAAAACTGCAGAATCACAGGCCCTCCCTCAACCCACTGAGTCAGAATCGGCATTGAGACAAGATCCCCAGGCCACAGATATGCACAATAACGTTTCAGAAGCATTCTACCAAAAGGCTACAGTCCCTGGCATCGCGGCCTCTCCATCCACAGAAAGAAAAAGAAAAGATTACCTCTGGCAGGAACGATCAGGAAACACTTTACAGATGAAGTGTTTGTTCTTTTTTAATCTGGTTCTTGACAGATACGTAGGAGTTTACCAGCTGGAAAAATAGTGCAGGCTGCTCCAATAGAGGGACCAGAGTGTGCAGTGACAGAGCCACCAAAGACCTGACTACCTTCATGGGGCTGCAAAGGTTGTTTGTGGGCTGGATGTGAGATCAGAGCCAGAAAAATGTTTTCAGGTTTAAGTACACAAGGAAGTCACCTCAAGACATCCAAAGTCTGAGCCCTTCACAATGTGATCTCTTGTGCACTGGACCCCACGTGTACTGATCTTCTCAGCAGTCCTACAAAGCACCTGCTATCCTCAGCTTCATTTTCTAGGTGAGGAACAATATTGGAGAAGCCAAGTTTACTTAAGGAAAACTGAGTTATCATCCTGGACCCATCACTTATTATCTGAAACCATATTCCCTCTAGAAAGTACAATCATTATGTATAAAAAAAGTGTGATGTACATAATGGAATATTATTCAGCCTTAGGAAGAAAAAAAAAAGGAATCCTGCCATTTGCGACAACGTGGATGAATCTGGAGAGAGATAAGTCAGACACAGAAATAGAAGCACTGCATGATCTCACTTACGTGTGGAATCTAAAATTATCAAACTCATTGAAGCAGAGAGTAGAATGGCGGTTGCCAGGGGCTGGAGGCTGGGGTTGGGGGAGACAGAGGTGAGGGGTACAAAGCCTCAGTTATGCAAGAGAAATGGTTCCATAGATCTAATGTACAGCATGGTGACTGTAGTTAGCAATACTGTACCGTACACTTTAATTTGCTAAGGTGGTAGATCTTAAATTAGATTTTGTTAGTGTGTGCACACACACGTGCACACAATGCCAACAGTAATTGTACATAAATCAATGTAAACATATTTCAAAATATCTAGCTGTATACCTCAAATATGTACAATTTTTATATGTGAAAGAGATCCCAATAAAGCTGTTGAAAGAAAAGAAAATATCCCCATCCCACCCCTGAGTCTGCCCAGCGGTTAACCCCCGAACATTCGGAATTTCTAAGTTCAGAGTTAAGCACATGCACCCTGATTGCTTTATGCTGTTACATATTACCCATGCCCTGAAATATGTGTGTCATGGGAGGGGTTCTCCTACAGTCCCCAGCCTGGGTAATGACAGGCCTCGAGGGCGAAACCATACGTTTTGCCTTATTGGAAATTTTGCCCGGCTTGCGGTTACATTGAGTTGGTTAAGTGAGCGCTGTACAGAGGTGACACGCCCTCCCCACTTCCCTCCTGTGTCTGTAAATAGGCTCTTCTCCTAATGAAAGGATTTGTGATTTTAAAATTTCATTTTGCCTTTCCCTCAGTACACGATTTCCACAAGAGCTCTGGGAACACAAAGCCGGAAAGCAAGAGCCATGTCGATCGCTCCTTCTCCAGCCAGCGAGCTCTCCCTGGGAAGGCTGTACCCTCCAGCAGTCATCAAAGTAATTACCCTGCAGAAGGAGCACTGCTGGGGAAAGCGAGGCCATTTTCATTATTACCTTCCTGTATTAAATAATAAATATTTAACACGATAAAGTTAAACCATGCACGATGACAAATGAGAAGAAAAAGAGGAGCAAAAAAAGAAAAACCACATGCCCCTCAGAGAGCTGTTTCTAATCAAAACAAACAATAAAATAATGTCATTGTCCCTTTAGCATTTCCTTTAAGCTTTACTTGAGAATTAAATTCTTCTGGTGGGTTTAACCTGAGACCCAGCCTAACATGGAATATGAGATGTTTGGCTCCAAACAGGCCACAAACTAGCATAGAGAAATGAAGGTTTACGAAAGAACGTATGTAACCCAAAAGTGTTTACAAGTTTGATGCCCAAGTCCAGACTCTAATCCTTCTTAATGCCCCAATTTTCTCTGCCATAAAAGGAATTTATGTTGTGGTGAGTGGNTTATATTGCATGGTTTTATAAAAATATAGTTACCGTTTGTTTAACTAAGATCATTTAGTACTTCTAAGTTTTGATCATTTGTAAGCACAACATAGTACCAACATTATAGTGAAAGAAAACCCTTGTAGCTTCTTAATTGCTTTCACAAGGTCAAAAGGTGCGTAAAGGTCAGAAAAAGAGAATTAAAACCCAAAAATTCTTTTGACTACAACTTTTGCCATTTAAACTTATGTCATCAATTCATTTTGTGACTTCGTAGTATCAAAGCTTTCTGTTTTGGCTGATGCTTCATTTTATCCATTCAAAGAGACTGTTGGGATCCGAGTGTCTGAGCATCAGCTGAATGACAGTGACTGCTCCCACGCTGTTCCCTGACACATTTGCTCATCACGGTCCTCTGTGCCTGGCAACAGGGCACCAGGGCACCCAGGGTGCAAAGCACTCCTTCTCAGGACCTCACCAAGAAATCAGCGACTTTAACATAACAAAAGTGACAGGTCAGTGTGTGCCAAAGGTCACCTGAAACAACCCAGGGGAATCGGGCAGTTCTCTCTGCTTTCTTGTAAGTATGGTATTTACTAACTTAAACCAGTCCCATGTTTAGGCCACAAAAGACGGAGAAACCCAACATAAGGGAAATCGCAGGAGACGCGAGTTGGGTCGTGCACAGCATTGACACTATTTTGCACTAGAGAGCTGCTGGTGGGAGGTGCCCAGTGCCTCATACACTTGACCGTCCCTTTCAGACCCCAGGGTCTAAGTTAATCCACTACCACACGCACTGTGTATCCTCTGGGAACAAGACAAAAATCACGTTGGCAGATGAAGTTGTACACACCCTTCTCTTTCTTGGTGCCGTTGAATGTGCACCTGCTGAAGATGGAAGCGCCTAGTCTCCAGTAAAGCAGCACCAGGACTGGGTGCCCCAAGGCCCTGGGCACGCTGACACACGGAAGGGTGAGATTCCATGGAAAGCACGGCTGAGGCTGTCTTGGAACCAAAGGAGTGTCTGGGAACAGGGAGCTTTGGACCCACAGTGATCGTTTCTTTAATGTTTTACATTGTGATGTTCAAACTTACACCTGTGGTGATGTGAAAACCATGTTAAGCCTCCACTCCATGTCCAGGCTTGAACATCAATTGTTAAGGCTGGGCAAGTAAGGTCAAGCCCTTAAAAGTCTCAAATCTATTTTCACAGCTAGAAATACGAAAGAGGAGGCCCTGCTGCAATGGCCATACAGGTGTTTGAGGCCACCAGGGAGAGATGGGAAGAGGGTTCTGGAAGGAAAGGATTAAGGAAGGTGTCACATTACACCCTGAGGTCAGAGCAGTGTGAGCGTCCACGGGAATCTCGCTTCTGTGCTGAAATGATGGCCAGCCGTCACTGGCCTCCCTGTGTCTGGCATCACTCCAGGAGGTTTATATGGGCTCACTCCATTTCTCCTCAGCTGCTTAATGAAGCAGATACTCTCATGATCCCCCTCAGAGATCCGAAGAAGAGAAGGGCAGCCACTGGGCAACGACACGCACAGCGTGAAGGTCAGTAGGCGGGACAAGGATCGAAGGCAGGCAGCCTGGTCCCAGAGCCTGCACTTATAACAGCATCATGCACACCATCTCCCGCCCTGAGAGGAGTGATACACGGACCAATTTATCAGTTAATGATCGTAGCCGCATGTCTTATGGTTTACTCAGAATTGAATAAGGAAATGTATAAATCCTAGTGGGAAACTTGAAGCAATATTTACAACACACACACACACACACACACAAACAAGGGACATCTCACATGTTTAACCCTTGGTTGAATCAATTGCTTGCTCTGCTGGGATGAGAAAGCCTATGTCTTTGTCTTTCATCATCATCATCATCATCATCATCATGGCCATCATCACAGAAAGCCATACTTAGCTCTCCTCTAAGTGTTGTATGTAGATGAACTCATCTCATTCTCAGAATAGCCCTCGGAGGTAGTATATTGGTTCAGATAATGCTGCAACTAACAAACCATAAAGATATGGTGACTCAAACACACTGGGAGCTCGCTGCTTGCTCACTTATAACCCTTATTAAGGGTTCTCACGGTGGGTAGCTGTCTTTCAGGCAAGGACATAGGGACCCAGGCTCCTTCCAGCCTATGACCCTACCATCTTCAAGACACGACCTTTGAAAGGTCACTGTGCTTGTCTGCATCACGTGGGTGGAAAGGGAGCTAGCATGTGGGATCACGGAAGTGGTGCATATCCCTTCTATTCTTATTCCTTTGGTCATCACTCAAAGCACACGGCCACATCTAGTTCAAAGAGAGGCTAGAAATGTGATCTTGCATGTCTAGAAAAAAGGGTAATTGTTTGGAGGAACACAACTCCAATCTTTGTCACAAGTAAGTTCAGTATCATCCCCATTTTATAAGTTAGGAAACTGAGGCACAGAAGCTAAAATAACTTACCCAGTCACACGCTGGTAAGCGGCAGAGCCGGGATTCAAACCCAGGCAGCATGGCTCAAGGATCTGCTGTTCAGCGCCATGTTTTAGCATGGCCCCTTGCATATATGACGGATCAAATCACACATGTCAGGAACACGATGTCACATTCATCAGCAGGAGAGGCACAGAAGTACCCCAGCTCCTTTTAAAGTCTTATATCTCTATATCCTTTTTCCCATTCCCTTACGGGGGTTTAATTCTAACTTAGTGGGTTCTTAGTGGATTCAAGATTTCTATATCAAGAATTCCTGCCAACACTGTGGAATACAGCTCTTAGTATTGAGTTCTGAATTTATAAAATCATAAATGGACTGAATAGAAGCTGCAGTTACCAGAATTCTGGAATGACAGCATTTCAGCCCAATAAATCCCTCCTGCTCTGAAATAAAACAAATGGGTTAGAGCACTTTTTTACTGGAACTTGGAAGTGTAAAAGGTGTTTTGCCAATTATAAATCTCTTTTTTTCTGGCTATGAAACAAAATATGTTTACATTTTGTAGGGCTTGAGTGTTTTTGTTTTTTGTTTTGTTTTGTTGTTTTTTCCTGTCAATATTTTGGTCACATTTCTCTGGCATCTACTTTCTTTCACTTCTAATGCTGGGATCCA
>NW_017731535.1:2518278-2569035 GCF_001890085.2 Hipposideros armiger
ACCGAGGGGTCTAATTTGTGAGCATTGTATGTGGCTACTGATTATGTAGTTTACGCAACAGTCCGATGGGAATTCTGAATTAAACTTATTTCCAAACGAGAAAGCAGCCCCACAGGCAGAGAACATACATCACCTGAGGTCTTGTGGTTAAAGGGTGAGGGAGTTAGTACTAATAACGCTCTTCTCAGGTGTGGGTGAGCTCACCTCCCACAGCGAGGCCACTAGAAGGAATACAGCCTGAAGACTGGCCAAACCCGACCACTGTTTAGTTTCCATTTCTGTCCGGAGGCCAAGGAGAGGTCAGCTGTACCAGCCTGACACTTTGGGGTTAAATCTAGAATGTGAAAGGGTAGAAGGTGGGTTCAAACATAAAGGGCCACCCCATTAACGTCCATCCATTAGGCTCATGTCAGAGTGACCTATGCCAAAGCCATGCCGTTTCTACCCACAGCTCCCCCAGCTGTGGTAAAAGTGAGCTCAGTGTCCCAGTGGCATCCTAACGTAGCCTGCCCCCCACATCAGGAAAGGAATATGTAAAAGTGAGGGAAGATGTGAACGCTACCATTTGCAAAGAGCTTCTGGAAGAATGGATTGTCAGGGCGGCTGCTTACTGACAAGTGCCGGGTTCTTCTTCGGATGCCCAACAAATTCCAGGCAAAGCCCCCTCCTCCATCGCTAACTAAACACTTATCTAGCTGTCTACAACACAGGGGCTGTTGCAGGGTTTAACTAGGTAATGAGATAATTTAGGTGCGTAGAGGTTTCAGTGGAGTCTGAAGGGTCTTCATAAAACACCTACAAAAGAAGTGAAAAGTTGATGTTTAGCACAGTCGGTAAACACCCAAGAGTTCATGTGACTGGATAAATGCTTCTAGCTGTGGAGGGGTTAGGAAGAAAAGAACCAGCTGCCTCCACTGGCATTCAAATTACTCCACAGCTTCCGTAGAAAGTGACAGCTGAGGAGCTGTGAATCAGCTCACCACGCCACTAACCGCTACTGAGGCAAGTGTTCTAACACTGGCTGGGATAAGACTTTCTCTTGAATTCTGAGTCATTGATGAGTTCTAAAGGGGTCTCACCAATAGGGGGGTCCCTTTTGGCTACGTGGTGCTATAGATCCATATTTTAAAATCTAAAATTTTAAGACCCTTCCAATTACAAGACAATATCTATCAAAGCGATGTTAAGAAATTTTGAAGTTTCAGATGATAGGTTAGTGAGAGAGGGAAACTATTTATTATCTACTCCATGTCTAGGTGCTTGGCTCTCTAGTTCAAGGCTTCAGTTTCCATGGAAACAGCTTGTAACACAGTGTGGTTATGGGAAAGGTTTCGTTTAACTACTCCCATTTCTCTGAAAGAACTGGCAACAAACAGAGTGTTTAAAAATCTTAATCTTTAAGATTAAGTTAATATTTATTCAAAGCCCTAAGTCCCCAATAGATAAATGGGGGAAATTCATGAAGAGACAAACATATGTCATTCATTCAACCAATATGACTGAGTACACCATAGCTTCTAGACTGAGCCAAAATCTAAGGGTAAAAAGAAAAATAAGACACCGATTCTGACAACCCAGACCCTTATGCTCTGCAGACTGTGTAACTGAAGAACAAACACTGAGAAATGTCAACCTCACTAGTAGTAACAAAACTACAAATGTACAAAATGATAGAACATCTTTCTTTAAGCTATCATCTTGGGTGGACTGATAGGACCAGTGTTGGTAGGAGTAAGTCATATGCCTTCCAGAAAGGTTCCACCAGCACAGAGTTCCTGCTTTGGAACTCTGGTGGAAGCTTTCTGGAAGGGGTAACACTAATGCCTTAAAAGCATCAAATTATTTGACTTAATTATTCCACTTCTGAAAAAATTACTTGAAATGTGAAAATACATTATGCACAAATATGTATCTAGTAACATTATTTTTAATCATGGAATACTGGGGGAAAAGTGAACACTCAACAGTAAAGGAATGGTTAAATAAAGTTGGCTGTGTCCCCACGATAGAACTGCAAATAGTGACAAAGACTCTCTCATTGACCAAACGCTGGTCAGGTTCTTCTGACTCATTTTAGACTCAGCCTCATCCTTGGATATGTCCTCAAAAAGCCCAGTTTTAGCAAGAATCTTGTTAAGTCAGTTTAGGCAGACTACCCTCTCAATACCTGATCCCTTCCTCATGCCCCCCAGTGTCCCAGGTGATGTCTGGTCACCTGGCTGCCTTCAGCAAGAATCCTGTTAAGTCAGATTAGCCATAAAAACCCTAACCTCTCAGTAAACCTCTACCCACCAACACTCCCGCCCCCCGCCCCACTTTGCTCCATGGCTATAAAGCCCCACTTTTCCTGCTTGGATTCGGGGTTGAGCCCAATCTCTTTTCTACTGCAGAACCTCCCTGGGGTAGTCCCTGCACCTATCACAATAATCCTGAGTAAAGTCTGCTTTGCTGTGTTAACAAGTATTGTAAATAGTTCCTTCTTTAAAATAGCCATTAAAATAGCATTCATAAAGATTATAAAAATAAATGAAAAATTCCTCCTTATGTCAAACCTAAGTATGTGCACAGTTTGACAGTTACCATAAAAGTGTTTGCATGTAGATAAAGACTGAAAATTAATATTCCGAGATATTAACAGTGGTCTTGTTTCCATGGTACAATCATGACACATTTTTTTTCTTCTACTTGTCCATATTTCCCAATGTAATAAATACATTATCACTTTTAATCACCCCACAAAACAAGACTATAGACTATCTGCCAACATGTCTCTTTTGCCCTTCTTACCCTTTCATGCAAACTGGCCAAGAAAACATTAGATTTATAATGCAGAAGACTTGCTCCTGGCAAAAGAAACTAGAGGGGAAATATACATAAAATGTAAACAGTTGATCTATAACTCTTTTCAAGATGGAACTGTAGCATCAACTTTTAAGATAAGATGGTTGAGAAGGGCCCAATGTCACTAAGATTCTGTTGCCCTGAAACAGATGGGGATAAATCCAATAATAAGACATATTAAGGAAGCTTTTGGATTTCAGGTACATACGAGTTAATAATAAGCACACTCCCCCACCTAAGGTCAGTCTGGAAAATCCCTTAGCAGTTTGCTGCATCTGTTGGACAGTCACCTAGGCGGCAGTTAGGAGGCCTGCTTTTCATAACTGACCAGCCCGACTTAAGACTTGCTCCTTCAGCGGCTTTGCTTCTCATTTTTAAGGTGGACTCTCCACCTTGTTGTGTTATTTTCAAGATGTACTCAGCTGCTAATGGTGGAGTCATCTTACGCATAGAGTGTTCTGTGTTTTATTTTTGGCCCACCAGATTCTGAGCCCTCTGCCTAGGTGGGGAGAATTCCCTTTGTACGAATCCAGGTGGGACGAGGCAGAACATGACACGCTCTGGCTTTCACTGTTCCCCTTGCAGCTGGTTGCAGGTGTTGACCTGGGCCGCTCAGACGCACACAGCCCAGACTTTGAATCTGGAGCTAAGGATTCACAAACAGAGAGTGGAGAATAGAAACCTCTGTCTGGAGGGGCAGCAAGATGGGACACCTGGGCCTGCAGGAACCAGCAGCACATTGGTAACTCCAGCCTCATGCACTGGGGACACTGGTGGTCAAGAAAGGCTGGCATTCGAAGCTTAGTGGGGCAGCAGCTATGTGCAGGGTGTCCTTTCGAGCAATTCTATGGCATGATTTGGGGCGTGTGCTCCTCAGTCTGACTCTTTAACTCCTGGCACTCGTGTGACCGACCCAATATTCTGATAAATAATATTACCCTTATTTTTGCAAATGCCAGAATTGAGTGCATTGCCTGTAACAAAAAGTGATGGCTGGTGCAAATGACAGATAACTAGTATTTTCCTTCTAAAATGCAATATTAGTAGATTAGCTGTTAAAAAAAAACTGATGATTTCAAAATCTCGTATTTTCAAACACATGCTTGGACAGATTAGCTATAAAATATGAATTCAAGAAATATCACCACCCTGGTTTCAATCTAAATTTATTATCTAAGCTCCTTCACTAAAATAACTTTAAATATTTTGCTAATATTAAAGAATCAGTAATAAATATAACTACTGGGTTGTTGGAAAAGTCATGATGCATTTTTGCAATGAAAAACATAGAAAAAAATACATCATGACTTTTCTGACAACCCAATAAGATTAATAGTTAATATGATTTGATTTCATTTCAATTGAGGAAATTTTTAATGCTGTAGATTTTTTAACAGCATGACTTTTTAACTATAAAAAACAATTCTGTCGACTAGATATTAAAAGTCTAGAATTTTAATACATACAGTTAAGAAAAGTTCATGAGCTAATGTCCCAATTACTTCTGATAGTCAACAAAATTCTAATAATAATGTTTTAGCAGGAAAGAAGGGCTTTCAGTACCTGAAGAACAAATGGCTGTTCATATAATCTCTCTTATTGCCTAAGTCAGTAAATTGCCTAAATTATGTAAATTAAATAATGTTAAAATTTCTGTTCAAACATGTCTACTAGACTCATTCTTTTTTGGTTTTGAATAAAGAGTCCGTGTATATCCCTCAGATCATAAATAAATAACTCTGCTAGGAATGTAAGATGTATATCACCATACTTGCAAAGCTTGAAATATGAAAAGATGCTTTCTTAAAAAACAAGTCAAACCAGAGTAATCTGAGAAGTCAAGGTACAAAGTGATGTAGGTTGAGGTGGCACGAATAGAATGTTATCCATGCAGTTTCAGAGTCGGGTGAAAGTACCGTTTTCCCACCTAATATTGACGGAACCACAGTTACAATGTCCTGAACATATAAGGACATACTGTAATATTGTGATTAATAATAAGAAATATGTATTTGGCCTTCATCCCTGTTCCTGGCTCTGGTACTCCTAAAAACCCTAGAAATTTCCCAAGTGACAAGAGCCAGAGATTTTGTTACTCATAACCAGCCTCCTTCAACCACACCTGAGTTTATGTTAATGAGGGAATTTTTGGAAATCCCCCAGATAATCACAAGATAGGAGCTGGTTGCCAGGAGCACCAACCTTGTGACTAGACCAGGGGTCGGAAAACTGCAGCTCACGAGCCACATGTGGCTCTTTGGGTGCGTTCTGTCTCGAAAGTTTGCCGACCCCTAGAAGAGCCAATCCTGTCCCTCACAACCATTTAAAAATTATTAGAGGGCCACAAATATATTTTCACATAATCACCATTATGTGAATAATATCCTTTAAAAATGTTATAAATGAAACTATGATAGTTTTACTTTCATTTTCAATTTTACTTCAGAACCTGCAGCTCACGAGCTGCAGTTCACAGACCCCTGGCGGCTCTTCTGTCTCAAAAGTTTGCCGACCCCTGGACTAGAGGGTAGAAACTTTAAGCCCCACCCCCTCCCACCAGAGGACCCTTAACCTGTGGGGTCTGATGCTATGTCAGGTAGATAGTGTCAGAACTGAAGTAATTTGTAAGACATCCAGCTGCCATTCCAGAATTGTTTGGTGTATGGAAAATACACACATCCGGAATACAGAGATTTCTGTGACTAGACAGAAAATAGAGTTCTTCCAGACACATATACACACAGATGCTCATATACATACCACATTCCACACACCCATAGGCAAATAAATGATTGGATTTGCAAGTTCTCATAGCTATTGAAAGCATATAAATATTGGGTTGTTGGAAAAGTCATGATGCATGTTTGCAACAGATGGCAGTAGTTCATTTTTGGAAGTACTAGAGTCATTCACATCTATGTTATTGCTATGTCATTTGACAGCTGGCAGTTCTAGCTTCATTCTTAAAAAAGTTGAGCAATTTGGTTGAATTTTGGAGATTTTACAACAAGTTGAAGATGGAAGACCAAACTGCATTTTTGCCATATTTTACTGTTTTACTTCCATAAAGGGAAGAATGTGCATCAAGCTTGTGAAAAGTTGCATAAAGTTTATGGTGACAATTCTCTACAAGAACATCAGTTCCAACAATGGTTCATGAAATTCCGTGCTGGTGATTTTGATTTCAACGACGCTCCGTGGTCAGGAAGGCCCACCGAGGTTGATGACGACAAAATAAAGGCATTGATTGAGTCAAACCCAAGTTACATGATGCGAGAGATTGCAGAAACATTGAACATCCATCATTCAAGCGTTCATGACCACCTGAAGAAGCTGGGATATGTAAGCAAGCTCGATATTTGGGTTCTGCATGAACTCAAACAAGTTCATTTGATGGCGTGTATAAATATCTGCAATACGCTCATTAAACGTAAGGAAAACAATCCTTTTTTGAAGCAACTGACAACTGGTGATAAGAAGTGGATTGTTTACAACAATGTGGTGCACAAACGGTCTTGGTCCCGATGTAATGATTCACCTCAAACGACATCGAAAGCAGACATTCATCAGAGGAAGGTTATGCTCTCAGTGTGGTGGGATTCTAAAGGTGTCATGTTTTTCGAGCTCCTACCAAGGAACCAATCAATTCTAATGTGTACAGTCAGCAATTGGACAGTTTGAATGAATCCATCATCCAGAAACATCCACAGTTTAATTGTTAAGGAGTTATGTTCCATCGCGACAACACGAGACCACACACAAGTTTGATCACCCGTCAAAAATGATTGGAGCTTGGATGGGATGTGTTGCCATACCCACCATACTCACCTGACCTTGTGCCATCAAACTTCCACTTGTTTCGCTCTCTTCAAAACTCCTTGCGTGGTATAACATTCAATTCAGATGAGGCTGTAAATCAGCACCTTGTTCAGTTTTTTGCTGATAAAAACAGGTCCTTCTATGATCAAGGAATTAAGAAGCTCACTTAAAGATGGCAAAAAGTTATCAAACAAAACGGGCAATATATCATTGATTGATCTTTGTTCTGTATATAAAGAAATGACCTTTGAAAAACATGGACAAAATACATCATGACTTTTCCGACAATCCAATAGATGAAGAACAGACACCACTGTCATTCACAGAGCCCCTAATCAAACAAACTTCAAAATGTGTACATTAATTAAGACAAGAATTGTCTAGAGGTTACCTAGTCTATTTGTCAGCTTCCATATGGAATGCACAATTATTTGTACCAAAACACATATACTCAAATTATATACCTTCACCTTTATATTTTCACTAGAAAACAAACAAAACAAAGCCAGGAATTATGGAAGTGTTTCACACATGATATACACTATTCTTAAAATGAAAGTCATATTAAGTTCTTTAGCTTGAATGTGGAACTGAAAGAATGAAGAAGATTTCAGAAACAACATAATGATGGTGATTCAAGTTTGCTTTCCTCTCCACTTGCAGATGTTTGTGCGGCCAGAAAGGCCAGAACAGGGGGCCTCTGGAGCTCTGATGTCCGCATTCTCTGTGGGGACCAGTGCAGTGCCACTGAGATAGGATCTGAAGGAGCTGGAGAAAGTGCCGGGCGGGAGAGACGGACACGCTGAATCGTTTATTCCACCCCACCCTCATGCAGAGGGAGCCCAGTGCTTGTTTAATTAAGCTTGTCTCTCACAGCTAGGACAAAGTGATGCTTTAGAATAAGAACATTGCCTGAAGGTCTGACAGCTGCTGCTGGGAAACCGATGGATTTGTGCTTAGGGGACCATGAAGATGCTTCAGTGCAGGAAATGTGAGCGCATGCGCACAGGCACCTGAAGAGGCGAAGGTCCTGGCCAAACCTATTCACAGCCTGCCTACGAGTGGATGAAAGCCAAGGCCATGACTCCATCTGAAATCACATCCCATGACCCACCGCGGCAGGAGCCTCTTCACAGACAATAAACCAAGGCTTCCCCGTGTTCAAACCCCGGCTCTGCCATACTTGGGGCATGGCTGTTCAAGCAATCACCCCACCTAACCCCTGTTAATACCCACTGTTTTCTATAGGATCACATAACCACTGACTCTCCTACTAAAGGTTGTGGTCATTTCTTAAAATTCTCTTGGCTTCTCATTCCTCCACCTTCATCTTTAGAAAGAGCAACGCAGTCTATTCTACAAATACCCCACAGGTGCTGAGAAAGACTAATATAGTCCCTGACCAATAACTACAGCACCAAAGCCAGTTTTCTTGCTCTTCTCACCATCTCCTCCTGCCCCTGAAATGGCCAGATGCTGCTGCCACTAGCCACTGAGGCATCATAAGTTTTTCCCTTGAAACCTTGACCAGAACTCAAGAGCAACCACATTTCAGCCTAAATCTCAGCGTCTAGACTAGACCCGAGGGCCTCAAGTGTGATTTGGGAGTCCTGGGAATTGCAAGGACAAACCTATTCGCACAATAACACTAAGGTGATACTTACTTTTCTTACTTTTGATTTCACAGGTTTGCGGTGGAGTTTTCCAGAGGCTCCCTGGCATATGATATTCCAAAAGTTTGACTGTGGAAGCAGATGGGAAAATCCAGCTCGTTTCTATTATGCCAGATGCATGTTAAAGAGACTTGAAAAAATAAATATAAAGCAAGCCACTTTTCTTACTACATCTGTCTTTGTATTGGGAAAGTTATTTTCAAAAAACAAATGTGCTTTATGTTAACATGTAATGAGCTTATTACTGGTATTTTTAAATGAATTAATAAATGTTTTAAATGTCTCTGTCTTAATTTTGAATATGGTAAATATAGATAGACATAACCCACATAAACTAAAGCTCGTTGGGGTCCTCAGGAGTTTTTAAGGTGTCCTGAGAAGTGCGGACTAGAATATGTCACCACCTCCTCCACCCCATTGCAGTCAATACTGCACCCCACTGCCTGCAACAGAGCTTCCTTTGCTTGACCAGTAAAAGGAGCAGGGCTCAGCTCATCATGTAGCCATGGAAAATCCAGTGACTTCTGTGCCCGAAACACTGAACCGCTGGAGCAGGGCCGGGTGCTGGGCTGGTTCTCACCTCTACTATCATCATTCAGGGTTTGCCAGAAGCAGCACAGCCCCTGGGAGTGACATATCACAAAGGATTGGCTGTAGCGACTCGAGCTCAAGCAGCTATGGGAGCAGGTTAAACAATCTACATGAGGAGCTTGCTTTGTCTGGTGCTGAAGCCTGATGTCATCAGGGCAGGCTGGCAGCCAGGAAAACCAGGCATGAAGTGGGGGAACAAGGACAAGCTGGAACCCCGAGAATGGACCAGAGCCTGCTTCAGCCTCCCACCAGCCTCAGGCCTGTGTCTTGATGATGCTCTTGACCTCAGGAGAAGCTGACATCCGTCACCATGGAGCCGACATATGCCCGGCCAGCAGTAAAGACTCTTAGGACCAGAGTTGCTTCTGGTTCCGCTGCTGACCCACCTGGGCCATGTGAGCCAAGAGACACGCAATCCTCAAGCCACAGCAGAACTGCACACCCTTTACTGATCTCCCAGCATAAAGCATGAGACCACGGCTGCACTTTACCGCCCAGATCTCAGATGAAACCTCTCCTTCGATGCAGGCAAATTTACAATCATGTGGGGAAGGAAACTGGGAAACACAGCACCACCTTAGCAGACACAATGCAAACCACCTCACTGCTGCTGGTGGGCATCATGTCCAAACATGCCAACCTTCCAGGAGGATGTCTGTCTTCAACAATCAACTGAAAATCCATCTGAGACTCTTCATCCATCGCTTTCAGCTCCTCTGATTGCTCCCAATACCTCTCTCTCTCTATCAGTTCTCCTGGTAGGAGGGCTAGTGATTCTTTTCAAGAAAACCAAAGCCATCCAGTATGAGCACCCCATGGCGCCACTACGATAGAGCAATCCCACTTTCTAACCTGCCCCCTGTCTTGCTGCCTGACATATAGTAGAATCTCAATAAATACTATTGAATTAAATAATTGATCAATGGCACTGGGTTACCTGGATTCTACGAGGCACCAGTCCCTCTGCCCACATCAGTTATCCCTCTCACCTTCATTCAGTCAGCAAACCTTCTTTTGTTTCTTTAAATATATTATTCAAACAATGATTCATATTGTTTTTAATAATTGCATTATCTGGTCTTATGGGTCCGATTCTGCTGTTTCTCGTTTCCACTCTCACTCAGTAATCTGTTTCTTTTTCTTTTCTTTTTCTTTCTTAACTCTGAGTTCATAAGCCTTGGAAATTTATCTTTGGAAATTCACTGAGGCTAGAGCTGGGTATGGGCTCTCCACAGATATTCTGAATTTGCTTCTGCCATGCACCTGGAGGCACATCAACCTAACACAAACTGAGGTGTGATGACCACTGATGAGGTATGACTGGGAGCTGCACACACATGTAAGAGCCAGTGTGTAGTTATAAACTCATCAGGGGAGGATCTTTCACTTCTACTGAATAGCGAGATTTCAGATATGCAAAGTGCTTGCTCACACTTGCGTTGATGGGAGAGCCCTGTATGATGTCAGAGTTGGTAACTGGCCCCTATTTAGACTTTGTCCTCGGGTGGGCCTAGGCTTTGGTTCCTGTCCCAAGAGCCACGTCACCACTGTCCATAAAAGGAACAGTCCAATCACCTAAGTTTGGCAATTGCTCCCAGGGCAAAAGTTGGCTTCGTCGCTCTAATAATCTCTCTGAATTCTCAATTTTCTAATTATTTTTGGCTTCTAGGATTATTTCCCTGCTAGAACATAGATTTTTGTTGTTGTTGTTCCTATCTTACTCAGCAATTTCAGTTGCTTTGAGTGGGAGGGTCAGTCAAGTTATCTAATTATCAGTCTGCTGTAAATGTAGATTTTCATTCATTCTTTCAGTAAACATTTTAAACATCTATTATTTGGAATGCAATTATAAGCACTGACATAGAAACATAAATACGATATATCGTCTACCCCCAAGGACTTTAGAGAAAAGTGAGAGGCATAAAAATGAATCAATAATAATGAACAATACAATATCATATAATTGGTGCTTACAGATATGAGCATGGGGACTCGGGGAGTACAAAGGAGGGGTGCTTCCTTCATTTGGTTGGGAGTGGACACAGGGAAGGTATATCAGTCAGCTAATGGCAAATATCACAGTGACCTAAAACCATGAGCATTTATTTCTCACTCACACCATTATAGATAGGTGGGTTCAGCTCAATTTGTCTAGGACTGACCGAGCTTGGTTCCAGGGGTACAGCTTCTATATAAGTTTGCTCCACATGTATCTCACTCTACCAGGACCAGCAGCTACATGTTCTTCTCATGCCAGATGCTCAAAGCTCTCAGCACAATAAGTAGAAACACACCATGATATACATCATGGTCATAGGCTCCAAACTCACACACAGTCACTTCTGCCCACCTTCTATGGTCAAAGCAAGTCACCTGACCATGCTCAGCATCAGTGGTATGAGGAAAGACAGCCCTCCCATGGAAGTGGGGGTAGCAGGGGAAAGGGGTGAACATTTGCTGAAGAATAGTCTAACAAAAAAGGATTTGGAGATTAATGTTTAGTTTTTAAAAGGGGTGGAAATTCGGGAGACAATTAGTTCCAAAAAAAAAAAAAGGAAGAGAAAATGTAAAGAAAGTAAAGTGTTTAGCGGCGTCTGGTATAAAATAAGTCCTCACCAAATTCAGTCCTCACTAAACAGATTCATGAGCAGGGCTGATAAAGTCAACATGGCTGCACCATGCACCCACGTAAAGGTAGCAGGAGATACTACTGAAGAAGTAGCCAAGGGCCAGTGAAGAGCATTGTGTGTGTGTGTGTGTGTGTGTGTGTGTGTTTCTTTTCTTTTTTTTTTAAAGATTTTATTGGGGAATTGGGGGGAGGGAACAGCGTTGGGGAATTGGGGAAAGGGAACAGATAAGTTGCTGTCTTTTTGTTCTTCAGTCTAGTTGTGGAGGACATCGCTTCACTGGCCCTTGTTGGTATTGTGATCATTGTGCTCTTCCCAGGTGAGGCAGATCGGTCACCGGCCACCGGATGGCCACTCAGAGCAGCTCATGGCAGCTCAGGGCAGCCCACTGCAGCCTACGCTGTCGCCGGCGACTCACGGCAGCCCAGCTCCAGGTTGAGTTGTTGTTCACCATCTTAGCTGTAGAGGGCGCAGTGTCACTGGCCCATGTGGGATCCAAACCAGTGGCCCTGCTGCTCAGAGCTGGCGCTTCCAAGCCAACTCTTAACCAACGAGCCACTCAGCCAGGCCAATTATAGTTAACATTCGACATTATTTTATATTAGTTTCAGGTGTATAGCATAGTGGTTAGACATTTTTATAACTTACAAAGTGATCACCCCGAGCCATCCAGGACCCACCTGGCACCACGCCTAGCCATCACAATACCACTGACTACATTCCCTATGCTGCACTCCACATCCCCGTGCATGGTGTGTTTTAATAAGCTTTATTTTCTACATAGCAAGAATCCAAGGAAAGGTTTCAAGCCAGAATGATACAATCAGATTTGCATTTTTATTGAGATCATGTTGACATCTCATTAAACTAATATGGACCCATGACTGTATTTAAAAGATCAGGGCGGGGCAGGGTGGGGAGGAAGAGGATAAGAGGTTGAGTGGAGTCTATGGTAGTAAGAATAAGAAAGTAAAGTGAAATCAAGAGCTATTTAGGAATCAGATCACTCAGCTAATAAAGGTAGAGTGGGTAGCAGTGTCTGAGATGAAATAAAGTCTCACTAAATAATAAAAGTTACTAACAGCAGCAGCAATAAGACTTGATAATTAATTGTGTGAGGAGGTAGGGTGGTAAGTGAGAACAAGAGAGGAATGTAAGATGCTTTTCAAGTATCTTGTTCGAATAACCAGATCAACTATGTATGCCATTTATTATCATATGGACCAGATGAGGAGGACGAAGTGTGGAAATAGAAAAATGACAAATTTGGTGTTGGAAATGTTACAAACACAGAAGAAAAATCTCAAAAGTGATTACAGAAATTTCAAATGAGTAACAATAAGACTGGCAGCTGACTTTGCAGCGGGAGTGGTGGAAGTCAGAAAATGATAATGGAATCTTATCTTCAAGGTGCTAAAGAACACCAAGATCCTCCACCCTAGAATTCTATACCCAGCAAAACTAAGGAATTCAGGCAAAATAAGGTACAATTATGTTCACACCTGCATTATTTAAAATAGTCCAGACCAAAACAACCAAAATATTTATGAGCAATAGAATGAGTAATTAATTTATGGCATTTAAGTATGACAGAGGACTACATAGTTGTGGTCCTCAAAGTGTGGTGCCCATAACAGTCATGTCAGTATCACCTGGGGACTTATTCTGAAACAAATTCTCAGACCCCATTCCAGAATTTATTTAATCTGAAATTCTGGGGGTGTGAGCCAGCAATGTGTGACTTAACAAGAGTAAACATGGACAAACTGCAAATTCATATAACAACATGACTGTATGGATATTCAAAGCATACTATTGAAAGAAAGAGTCCAAAATTATAGAATTCAAACTGTATATTCCACTTATACAATGATTTCAAAAGAGCCAGAATGCAACTATTGTAAATAGTTTAGAGATACCAAATTGAGATTAAAACTATAATGAAAAAAAAAGTGTTTAACATAAAACTTGAAATAGTAACTATTTCTTGGGAAAGGATTAAGGTGTCTAGATTAGGAAAGAACATTTAGGAAGATTCTGGGTGTTGGTAATATTCTCTTTCTTGATTTGGGTGGTGACTACACAGTTGTCCACATTACAATAATTTATAATACATATAATTTTATATACAACATATGTGTGCATATATATATTTTTATATTTATATATTTTATTTATTTATTTATTTGGAGAGTATGGAATATTGCATTTCTACTTAAACTTCACCCACATGTTTTATATTTTACAATAAAAAGTTATTTTTCAAAAAATGCTAATAGGGGTTTTGAGAACAAGTAGAATCAAATCCAGAGAAATTTACCTGGAAACAAATAACCTAGAATGGACCACAGCTGTAAGAAATGGAGTAAAAAGGGATAAGGCATTAAAATGTAAACTGCATTTTAGAGATGTGTGTTTATTTTGTTCCCATTGCATATCTAGTACCTAGAATGCTGTCTGGCACATAGAAGACAGTCAGGAAATGTTTGTTGAATGAATAGCTAAAAGCAGGAAAGCAGGGGTCTGACATCTGGCTAGAAATGAAGCAGAAATTCCCTCTATAAAACAGCGATGGAAGGCGTTTGGAGGAGAAGGAGAAAACCCAGATACCCAATGCACCCTGGGGCAAAAGAGTCATGGAAGCAAATGGGATCATCCCCTTGGTAGAAGCTATGCCATCCATAATGATCCAAATGGTCAAGTGAGGTCCTCCAGCCCACAGGCTCAGAGAACCAGGAGAGCCTTTCCCGCCTACCATCAACGCAGTGAGAGCACTAGAACGTCCACAGCTGATGGCGGCAGGCGGGGGCCATGGGGCAGAGGTTCTAGAGGCAGGCAGCGTACTCCTTGTGAACTGCAGGGAAGAGGGGGAGCGGACCAGGGCAAAGGGAAGTAGGCACAGGATGAGCTCACAGGATGTCTTAGGATGCAGTCAGGGACATTCCATTATTTAAAGAGAGGATGGAGAAAGTTGAGCGTGAAGAGGTCTGTTTTCATAGATCGTGTCACTGCCTCTTTAACTCCTCACTTCCCAGTGGTCCCATGCTTTCAAGAGTCACCATGGCCAGATCGCTCCCAGCATGGACTCGCTTAGAATCTCTAGCCATAGCGCAACCTCCTTTCTGTTTACAGCGTGGACCTGTGAGAACTTCCTGAGAACTCATTGATTTCTTTCCCTTCAATGTTCTACATTATTGGGGAGAAGCACATTTAATGAGATTCTCCCAAAGGTCCATGCTCTATCAAATCCTCTTATGCAATCACTTTGACGTGTGAACTACTTTTATTTGCTTGGACTTGACCGGCTTGTTCAGAGTATGCAGGATACTCACGATTCGCTGATCACCTTACCGTCAAAACGCCTTGCTCCAGCAGCATGATACTCTGTGAATTTGCCCTTTGTGGTTCTAGCTCATGTGGCTACACCCAAGGAGCCCCAGCTCTCCCCTCTGAATAGACAAGAAAATCTGCATGTTGACTCCAGAACTCACTTCTCAGCAGCAGTCTACCCACTAAGTGCTTTGAACTGAATTTTAAATGAACACACCAAAGACAGAGAGGGTCAGTTTCTTCCCTAACCCTGTTCCATGTGCAATTTTTTGTTGTTGTTGTTTGTTGGGTTTTTATATACTTGAACAAAGCTCACACATCTCCAACTTATATATCCTGTGCTCCACCAGGATTAGCATGGACTTTCTAGGTACACAGGTGTTTGTCTAAGGTGTGACCTCACCCAAAAAGGGATATGTCTGATGCTTTGCAGTGCCTCATTATGAAAAAATAAGAAAGTGCTTCCCTGGATTTTCAGTTAGAAAGATCTCCTGTTTTGAAAGGTTCTACTGGCATTAGATTTATAATTCATCTTCTCTGGGGATTTTTATGAGTTGAGCTGCCTTCCCCAGACAGGTTGGCATGTTCCTATATGGAATAAATGGAACTTTAGGGCCCATTAGGGTGTTTAAAACAAGAGATAGAAGAGATTAGTCCCAAATATCCCCACGTAACTACCCCAGCAGGTAGACACACTGCTGGGAGCCTCATTGAAGAGCTGGTTTAGAGCTTGTTCTGTGGTTTACTCCCATCACAATGCCATGTGTTTATCTCCACTGTACGTGTCCCAAATTGGTCACTCATATAGAGTCCAGGCATAAAATGAATTGTGATTCTCTCTGTTACATGGCCAAGCACAGAGCCACATGGAAAAAATGCTTCTGAGGAGAGTTGAAGGGTGGTGAGGAGGAGGAGAAGGCACGTGGAGGCAACATATCAGCTATGTCCTAAGAAGGGGTCTCTGACCAATACCCAGCCCTCAACTGCTGTTTCTGCCTCTGTCTGGTCCTCTCCCCTCCTTCCCAAACCTTCCCACCTTTCTTGTCCCAACTACAAGCCACTCAAAGGGCCCCTTCCATGATCTAGGAGCCTAGAGCTAGTAGCATTCATTATCCCGGGAGAGCCTGGGCCACAAACAATAAAGAAAAAACAAAAACACTAATAAAAAAGCACTTCGGAGGATTTCTGCTCCAATCCACAAGCCCATCACCAGATATAAATCAGACTCCTGGCAGCACACTTTTGTCTGTCTCACAAAGGTTTGTGTGATCATATTGCAGAAGTCATCTTAAAATTCTCACATTTTAACTGACATGAGTTCATCTGAAAGTCATGTACATAAACACAACAGTCACAGCTGCCTCTCAAATAACCACTTTGCTTCCCACAACCTCCCATGCCCCAAGGAACTGTTCCAATGGGGGGAAAGGCCTTCAAAATCTACAGGGAGCTAAAATGGCCTGACCTATTTCTGTCTTGACCTGTCTGAGCAAACAAAAGCTTTGACTTTTCTGTTATAATAACCTTTAATGGCATTACATCCCCAAACCGTGACACTGAGCACACTACCCATGGGTTCCAGGGCCCAGTTGAGGCCCTCATCAGTAACTTGCTGAGCAAAACAAACTCAGTCGGGGAGGGAGTCAGCAGGATTCCATGAGACACCCATGGCAGCTCCAGTCTCTTGGTGAATACGTCCCACTGCACGGAATCGCCCTTGCCTGCCCAGTTCAGTAGTATCTCAACCTGCAAAAACAGCCATGCTAAAGTAACCACAAAGTCTTTATGTGCTTCACTGAGCTACAGAATTTCCCAGGGGATCAGCTACTGGCATTTTTTTGTTTTATATTTCAACAGTCCTTCTACAAATTGGGAATCAGGAACCAACCATATCCATCCTGTGCTAATTTGCTCGTCACCCATGAATGGCATTTAAACAAAAGCAACAATGCACTTTTCACTGAAAAACCATTTGGTTTCGGGATGTTGGCAAGTGCTTCGGAAAACCCTCATGCTTTGTTCCCAAAACATAAATCTCAATCCTGCAGCCATATGTGTTGGTCAAAAGAGGAGGGAGATGGGAAGGAGCCGAGTTTCGTTAACATGCTGCGTTTGGAAGGGTGATTCAGCTTTGTCCTTTCATCCAGCCTATTTCTCAAGTGGTTCAAGCTTGTAATCAAAGGGGAAATTGCTCCAAAATGCAAATGAGGTGTCTGATAAAGGGGACTGCTGTGGGGAAAGTCTCTATTCGAAACACTACCTTTGCGACAGTAGAGCAATTGCAGTTTTTTGGGAGAGCCCCAGTGTTACGTCATTGTCCCTTTGAAAGATTCAGGACACCCAGACCAGTATATCTTTGTTAGAATAACAGCTTGTGCAGTCAGGCCACTTGGCTTTAAGTCAAGAATGGCGTCAACGCCAAGACTGGATGGTCCCAGACAGAGCTGCTTAACATAAGCTGTGTAGTAAGCATGAGCGTGGAACGACTTGTCTGGGAATGGTCTACCAGCCAGACACAGGGTTGCTTTGGGAGAGCATTTCTTTGGAGTTAAGATTCCTGTAAAGCAAAGGAAGTTGCCCCAAAGTTACTCCACACTCGTTTTACAGTTCCACTGGTATTCCGTGCAGGCAGATGCTCCCTTGGATCACGAGTGCACTCTGTGATCCGTGGCGTGCAATTCTCTGGCGTGTCCTCTTCATCCTGCCTTCTCTTCTCTCCCCACTTTGCCATCACCGGTGACAGTAAATTTATTGAAGATGCGCTCGCATGGCCATGTTCTTTCTTCTCTGCATGGAATTCCTACTGAGACTCAGGATCCCACGCTCACGCCACCTTCCACACCACCTCCTCACCTGGCATCCGCACCTGGAAGCCAGGGCTCCAAGGAAGCTGGGGAGTTCATTGTTAAGAGGCTGGCGGGCAGGCTCCACTACACACATCTAACACTGGAATTCAGATTCACTTCTCTCACCAGTTACTCACACAAGCGGCCGGCCGGCCCCTTGACAAAGGGAACAATCTTTATAGAAGGTTTCGACGGGAATAACAAGGATGCAAAACCAGAGAGTGGGGGATAGAAGGTCAAAGGGATGGACTTCTGACTCGTGGGGGGTGAACCGCCAAGAGGAGGAAAGGGGTGAGAATCTAGGCTCACTGGGTGTGCGAGACGGAAGAGGCCCAGGGTACTGATTTGGGGAACTGGGTACCTGGCCCTGTGATTCTCTAAGAAAAGGAACAGAATTGCTGGGGAAAATAAGGAGCTTTAATGCATTCAAGGTCTTTGTTTTAATGGAATTCTAGTTTCAGTTCTCAGAATGAGGCCATAAATCACTTTTTAAATGTAAAATAACAATAAAGAGATGGTATCATTGTGTATGAACGAGTCATCGTCCCTGACGGGTGGAGAAGCCATTCTCTGAGAGGTGGCTCCTTCTCCGACGCCAGGTTCTGTCTGTCCAGTGAACTAGCATCAGGAGCGGAATGGGGAGGTCAGGGGCGGAGTTCCGCTTTGGAAATTTGGGGTAGGAGCACTTCTTTCCTCACCTGTTCCTAGTCAGCACACAGGAAAGGATTCCTCCTAAAATGCCCAACACAGAACTCAGGGTGTGATGTCCAGCCTGTGCTCTGTGGGAGGGGACAATGGGGAGGTTTGCTGTAGCAGGTTGGATTCAGAAACTTGAACTCTCAGGTCGGACACATCAGGACTCAAATCCCCAACCAGCCAGTTGTGTCAATGTGGCCAGGTAGCTTGTCTCTCCATTTATTTTCTCACCTGAAAAGTAGAGATTAAGAACAGCACCGGCCCCATTTTCAGTGTGAATGAAAAGAAATGGTGCATGTGACATGCTTACACAGTGGTCAGCACGTGATATGGGCTCCGTTAACGACAGTTGTTAACCTAAATTCCTGTAGCATAAGATATGTCACATTGAGCTTCTAGAGGATCACAGCAGAAAACCCACTTGCACATGAAAAAAAATACGTCCATTGGCCACCAGATGTTACAGTGTATGTTTCACTTCATTTCAATGACTAAATCATGTCCTATTCAGAAAACTCGCACCTGAGTTGAAAACTGCTAGCTAGGAGTGACTGAAACTAGTTGAGTTGATATTTTTCCCAAACTACATACATATATCAATAGAATGTTCTCAACCATCTGTGTTATCTCCTCTTCCTCTCTGAACTGTAGTAGTGAGATTGGAATGGGCTCTGAGGACAGGAAAACAAATCAGGGATCATGCAATGGGCCTGACACATGAGAGCCGATTTTCTGGAGCTCTGAGCCTCTGGCCTCCCTGGACGGTGGTGGGGTACCTACAAAATCATCTCTACGTCCTCCCCCAGTTTCACATCCTACCACTTCAAGAAGACAGGTTTGGACTGCAAGTCATAGGCAGTGGTTCTCCAACCCTGGTGGAGAGTTCATCTGAGGAGTTTATTTAAATACCAATCCTATGACCTCATCCCCAGAAACCCATCATTGGTGTGAAAACCAATGTGGATTCTGAAGGATTAATGCCACAATTGTCCAGAGTTCTCAGCACCTGAAATGCATTCTCTCAGGTGCCTCCTGTTCAGCTGTCACCTCTTAAGCCCTGTGTCACTGCCTCCCACTCTGCCACCTGCTTCTGTCCTAGACATGTCTTTTTTTTCCTTTTTTTTTTTGCAATTACTAAAATAAGCTACAGAATTAGAAATAGGTGCGTTACTTCAACAAGTAATTACTTTTCTGAAAATGAAAGCTAGTGGGTCTATTCTAGAAGTTAATGAGCTGACAGGGGAACTAAAGTCACCCTGCGATGCATTTCAACCCTCACTTCAGAAAAGTAAAAGCACGGCAGGCAGCGGGCAACTTGTGACAACAGAGGGCAGCTGGGCGCCATCTCACAGCGCCATCGTGTTCACCAGAGACCAGCAGACCTTTCTTGTGGAGAATAATGATAATTTTTTAAAAGGTTTTCTCTCACTTAATGACTCTGTTAAATCAATTTTCTCTCACTCACTGCCACAGCGGAAGTGGACAGCCAACCACAGAGAATGCAGAATCCACACCGCGTAATGAAGGGGTGCAGGTCCCCTTCTCAGAGCTGCCATCTCCCAAAGCCCAGGCCATGACACTTCGTCTTATTAGAAACTGTGTCTTGGGTTTAGCCTTCCCCGGTGACGCTGCAGCGGCTGCCCTGCTCCACGGCTGAGGTCTCCGTCAGCCCCTCTCACTGGGGGCCGAGGAACTCGAGGGATGCTCTGCCTCCCCACCCCACCCCTCTGGGTGCACAGAGCTTCTGTAACGGGTGCTGAGGCTGCAGACACCCATCCCCGCTGCTGACCCCAATCAAGTGGCCTTTGCAGCGCTGGGAACGGCCAGCTCCACCGTCCACTGCATACAGACCTGCAGTAGCAGTGGGCTGCCGCCAGGATTTCAGGGACAAGGGCCCGGCTGTAACCTGCCCCACAATGATGACTCGGTGGGCAGGGTAAAGCTATAAGTCCCTGGGCACCCACCTGGAGACAGCGTGTCTCTTAGCTGGGACCAGGCCCTGGCCTCCTGGTGTCTGTAGCAAATTTTCAAACCCAGACTTAGCTCCATTTCACTATTTCATTAGAAGCAGCTCATATAAAATAATATTGAATGTCAACTATAATTGAAAAATAAAAAATTAAAATAAATGTAAGTAAATAAAATTAGTTAATTAATTTTTAAAAAGAAGTATCTCTTTTGGCATTTTCTTAGGTAATTTCTCATTAAATTTCAACATAATTCTGAAATTGAACCTTGTATGTGTCCCCGACAGACAGGAAGGTAACAGTAGGGCCAGGGGTTGGTCCAGCTGCACAGATAACCAGTCAGTCCTCGCAGAGGGCAGAGCAGAGCTGAACCTGACCCAAAGCCAGAGTGCCCATCCCCAGCTCCGGCCAAGCTCAGAGGCCGTCAGCGCTCTAGATGCCGCAGCCAAGCACTGGGGACCTGTAGGAACAGCCACGCTCTCGCTGGGCTTGGGTTTCCCCTTTTGTGGAAATCAGAGGACTGCTACTCAGTGAGATGGGTGCACCAGCATTCACAGACTGTATTCACATTCCTGCCCCACCCCCAGACAGGATGTCATCCTCTCTGAGCTTTAGTTTCCTCACCTGTCAAATGGGGATACTGCCACGTCTTATATTTGGGGTGAAAATTAATGAGACCACATGTGTCCAGTACCTGGCCAGGGTAAGCTTTAAATGCTCAGTCAGGGGACCAAACCTAATGTTAATAGTCCTCACCCTAGCCTTTGGGCTCTAGAGCATGTCACAAACAGCATCAGTACTGGGACATGGTCTCACCAAGGCAGGGAGCCTTCCCTTTGCCCTAATACCTCCTGGTCCGCAAGATGCTTAGTGTTGGTCTCTGTAATCAGAAGCCCCACCCCAGGTTTGAGCGGCTCAAACATAATGAAGGGATTTTCTCTTTGTTCAGAGTCTTGTAGTTATTGAAGCGGACCATCTTCCCCTGTCACAGGATGCCCTTATTCACACGGTGCACTGACCCAGCGGCCATCCCTGTGGGGTGGCAGCAGGCCCTGGTGCATGACCCCTGGAGCAGCTGTTGCTCCAGGTATCACAGCCCAGCTCCCGCTCGCAGCTCCTATTGGGCCTCCAGTGCCCAGCGCTCCCTCCAAAGGCCCTGGGGTCCTGGAACAGTCAGACCTTCGCCCCATCATGAACTTTAAGGACAGCATCCCCAAACGGTGGCCTGCCTGAACTGCACCCTGTCACCGACAAGGACAAAGTTTATGTAAAGCCCCTGGAGTGGCATTGGCAGAGCCAGTCCAGGAATGTCACGCAATTGGAACCCCTCACTGCCCGCCAACAACCTTCCCAAAGGTTGACCTCCTAAGGCACAGGTGGTTTTCCCAAGCTGGAACAGGTGCACTGACGCTCAACTTGAGAACTTGAACTCCGCCCCTGCGTGGCTCTCAGGCACCTCACTTCTTCCTCTGGAATATCAGTGCCATCCCCAGAAGGCCACATGCCAATGAGGCCAAGCGGTGGCTTCAGAGTCAGAAATACTTAGATTTCAGTCCTGACTGTACCACTCAGTAATTGGATATTGTTGAGTGGTTCCTTATTCATTTTCTCAGCTATGAAACAGGAATGACAATGTTCACATCACAGGGTAATTTTAATTACTAAGTGAGAATATATACATGTATTGGGTTGTCAGAAAAGTCATGACGCATGTTTGCGACAGATGGCACTAGTTCATTTCTGGAAGTACTAGACTCATTTGCATCTATGTTATTGCTATGTCAGTTGACAGCTGACAGTTCTAGCTTCATGTTAAAAAAAAATTGAGCGATTTGATTTTTAGAGATTTGGAAGATCAAACTGTGCATTTTCATCATATTTTACTGTTTTACTTCCACAAAGGGAAGATCGTGCATCAAGCTTGTGAAAAGTTGCACAAAGTTTACAGTGACAATGCTCTACAAGAATGTCAGTGCCAATGATGGTTCATGAAATTCTGTGCTGGTGATTTTGATCTCAATGATGCTCCTTGGTCAGGGAGGCCCACCGAGGTTGATAACGACAAAATAAAGGCATTGATTGAGTCAAACCCACATTACACGACACAAGAGATTGTAGAAACATTGAATATCCATCATTCAAGTGTTCATGACCACCTGAAGAAGCTGGGATACGTAAGCAAGCTCGATATTTGATGGCGCGTATAAACATCTGCAATATGCTCATTAAATGTGAGGAAAATAATCCTTTTTTTGAAGTGACTGATAACTGGTGATGAGAAGTGGAATGTTTACAACAACGTGGTATGCAAATGGTCTTGGCCCCAATGTAATGATTCACCTCAAACGACATCAAAAGCAGACATTCATCAGAGGAAGGTTATGCTCTCAGTGTGGTGGGATTCTAAAGGTGTCGTGTTTTTCTAGCTCCTACCAAGGAGCCAAACAATCAATTTGAATGTGTACTGTCAGCAGTTGGACAATTTGAATGAATGCATCATCCAGAAACGTCCAGTGTTTGTTAACTGTAAAGGAGTTGTGTTCCATCGCGACAACACAACACCACACACAAGTTTGATCATCCATCATGAATTATTGGAGCTTGGATGGGATGTGTTGCCACACCCACCATACTCACCTGACCTTGTGCCGTCAGACTTCCACTTGCTTCGCTCTCTTCAAAACTCTTTGCGTGGCATAATGTTCAATTCAGATGAGTCTATAAATCAGCACTTTGTTCAGTTTTTCACAAATAAAGATAGGTCCTTGTATGAATGAGGAATTATGAAGCTCACTGAAAGATGGCAAAACGTTATCAAACAAAATGGGCAATAAATTATTGATTGATCTTTGTTCTTTATGTAAATAAATGACCTTTGAAAAACAGACAAAATACATTGTGACCTTCCAAACAACCCAATTGCAGTACATAAAAATGTATACTACTCCACACTAGAATATAAGTATATCTACAAAGTAATATATGCATATTATAGAAAGAAATGTATTTCATGTATACTGTATATATATATATATATAATATATACACAAATATTAAATAATATCACATCATAGATATATATTATATATGTATATATGTATTATATAATTATATAATACTATGCAATATATAAGATAAAGAAGGCCCTTGGCCCTTGGAAAACACACAATCAATGCTAGCGATAACCACAATTACCCAGGAAAACACCAGAGCAAATTTCTAATAGTGACCTAGCAATATACTGAAAAATTAATTTAAAAAAATTTTTTTCGCAGTTTTCCATTTTAGGCCTAGAGCAACCTGTTAGTCACACCACGGCACGACAGGCGGAGATCAGTCTCGGGCACAGGACATGTGGAGCACACAACTTTCCTCAGCGCTCACACGTGAGGTCCGCTCAAGAGAACTTTAAGAGCAGCCCTTTCTTTAAGAGACAAAATTGCAGAAGAGCCGCTGTGTTGGGGTGACAGGAGCGGAGCCATAGCACGGACTGCTCCGAGGTGACCCTGTGCTGCTTGAGGAAAGGGCGGCGCATGCACACGGAACTCAGGCGTGTTCATCGGCTCCAGAGGACCCTGAGACCCTCCTTCAGCCCAAACTGAGTTCAGTCTGAAGGCTCTGAGTCCACACGTGGCGCAGGAGGCTCCTTGCTGTCAGGGGTAAGAAGCTGGTGCCCATACACTGTCATAACGTCTGCCTTCCGGTTTTGTATCTACCCTTCTAGCCCATCCAACAGGAACCACCCACTGCTTTTATCTGAAAGAATTCACAACGAACCCAAACTCAACGGATACTATTTCTAAAACCTTTAGACTATGAAAGTTATTAATTTAATTCACTGAAAAAGAAAACACTGCAAAGCGAATACCGAACTAGCCAAAGGTGGACATAATCCAGACCTGAAGATTACAAGTCAGTGAGGAAGAAAAACGTATTGACTCACTACGCTCATCAATAGAGTAAAATAAATGCATATTTAGAGGAGCAGAATTGTACAATGGAAACATCGAGAAAGAAAAGATTCACTCAAATTGTATTTCAGCAAACCTACTGTGTGCCCCGTTCTGTGATTTATAAAAGGAAAGAAACATGAATCTGACTTTATCTTCACTTCTGAGGTCGTTTAATATCTCTGGGAAGACAGGTGTCTAATAAATTATAAGCCAATGTGATTACAGTAAAGAAGTGTTCAGAGACTACAAGAAGTCGGGGCGCAGGTTCAGAGGACCTGTGGATGGCAGGGGTGGGATCCTGGAGAAAGTGGACTCAGGGGGAAGGTAAACCTGACCCTCCAGCTCCTCACCTGGGACACCACCTTATACCCAGGTGGAGATGTAACATTCTACTGCCATTGGCTGTGGCAGCCGAGAAAGGGTTCAGTTCTTCAGAGTTTAGCTTATTGCAGTCTCTTTATTCAATATCCCTGATAAATTAGCTTCAGTTCTCTGAACTGATCTTATCCTCTGTTGGCAAACAAATGCAAAGGTTAATATGATTCCCTCGTATTCCCACTCTGTTGTCAGAAGCAATGCCTGATCCTTATTTTTTACAAATCGAGTCCACAAAACTTATGCAGATGCCGTTGCTTTATGGGCTGTTGCAAGGCCATCAGCCTTGGAACGCACTTATCTAATGAAGATGAAAAGTGTGAAAGGACAGTGCCAGCACCCCCATTCTTGTCAAAACAAGTAGATAGGAGTTGAATAAATTGTCTTTAAATGTCATCTGTCATCTGGCTGACTAGTGGGAGCTACCAGTATGACAGCTATAATGAGGAAGACTGAAGCAGCAGATCAGAAAGAGGCAGGAATCGTTCTCTTTATTAGGGGCTTTCTTTATGAACATTGCTATTGAATCCGGAGGTAGTTCTTTCAAATTTGTTTATAAGCAGAAGACATCTTCCTGCATTGGCATTATAGAGTGCTGTGCAGCATATAAAATAAAGCTCTAGCTCTCCATTATCTTCTCTTGACAGTTTTTACTTTTGTTTCAACAAATGCCTGGTCTTGCTGATCTATTTCCATGCAAAACATTTCACTTGTAAAAGCGCATATTGATAATTCTTGTCTCAATGTGACACACAAAGTAAAGAAACGTTAGCCACTGACTGGCATGTAAGTACTAGCAGAAATGATTTGTTTTGTTTTGTTTTTTGTTTTATTATTATAGGATGGCTGGTTTTTTTCTAACTTTTTTTTTGTTTCAGGTGTAAAAATAATGTAACTATAATTTTATGTATATATATATATATATATATATATATATATAGTCACAGGATGTGGAGTACAGCATAGGGAACAGAGTTGTAACAGTTATATACAGTGTCAGAGGGGTAGTAGATTGGGGGAGGGGTTATCACTTTGTGAGGGGTGTAAATGTCTGACTAGTACATTGATTTGTTTTGTTTCGGGTTTCATTTTGTCCTAGATTTCTTTTCAATGTACTGAATATTCTTTTTATTATATTCCCTGTTTGAATACTAATCCTTTTTACTTTTCAATGAAGCACTGTATATATTTTAATGACAAAAGTATTGCATGTTTACTGTCAATTATCATTTCTTACAAAAAGATGAAAATGAACAGAAATCAAATGCTATGAAGAAATGGCTGATTTCAGGGCTGGAGGAGGGAAGGTAAAGGTGAGACTGTCATCCTAGAAAGTTAGAAAATGCTCAAAATAATGATGAGGACACACCAAAATGATACTGAAACCAGCACGGAGGGGTTCCCACTGGCCAAATCTGACAATCCGAGCAAGAACATAATGATGCTGGCTGCACAAAATAGGATTCCATGAGTCTGTGCTGATACGAGTAAATGAATGATAAGTGGGAAGAAGGGAATGATTTTCTTACTCCGTCTGTAGCATACACTGATGTATGTGGAAGTGATCCCTGTAACAATTCTGCTGGGGAATGCCAAGTGATGCTAGGACTTGTGGATGAAAATTAAAGAGAAATGCAATATTCTACACTCTCAACACACCTTCCGCCAATAAATGCAACTTTATAATGGAGAAACCTAGCAGGTACCTCCTTCATCAAGTGATCACAACTAACCTCGCCAGTCATGGGACGCGCTGCCATCACCTATCCTGTGATAAGACACAATGAGAAGACACTGTCACTTCAGTGACATTACTGCCAAAGTTGCATAGCCTGAATGTCATCATCAGACCCAAAATGAGAGTCACTTTACAAGGTAATTGACCTGTAATCTACAAAAGTGTCGATGCCATCAAAGTCAAGAAAGGATAGAAGGCTCCCAGCCAGAAAGAGACTGAGCAGATAGGACAACTTAATTCGACATGTGAGACTGGACTGCATCCTCGTGGTAGAGCGGACTCTACTCCAACAACTGGTGAACCCTGAAAGGAGTCTGTGGGTCAGAATATAGTACGACCCTAATGTTAATCTCCTGATTGGGATTATGTAGAGGAAAGGCCTACTTTGTGGGAAAGATCACTAATATATTGTGGTTGAGGGCCATCCTGCTGTAACTTACTCTCAAACAGCTCAGAAATAAAGCTTGGTACTAATCCAGCATCATTTCTGCAAGCAGATTACTTCAAAACAAAACTAAAAAAAGAGAGCAATAAACTGTAAGCTGGCAGAGCTGATGAGGGAAATTAAGGAGAAAATTAAAATTTGTTATAAATTTGAAAACAATTTCTGTCACAGAATATAGAATCAATACCGTTTAAAACTGAGTCAATGATGGTAAGACTTAAGAAAAGTCACACAAAAATCAGTGAAAAGTCAAATAGATGAAATAACTACAAAAAAAAAAGGAAAACCTGTATGAAGGACAAACAATAGAGACCCAATACATTCAAAATTGTTTCTGGAAAAGAAAACATAAAAAAGATAACAGAAAAACCATTTAATTATATGAAAGTTTTCCAGAAACAAAGGACACATGAATCTATAGACAAAAAAGACATCCCATATTCCCAGTAAAATTGATAAATAATTCATTGCTTAATTCAAAGAGAAAGAAGAATCCTTAAGCATATTGACATAACAACAAATCACCAGCTATTCGAGAAACATCTCAGCCTCAGGTGTCTCAACGGGACTGAATTCCACAGAGAAGAAAATATGATTATACTGTGGTAATTTTTTTAAAAGTGGTTTGCAAGTATCCTCTGGCAATTTTAAAAGTTGTCATTTATTTGTAAAGGGAAATGAAAGTATTCTCATATATTGAAGCACTGAGGGTCTACAACTTTCTTAGACTTCATAGGGAATAGATATTTGAAGACCATGCCAGGGTCTGCATGATTTTGCCCCAATATAAAATGTTCCCCCTCTTTCTCAGTGATGGAATCCCTAATTTCAGCCAGGCACATAACCATCCAAATTAAAAAACACACTTTCCAACTTCCCTTCCATCCAGCTGTGGCCACGTTGACTAAATGTTGGCCAAAAGAACGTAAGAAGTGTTCTGTGCTGCTCCTGGGCGGTGGGGATGGGGCACGCCTGTTCTTCTTCGCCTTCCAAGGAGTAGAGTGCCAGCAGCCTGGAGCCCTGAGGACCTCACCATGCACCCTCAGCCCTGGCCTGACTACTGCCAGGCTTCTTGTGAGAGAGAGAAATATGTTCCTATCTTGATTAAGTCTCTGTTAGTTCCTGATTTCAAACACCTGCAACGAATCTAATCCTAAATGACACCAATAAACACCAAAGGCAAATAAAAGATTAAATCACAAATGAGGGAATCATTTGTAGAAAAAAAATTGCACTGAACATTAAATTCAATTAAACATAGAATAAGTCAAAGCAGTTGGGGTAAAGAGAGTTAAAATGCCATTGCATGCTGTTATAATTCTCAAAATAAAAGATAAATAATGTTGGATACATAATTTGGTGATGGTGGACTGGGAAAAAATCCAGACTCGGTCAGCAAATGAATGTAGTAAATAAATGCACAAGGGTAAGAAAGAAGTGGGTAAGTAAAAATGTGCTGATTTTCCCTCTGTTCTGGGAGAAGTCAGCATACTCTCTTTTAAAATTCATGACTTGAGAAATATGGGGTTAAGAGTGTTACTTAATATGAGTGTCAGTTAGAATTAGGTTTGGCTGACAGTAAAAGAAAACCAAAATCACGACTTAACAAATTTAGGGGCTTATTTTTCTCTCACACATAATGAAGCCGGAGCGAGGTAGTCCAGACTAATATGGTTACTTCAATTTGGCATAAGACATGTAGACTGATTATGACTTTCTGCTTTTCTATCTTTGGCATGTGGTATCCATTTCAAGATTTTCTTATGTTCATAAGATGGTTATTAGAGCTCCAGCCATCATATCTTCTTCCAGACAGAAAAAAAAACAGAGGAGAAAGGAAAGAAATGCTCAGCTAAGCTGTCTTATATCCTATTTCCCATACATAAAACAAAGAGAAGATGGAAAACATAGTCTTTAAGCCAAGAATTTTTTTTGACCCTCAATAAAAAGAGGGTTCTGTTCATAAGAGGAAGTGAAGATGGATACCAGGCAGATGACTAGGAGTCTCTGCCTTAGAGGTAAGTGTAACAACTTGTGTGATGACTGTATATTCACAAAATTAATAAAAGATAAAAACAAAACCCAGGAGACTCTTTAGCAAAGTGCTAACATTTAGTACTTCCGGTTGTTAAACAATGTTAAGAGAAAAATGGAGTGCTGGGTGTTACAGGCTGAATCATGTCCCACAAAACTTCATATGTTGAAGTCCTTACCCCCGGGTATCTCAGAACAAAACTTTATTTGGAAAAAGGGCTGTTGCAGAAGTAATTAGCTAAGAGGAGATCACACTGGAATAGTGTGGGTCTCTAATCCAGTATGAACGGTGTCCTTATAAAAATGGAAGTTTGGACACACAAGCACACAGGGACAATGCATGTACAGATGGAGGCAGAGATGCAGTGATGCTTGTACAAGCCAAGGAATGCCACAGCTGGCCAGCAAACCACCCGGAGGGGGAGAGGCCTGGAGCGTTTCCTCCTCACAGCCACAAAACCAACCCTGTCGACACCCTGATCTCGGGCTTCTGGCCTTCAGGACTGTGACACAATCAATTAACATCGTTTATGCCCCCCAGTCTGCGGTGCTTTGCTATTGCAGCCCGAGTGGACTGATATATTGGGGATAACTGCTTTTTCTTTTACAAATTTTTGCTTGGTTTAACTAGTTTTAAAGGATTATTTATATATTTTATCAGGAGAATAAACAATAAAGATTTTCGATAAATAAGATGAATGAGGTAATTTCTAGTTTTTGTTCTGTTCTGCAAGTCTACAAATAATAGGAATGATTGCTCTTAAATTTTTGAACAAAATTTAACAGTAAAGCTACCTGGACCTGAAGCTTTTGAGAGAGGCATTTTTTTTTAAAAGAATCTTTTGCAGTTTTGTCCCAGGGCCCTAGTCAAGTTTTGTTTTTAAGTTTCAGCAAATCATGATCATTTATACTTTCTGAGTGAAAAAAAATTTTCAATTAAAAGATAGCTGTGGTGATGACAGCCTTTGTTTTGATCTTCCCAAAATCTACCGATGAAAACTGGACAATTAATTATCAAAGCCCTATGGTTAATGTTCACAACAAAACTATATTATAAAACAAAATGAACAAAGATAAAAATATATTTCAAGAAAAGTGAAAAATATTGAAGATAGGTGATAAAGATTCAGTAAGCATTTTAAAACAGTCCCTAAAGAAGAAAATCAAAGAAAGGGAACATAACAACACTAACTATAATTCAAAAGAGCTTTTCTAAAATAAAAAATATTTGAAACCACATATTGAAAGAATATAAAATATCTATAAATATCAACCCAGAATAACCAACACCAAGACATTTACTATTAAAAATGCTTCATTTAACAAAAAAGAACAAAAAATCCATTGAGCACTAGGCAAAAAGATCATTTAACTTATAATTAGGAAAAAAAATTAGACCATCATCAGACTTTTTCACACCAATACTTTTTTGCCTGAAGAGAGAAATAAAATACTAGTTAAGACTGTCAAGAAAGAAAATGTGAGCCTAGAATTTTATACCCAGCAAATCTGATCTTCAAGTATATAACATATACTTGAATAATCCAGGGACCATTGCTCCCATAACAACCTCCCAGAGAATCTATTACAGAACATATTTCAGACAAAGAAAATGACTAAAGAGATGATGACATAAACCCTGGTGGTTAAAGACCCAGTTACTTGAAACAAGATTAAATGAGAATCAAAAGAGAAAAATTATAATATATAATGGCTATATGATCTGACAATATAGATATAGAACAAGCACATAAAACATGGAAGGGATGGGGATAGCATATTGAAATATTTTTATTTTCAGTAAATCATAATTCACTGTAGTCCTATTAGTATTCAATCTGAGGCGTATCTGTAAAGTAGGATAAAGCAAATGATTATGCAGTATTTTAATTATTGTCCTCCTATATCGGGAGTCCACAAACTATGACACATGGGCCAGCTGCATATCTTTGTAAATAAAGTTTTACTGGAACACAGCCAATGCCCATTTGTTATGTTTTGTCCGTGGCTGCTTTCCCGTGACAAAGGCAGAGCTGAACATTTGCAACAGAGATGGTATAGTCAGCACGCTTAACACATTTAGCTTAAAAAATCTAGCCCTTAAGAAAAGTTTTCTGATGTTTGCCCTACATCCTTGAAAACCAAACTTCTCCGTGCAGAAGAAAGGAGATACAGATGTAATATAAGCGGTCAGAGAGACTATTGCCCCAAATTTGAGTTGTAAATGTCAGCAGAAACTCCTAGGTGCTTCATCTTTTAATTCAAATGTGAAAAGGGCCTAGAGACAATTATCACAGCAGCAGCAAGGAGCATCCGTAGCACCAGGTGCCACTTAAAATGCCATTTCCCAGTTAAAACAAAACACGGGCTGCCTAAAAGACGTGGCTGAGTCCAGGGCTGGGGCAGGAAATGTACAAGATGAGCCTCCACATTGTATTGAATTGGCTTTTGCAGAAGAGAAGTTTTTAATTTTAATGGAATCCAGCTTATTGATTCTTTCTTTCATGCATCAGGTCTTGGTGGGTGTATCTGAAAAGCCATGTTGGCTCTCTTTTCATGACACCAATAGTCCATACGTTGGATTACCTTTCTGGTTGTCTACATCATCATTTTTCATTGCCTTAGTCTCAGTTTTGTTTATTTGCTTTTTTGGGTAAAACTTCAAAGCTTCCAAGTCCTCAGGACGATGTCCCTTTGTCACGTTGTTTAGTTTTTTCTTTTGGATCTTTGGTGAATTAATCATACTCTTTGACAACACACTCATGCATGGCTCATTTTATGTTCGTATGTGAGTATCATTGCATATATGTATGTAATTGATCAGCTATTTCTAATAATCAGACATGTATAAATGCACTACTCAAAATAAAAGCTAGGACATCGGTAAATGCCTTTATCTTTCCCTATACTTCCCATCAAGAGTCCATCCCCCAAAGTAATCCTGAATCCTGTTTTTATTATTCTCTTCTTCCCCTTTTGTTTTATTGCATTTATATCTACTTTGTTATTTGTAGAAGCTTTTCAGCCCCTGTGTTATCATCTTTAAGTAAAAAAATATGTGCTGACAGTCCCTGATTCTAAAACATCATAAAGCACAAAAATCTGTAAAGTGCTCATTGAGAAAGACAGGATGATTATATTTCAGTTATTGAGTTGACATGAAATTACTTGGAACTCAGATTGTGTACACACACACACACACCAGTACGTGGTTCACTATTGAGCACATAGGAAATGGCTAATATTATAAATTATTGAGGAATTTTACACAGGTCCCCCAGCTTGGAAAGCTCCGACTATACTGGAATTTAACTCCAGTGTCATATAAGCTTGTAAGAATATGCAAGTTTTGTTTTTTATTCATTTTACAGTATCCTTAATACCTGATCATTAATGCAGGAACGTTAGGAAAAGGGGCCACACATTTGAGAGGAGCTAATATCCTGAATTTTTCAGGGCAGAAATATCTGTATAATTTTAGTATTTTTGATAAAGATAAGGCTTAAATCTGAAACTTGATATAATTTACTTGTCATTTCTTTGTGACTGATCATATCAAAACATTAACAAATTTGGGGGAGTGTTTGCTAGGCAGTGGTTCCAGGGGTGATTCAGAGATGATTCTCGTGCTGTTTGCACCTTTAGGTCTTCTCAGCACCTTCCACTCTGTGGGCCCTGGATGAGGATGTGGGGTTTGATTGGCTTACTGATTATGCTAGAAAGCACTAATTCTCAGGCAGCTTCCAAACATTCCACTGACTTCATTTGTCTTGGTTCAAGCTCAGAGTTATTATTGCTTATGTTTCTGCAATCTTCTGCAAAGGGCACTTTAATAGTGCATTTCACTCCTCTGGAATTTCAAGGGAGGCCCCTGTTGAAAGCATCCATCCTAAGCCAGGGCCAGTGCACAATGGCCATCTATAAGCATGGCGGTAACAGGGTCTCCCAAGGATTGCTTTCATGGCCTTCGTATTCCATGACATAGTCCCTGGTTTGCATGGTCATCACCTTGCCAAAAAGAACTAGCTTCTAGGTCCTGGCCATTTTACCTCTCCATGAAAAAGCCTGACTCTAACAACATGCAGGTTAGTTGTGTAGACACATCAGAGCAGAAATATGGAGCAGGGAGCCACCCCTGAAGCCACCCTTCACCACAGACACAAACCCTTGCTCTAACGGTAGCTGCAGTCTTCACACTGGAAACCGTCTCAAGTAGACGAAGTGGCCACATTTAAAATAATGGCTCCAAATTTCTTTTTAAATGCTGCTTAGAGAAGAGTGCGCTGTTGAAATTTTATATTATTCATTCTTTTTCAGTTTTTTTTTAATTTAGCTCATCGTATTATCATCTTATTCCTTGCACCCCACGATGCTAAAAAGGAATACACTTCTGCCCTTTGTTCACTTAGAAATTAGACGGCTGGCTCTCCACTGTAGCTTACTGGATAGCTAGCTGCCCCTGCACTATTCTGGGAGGCACACCAAAATACATCCGTCACCCATACTCTCCTGCCTATTTGGGGGGTGGGGTCAGAAAGTTTTATCATTACAGTAGGATTCTTTTGGCATTTTAAAATGGCTTTAAATATGAAAATCTGCCTTTAAAACTGCACATAGGGCCAGCCGAGTGGCACGATGGTTAAGAACTGGCTTGGGACGCCAGAGGGCCCCGGTTCGGATCCCACATATGAGGGCCAGTGACACTGCCCTCCACAGCTATGATGCTGAACAACAGCTCAACCTGGAGCTGGGCTGCCCTGAGTCGCTGGCAATGGCGTAGGCTGCAGCTCCTGTGGCAGTGGGTTGCCATGGGCTACTGAATGTAGACAGCAGCCAGCATGAGCGGCCAGCAGCCGCAGTGAACGGCCGTCCAGAAGCCGGTGACTGAAGTGCCTCGCCCGGGAAGAGCACAATGATGGTGCCAACTTGGGCCAGTGAAGCAAAGTCCTCCACAACTAGACTGAAGAACAAAAAGACAGCAACTTGTCTGCTCCCCTTCCCCCAATTCCCTAGCGCTGTTCCCATCCCCCCAATTCCCCAATAAAAATCTTTTTAAAAAACCCAAAAAACTGCACATAACCTCAAGAAGTACCACATCCTAAAGTCAGACCAAAGTTCTGGCTATCCCCATGCCCACACCTCGCATTTTATGCTCATTCTGTCTGCTCTCCTAAACTGCCCTCATCTGTACTCTGATGGCAAAACCCCTCCCAGTTTTCCACCAGCTTGAACATAACCTCCTCTGCAAAGCTTCTCCCACCTTCCCCTAGCTGAATCCATCACTACCCTCTCTCTCACACTAGCACAAAGGAATAGCACTACCTCTGGGGTAGCACAATATGTTATAACAGGACATACGTGCATCTCTCACACACTTGGTGACTGCCTCAAGGTCCCAGCTTTGAACGCCTGACTCCTTTGTCTGCATCTCAGCACTCTGAGCATCTCATCCCGACCCTCACAGCCAGCCCGCGAGCATGAGACACCCACTGCTATAAATGCCCTCCTCCCAGGCCTCCACCCTTTACAACTGCGAGTCAAGTGTTACCTGCTCTGGGATTCCCTTCCCTTCCACCTCCACTCCCCACTCCTGCTGTCATGGGCTCCGCCCCTGTGACTCCCTATAACTGAAAGCAGCGACTCTATTTCTGTTTCTCCCACTAGACTCTGAGCCCACCTAGTGAAACCTCAATAAATACGCATCCAATGACAAACAAAAGTGAACTGATGAACCCTCTGCAAGTTATGCAACCTATGTGAGAGTCAGTCTCCTCATCTGTAAAAAAAAGTGGACCAAACAACACCCACCTCCAAGGTTTTTGTGAAAAACAAACATAACTTGTGCATAAACTATCTTGGATATAGTAGTCAATTCATATTTATGAGTTTTCTTCATGCTTCAGAAAGATATTTGATCAATGGAGCTGATTGGAGATGAATTGGCAGCCCCTGGAGAGCAAAGCCATGTGTCGCTGCCCATGGACAGGCACAGGGCTGGGGGGCGGGGGGCTCCCCACTGCATAAAATGTGTGAGAGGTTCAAGATGGCAGCAGGAAGGAGAAGGGAGAACCTGCCCCTCCCCACGAGCAAACTCAAATACGCACGTGTGCAGACAACAATCACTCCTGAGGGCTGGAAGAACAGCTTCTGAACAACAAACAAGAGAAAGAGACTCACTAGAGGAGGCTGTGGAGCCCCAGGAGCCCCCTTAGTTTCTGCCCCTCCCCCACTTCTATAGGACGGTGGGAGCTCTGACCTACCTCCAAGGTCGCCACAGCCAGCATGTTCACAGCTCCCTCACCTGGAGCCTTTTGCCTCTGAACAAAGGAGCACAGACAACAGGGCGTCACCGCAGCCACCTGGCCTCCTGGTGGAGAGTTGCCCCAGGCCAGGCAGGCTAGTGCCCCAGGCGCCATAAGTCCCTGCTTGGCTCCAATCCGCTTCCCCAAACTACCCAGCACATGGAGCCTGCACAGATGTCAGCTCTACATGGAACCACTCTGGGTCAAACAAACCGGAGAGAGACCGGACAGAGAAGGCTGGAGACTGTGGGAATTCTCCGGGTTCAGAGGGGCCAGTGAACACCACTGTTTACGTCCCCACCACCTCCATAGGGTGGGCACGGGGGGTGCATTTATCCAGGTGCTCTGACCTACCTGCAAGGTCTCTGCAGCATGTTGCCAGACACGTCACCTGAGCCCATTTTGGCCCGAACAAAGGAAGCAAGCGAGATCAACAGCATTACTGCAGGCACCTGGCCTCCTCACCTGGAGCCATTCCACTTGGGGGCCATTTCTGGGACTCCTCAGGCACCTGCTGGGCTCCTACCGGCTTGCCAAACCATCTGCACACACAGCCTACAGAGGCCGCTTCTACATCAGGCCACTTTTTCAAGACTGGGAGACATAGCCTTTTTTTCTAATTCATATAAACAAACACAGTCAGACAAACTGAAAAGACAGGAGAATATCTCTCAAATGAAGGAACAAGAAAAATCTCCAGGGAAAAACCCTAAGGAAACACAAATAAGTAATTTGCCTGATAAAATTGAAAGAAACAGTCATAAGGCTGCTCACAAAACTTGAGAGTGGAAGAGAAGAACGTAGGGAGAGCTTCAACAAAGACCCTACAAAGTGTAAGAAAGAACCAAGCAGACCTGAAAATACAATAACTGTAATAAAAATTACATTACAAGAAATCAACATCAGGTTTGCTAATGCAGAAGAACAGACCAGCAACCTGAAAGACAGACTAGGAACATCAACCAATCACAATAACAAAAGGAAAAAAATTTTTTCAAAAAGGAAGTTGGTTTAAGGGACCTTTGGCATAAATTGAGTCCAAAAAGCCTAAAAAGCGTGATGATTACATCCTCCTTTACAATGTTAAAGCAGTTCTGTGTGAGCCTACGCATCTCCAGGAATAATATCCTCATTCCTTTATGCTAACACGAATCACCAGTATTACAGCTTGCTTTGTAAGTGGTGTATAAATGATTTAATGAATGTTTTGCTCTGCTTTGGCAAAAGAAGCGATTTTTTTTTCCTTTATTTGGCTGAAAGTGTTTGGCTACATGACTGCAGTTACTGGCACTAGTGTGTCTAAATATGGTGACAACAGTCTTATGCATAGAAAGCGTCACCTGAAAAACGCAAACCCAACAATCTAGGGGTGCATTTATTTCTAATAGTTTGTCATGACACCCAGCTGTGAAGAGCAGCTTTAGAAGATGGTAATTATTTGGTGACAGCCTTTTTATTGGTGTTAGGGCTCACAGCTTGAGCGAGTGGATGGAGCACAAGAGGGAGTGCAAACTCTGTGCTAGAAAAAATGTGTGATTAAACAAGCAGGATTCTTAAAACGCCTACATCTGAAAACATTAACCATTTATTTAAGATCCATTGGCAATGGGAGAAGGACAGAAGTGCTCAGATCCCAGTTCAAGGAGACTGATGAATTAAACAAACATCAGTTCCACTGGGAGGGGCACCAAAGTTTAGTAAACTTTGTTCAGTTTACAAACCATTACTTTGAGGCAGCATCAAAGAAGACCTCTGAAAGCTGGGCTTGCCGGATGGAATCTCTTTTCTCACTCGCATTTGCCATTTTGTGTGACTTCCGCTACTCCAGCATCCTTCTCAGATACCCGAGTCTGATTTGGAGCCTGAAGGCTTGTGCTCTGTGAATGCCCTAGTGTCCTTCTAACAAAGCAACCTCCCCCTTGGGTTTCCTTGTCTGTCTCCCTCTCACTGCCTTCTATGTGGCATAGTCTCGATAAACTTCTGTTGGGTAAATAAATGAATGACTCTAGTTATAGAGCGTAAAGGAAAAGGTGACTGAATTTCATTAGAGAGACTGGGGGAAAGTTCACAAACGATACAGCAATTAAGTGGGAACAGCACTGCTTGAAATCTGGATCTCTCCTCCATGCTCTCTGGATGAGACCCTCGCTGATCTTCATGACGTGGCCTCAGGTTCTCTTCCACACTCTGCGGGGGTCATTAACCTACTCACTTGCCATCCCTCTGAGATCCCTTCCTTTATCTCTTTATCTTGCTTCCTGTTGTTTGCAAACTCATCCTCTGTGCTGAAAAAGTCACACATCCATCCCTCCCCCAAAGCTTCAGACCCTGGGAATTCACTGACAGCCCTACATCATCACCAGAGGCTGGGGACACCTTTTACTTCTGGCCAGTTTGAAATATGACTTGAAGCTAAAGGTGCAACAGCTCTTCTTCTGTGCTTGGATTTTCAGTTCTCAAATTCCCTGCCTTCTCCTGAACCAACATTAGGCTATAGAGCAACAGGGTTTCATGCCCACTTCCCAGGCACATACTCAAAAATGCATTTGTGGGTTTTTTGCTTTTGTTTTGTTTTCATTTTGTCAGTGACTTTAACTCTGCTCTTGTTGGAACACAGCACACTTCAATCTGCCTGGTTTGTTCTTTTGCCTTCAAAGCCATCCCAACTCATTACCATTCCAACCCATACCACTCAGAGTACATTTGTCAGTTTCAAAAGTTTCAAAACAGTTTATGTTTCTTTCTCAAATAACCCCATGGTGCTTACTACCAGAAATTCTAACATATGATTTTTCACTTGTAGGTCATAATGGGGTTAAAAATGTTAACTCAGAACAGTTAAAAACTAAGTACAAACATGGTAAAAAAAAAAAAACCACCACAGGCTCAAACAGATTGGTGGAAATAAGGGCACCCAGTCACAGCCATGGCTCCATCCTTTGTTGAAAGCACTTGTGGTGACGGACTTCGGCTCTACAGCATAGCTTGGTTAGAATTTGGGAAAGTTCACTAGGTTGAAATTTTCGAATAGCAACTACAAGTGTGGTATCAGAAACCAGAGCATCTGAAGTCAGGTCCAGCTTGCCACCGACTGGCTTTGAGGTCGTTGAGAAGTTAGTCTGATCTCTGTGTGCTGCAGCTTCCTCATCTGTAAAATGCAGATCATTAAGTTAACGCTTATGAAGCATCTAACATCATTTTTGGCACACAGTAAATGCTCAGTAAATGTTCATCGTCACCACCCCTCCTGCCTCTACTGCTACTGCTGCTGGGGAAGTTCTGTATTAATCCTCTGTAAGCACCTCCTCTTTCACCAACACACAACACAGTACCCAGCCCCTACTGGGCATTTCAAAGAGTATTTTGAGGGAGTGGATGGACAAAACGTAGAATGGTAAGTTGCATTTACAGAGGTAAGCAGAATGGGAGAAAATTCTACAAATATTGGCCATAATCAAAGGGGATGCCCAGGGAAGTGTCAGAGGAGAGGATAAAACAGACTTAGGGAAAAATGAGGCCAATTGTTCAGTAGACGGTCAAAGAGAAACTTTCCAATCAGTGAGACATGAGAGCTCAGCCCTAAGAGTGGGGTGAGGAAGAATGCGCCTCATGCTTGTATATATTTATTCATCAGATACTCAGAGAGAGTGATGGAAAGCTCCAGGCGAGAACGGGAATAATAACAGAGAACAACTGGGAAGAGAAAAACCACCTTACAAAATATGTGGGGAAAAGTACGTGGCCCAGGGACAAGCTTATCTGGATTGGGTCCAGAATTGAACATTTGTTTCCTATGCCAAACAAAGCTTTTATTTCCAGTGTCAAATGAAACAACTCTTTATGGCTGCTCGTAGTTTATAATGCGATAAATTATTTTCTATGCAGTAACATGTCAGGGTAAATGGATCAGAGGTGTCTAATAGACTGAATAGCCACTGTGATGGGGGCTGGGAGGAAAACAGGTCAGAGTTGCTCTACACAATATCCTGTCTATAAAATGCAGATGACGCTAATAATACCTACACTAATTGGCACTGTTATGAGTATTAAATGATTGAAAATATGGGCGTGAACATGGTCATCCATCATATGTGTTAGCTGTATTACCGTCAAGTTCAGAGTCAGTGTCATTACTGGTAATGACAGGGTTTAGGGTTTGACTGTAAAAGTAGACGGTCAATGATGGTGGAGGAAGGGTTAATGGAGCTAAGGGGGACTGAGACATGAAAATGCCAGGAAGATGGGGGATCAACTCTCGGATACTGACATCTCTGAAAGGTGATTGGCATAAGAATGGAAAGGAGACCCTCAACCATGAACTAAATCTCCAATAATTGAAGGAAAAATTACTAAAGAAGTAAGAAGACAGCGCTGGTATAGTCAGATACGGTGAACATCAGAGGCTCTAGAATGTTCTCAGGAAGAAGAGGGGACAGTGGTTTCAGCTCCGCACTGGGGTGAAGGGAGCTCCAGGAGCTGAGGTAACAGCTAAAAACAAAAGCCTCCAGCTTCCAGGGCTCTAAATAAGGCGACGTTCTCAAGGCACAGCCAGATTTCAGTCGAGGATGGTCAAGCAACTCAAGATTATTGACGATAGAGGGGAGTTCGCAAGTCAAGGCATGGGGTTATCAGAGAAGGGAGACTGATCGGGGGGGGGGATTCTGCATGTTCCCCAGAGTAGGGGGGTGAGGCTTGGACTCCCGTGGTGCCTGAGGTGAGCTGGGCTGGGATGAATGACGAGAATGACCATCAGAGTCTCTTCTACAAAACTGCCAACAGTTCAAGCTCTCGTCCTCTTTCCAGCGGCAAGATTAGTCAAGGAGAAGGAAGACGCCTCAGCTCTTCACTGGGTGGTAGCTGCAAAGGGAAGCATGAGTGTGAAGAGTGCATATGCCTCCAACAAGAATATTTATCCCTCAATTTGTCCTTTTACTTCTTGTTTTGAGAACTCCAGAAGCCACACAACGTCTGGTTCGTTTTTACGGGATTTATCATTTACTTCTTACTCCTCTAGTCTGTATGGTTTGGTCTCTGGTATTGAGTCGTTTGTCTTTCCATCCAACCAATATTTACTGTGTGCCTGCTGTATACCGAACACCATGCCGGGAATACGAAACGCACTAGCTACCCCCAGCCCCTGAGGTGTCTGTAATCTAAAGGAGACAGGAGTCACGTCGATAACGATAAAACAACTTGGAAACGCCTGCCTTCTCTCACTGAGCATACCGTTTTCAAGGTCTGCCCCTGTTGGAGCAGGTGTCAGTGCTTCTTCCCTTTCTGTCCCATTGTGTGAGTATTACTCACCCGTTTTATTTATTCACTTCAGTTGAAGGGCATTTGGGTTGTTTCCACTATTTGGCTATGGGGCGATGAAATTGTTTTGGAACTGGTTGGTGATGGTTGCATAAGTCTGTGGATTTACTAACAGCCATTGAATTATACACTTTAAAATGAGTGAATAGTATGGTATATGAATTGTATCCCTATAAAGTTGTTACAAAAAAAAAAGACGGTGGTATACACAGGTATATTATATATACATACATACTTTAAATTTTTTCCTGTATGTTATGATGTTTTGACATCTTAAATGCTGGGGAGAAACTGCTTCTTCCTGAGCGAGCAATTCTTAAAGGCTCAGCCCACCTAGGAGGAAGCCTTTGATATGAAAACTACGGAGCCCAGAGCCAGAGCATTTCTACCTAGTCCACACACCCCAGGAAGCAATATTCCCCTGCCCATCACCCCGGGCCAGATGCCTGGTGAGTAGAGACCACCCCTCTAGCTTAGAGCCCACCGAAATTATTCGCACTCTGCTGTGCCTCGCCTTTCCCTCCGAAACCCCAACAAGCGGTCTAGCCTCAGCTTCCCCTCACCCACTCCTGCCCCTTCTGCCATCTCACCATCCCGGTGCCTCCCCCGGCAGCCTGCTGTGGTGTGTGGTGGCCCCTTCTCTGAGCTGTAAACTCATCATGAGAACAGTAGGCTCATCCTTCCCAGCCTCACTCTCATTTTCTCCTGGGGCTGCACTCACTTTCCCATCCGTATCCAACATGTACATTCTCAGGGAGCAGGATATCACACAGCACAAAGAAGAGGCACCCAGTTGGAACTGGTGGCTTGAGGATGTCATTGAGTGAAGGCTTCTCAGGAGACACAACTCTGCACTACGTCTGTCAGGTGAGCAGGGGATGACTGGCTGTGGCGGGCGGGGAGTGGGAGGACCCTGGCTGAGGCAGGGTGTCAGCACTAACACTCAAAGACATAAAACCCTGCGTTGCTTGCAAGGGGCAACATTCGATCAATGTAGCTCCAGGAATGATGTGGGTGCATGAAGTAGGTCACAGGGAGCCACTGATGGTGAGTCACTGCAGTCGGGCAGCTCTGAAAAGACTGACGCAGGAGAGGTGGATAGAAAACTCTGAAATGGCTGCAAAACTCAGAAAACAGAACAGGGAAAATGAGTGGGCTCCACGTCACTGTGGAATCCACATGCAGAAAAGCATAGATCACGGTAATTAGAAAGCCACCTTCAATGAAAAGGGCACTGAGCTACCTTTGTCAAAACAATGTAGTTCAGCAAATCTGAAGCCACCACCCTAAATACGCAAGCGACAAAAGTCAGCAGATGGAAGGGTCATTTTCAGTATCAGCACTAGCGCACTTTGCATCTTGCACTTTAAAGAATGCAAAAATGTCCCCTTATATCTCTATCTCATTCTCTTCTGTATCATAGTGACAGGAGAAAATGGGCATCACCCCTGAATTGGCTTTATTTTGGTGAAAGATTTGGTTCTATCTTCAGACTTGATGACACAAATGTGGGGTGAAATGTCCTCATTCAATTACTAACATTTAGAATGCATTCCACTCTAGTAACAAAATGATGAGTTATGCAGTGTTACTATATATTACTTTTTTTTTGAGGAAGAAGAGAAAAAGAAATAGAAACAATAAAAATAGTGGGGTATTTCAAATGTCACAGTGTAAGTGCATGGAAAAAGTTAAGACTTTGTCCCTACACCAAGTTCAGAATTTTGATTCGAATGAAATCCAAGACAAAATGAAGCTCTAAAAGTCATGAAGTGCTTAAGAAAGAGGATGTAAAGATAACGACAAATCCACCCCTCTCCTCCACGGAGTGGTGATTAGAAGGTTCACTTAAAAGCACAGCTATGGCTTCTCCTTTCCACAAAAGATAGGCTGCCTCTGCAATGAGGACCCCAGCTTATTTGGCATGAGTTATTTTTAGCTTGTCCATGTAGGCTGCCATTTACATCATCCAATGTCAGAACCAGAAAAAGCCAAGTTATTCAAGTAAATACTCAACTAACCCCTGAATATTCTCTATTTTGCTTAAAAAAATCCATTTTACATCCATTGTTCATACATACAGCACATTTTCAGGATAATCCATCAGATAATTAATATTCACTAAACACCCAATGGAGTTCCTTTCTCTGTCAACGAAAGGGTGGGGAGCTGTGGTTCCTGGTACCTCACGGTGTGGTTCTGACATTAGGAGAGTCAACCTCCTAACATTAGGTGGTCGACCTCTGAACTTGGTGGTGGAGCAGACCCTCGTAACTGCCTGCCAGCACTAGACATCACTCTTCCGTTTCCTCCGGTGCTATAATTTCTGCTGTCACTGAAAGTCATTATGCCACTAGATGAGGAGTGAATGCATACTTTGTGGAACCTTGGAGCTTAAGTGATTTGAAGGGTAGGTCACCTTTAAGACCAAAAGGATACAAAATCACAAATACAAAATTGAGTACAGACCTTGGAAGGGACCCATTCAAGTGATGGACCTTGGAGGTTAAGTTTCATGTGAAATTCATCTATACAGCACACATAGCACTATTGCACTAATTTGCTGCCTCCTGGTAACTATTTTGTTTATTGATTGATACCACTCCTTGTATTAAGTATGTTTTTTTACAAGTGTAAGTAAGCTCTGGGACCACAGTGGTTCTGGGCGGATCTCTCTTTTATAAATATAATTGTTAGGCAGGACAGGAGAACCAGCAAGGTGCCTCCAGCCCAGAGAGCTTCCCAGGAAAGACAGCATATCAAATGTTGAGGATGTGGAATTTGGATTCCTGTCTCAATTAAATGTTGCTATATAGCAAACTTAGCAAACACATGTTACTTATGACTGCAGCCTGGGCCTCGCCCAGCTGGGCATGTGTTGGTGGTCTCTCCTGTGGTCACTCCACTGTGCAGTCCTCCAGGGCTTAGCTGAGATGCCTCATGGCTGGAGAAGCCACAGGCTAAGGGGCCTCTGCTCTCCTGCTCATGCCTTTCTGGCAGGACTGCCTGGACTTCTTCATGTAACAGTCAGGTGTCAAGAGGTCAAGTCCAGCTTTGCATATATTTATTGAACGCCTACTTGTGCCACCTTAACTGATGCCCCAGTGGACAAAGCTATATCATGGCAAGTTCAGACTCAGCATTGAAGGGACTGAGCATGATTGTAACAACCCACCACAGTCATCCTCAGGCTGCGATGGAATGTCTCCCCCACATGCAAAACACACCCACCACCAGCTAGGACCCCACATTCTCCATCAGTCATGATATCAGGCTTGATGTCCAGTACCTAATTATCTGTATCAAGTCCGATGTGAAGGAGAATCTTCAGGTACAGCTTTTCTTGATCCAGAAACCTGTCACCTAAAAAGAAGTCATTTGATCCAGCGGTACCCACTCAACTGATACAGACACAAAATAGCCACAAGGAGCAGGAGCCCAGCATCGCTGGCCCATAGCAGGCCTGGAATCCAGCTATGCCGTGTTGTCAGGGCAGAGAGCGTTCCTGGCTGCCCAGTGCTTCCCCCTTGGGCTTGGGCTCCACCTTCCAAAAGGGTCTTCCTCTCTCCAAAGAAACAGCCTGTGTGTGACACTGAGGAACTTTCTTAGCCTCCTTCCATCGAAAGTTTGAAGATGAGAGGCCTCCTGTAACTCGAATTATCTCACCGCCTGTTAGCCCAGGCTGGTGGCACTTTCACCAGCACATCTCTCTTAAAGGCTCTGTGGGCCGTCCATGGAAACTCTGAGGTTCGCATATCCTGAAGTCTACATGCATCATTCTTTTTGAGATGACATTTTTTGACATCAGACATGTCAGGCTGCATGGGACAGCATCCTTGCAATCCTTAGACACATTTCCATCTAGAGGACAGGACCACTACACACCTTCAGAAATCTTTCTGCAAACATAGCAAAGGTTCTCAGAGCCACACTTAGAATGAGTCTTGACCAGGACGCGGTTTCTTACTTCGGAAATCTTGCCCACGGAGTGAGTGGAAATGTGAAGGTCCTGTTTTCCCACCAGCAAGTCTGGCCCTTCCGCGGCTCCTCTAAATCCCGCTTGTGTCCTGGAAAGCTGCCTCCAGTTCATTTCCCCTTCGTGTGCCTTAGTGCATGCAGCTAAAAGAAGCCACCTGACACTTGACACACTCGGCCTGGAAACCCTGAGCCAGGCTCACAGTGTGTTAGGTACTTACATATTCTATCTTCCAAGTCACTGCAGATGGCAGTTCTGCATTGTGTCACCATCCCACAGCATGCGTCACCTTTTCAAGCCTTTAATCCCTCACCACTATCCCATCTCCCTGGTGGGGCACTTTCCCTTCCCCGAACCTTTCTTAAAGACTCCTCACCACTTTTCAACTCCTCCCTGCTGCCCCGTACCAAAGTCACGGCGACATTTTAGGTGTTTTGTTTTGTTTTGTTTTTTCCACCACCATCTTACTTTTAGTGACCTATTTCTATTTCAGTTATCTATGGCAGCATTAAAAATAAAAACTAAAACATCACCCTAAAGCTTGGTAACTTTACATTCCATGACTTATTAATGACAGTTCAGCAGTTTCAGTTGGGCTCAGCTGGGCAGTTCTTTTGCTGGTCTTGTCTGGGGTCCCCGAGGCAGCTACAGTGGTCTGGGCTCGGTTGGAACAAATGAGCCCAGAGGCCTCATCCCGTGTCTGGTGGGTACCCAGAGCTGTCAGCTGGCCCCCAGGACAGCCCAACTTCCTCATATCAGGTTGGGTTCCAACAGAGCCAGCTCCAGAGAATAAGCACTTATCTAGCCTCTGTGTGCTATTTGCTAACACTCTGCAGGCCAGAGCAAGCCACTCTGCAGGTCCAGGGTCAGTATCAGAGAGGATGCTGGATCCCAGGCGTGGATACTAAAAGGCTCTATTTGTGGAGGTTACCACTGTAAATATCTGCCAACCACCTGTGTTCCTATCACCCCCTGGAAAGCCACTGTGTACCCCCTAACTACCCTGATATGCCTCCCCACCTAAGGAAAGCTGACAGTACCAGCATTAACTCAGTGGGTGGAATAACTGAATGATAACCAGAGACTGCAGTTTGGCAAACCAGAACCTTGTGCGGTAAAGACAGACTATCTCACGGAATCCTGGACAGGAAAGGTAGGCTTGGCATGGCGACCTGGAGCTGAAAGCCCTGAGAAGGGTGGTAAAGCAGAAAGTTCCCCCAAAGCCAGGCAGGTGAGAAGAAGACTGGTTTCCTCTAAGCTGTGAATTGTAGGAATGAAGTCCCAAAGTAACCTTCAGTGACCAACGAGGACTCAGCAGCCTGGGGCAGGTCACCCGTGTATACATTCGGAAAAGGCAGTTGTCACACTTTGGTCTAGGAACCACACTCAGATATATGAACAGGAATGTCATCAGAACCATTACCTCTAAGGAGCGGTCCCCAATAATAAGTCAGGACCTCAGGGGCCAGGGACGGGCTGGATATGTCAGCACCGTTTAACTGAACAAAAGCCATGCACTCAGGACCACTGCTGACTTGTGCTGGGCAGGCGACAGGCTACAAGGAACTCTCATCACTTTATTTATATGACCCTTAAGATGGTAAAGCCAGTTGCCTCCTTTCCCTTTTATTTTCTTCTTAAGTTCTTAATTGTTTGGTTCCTCATTCAAAGGCTTTCTGCATTTTTTTTTTAACTAGTGATTTGAAATGGCGAGTTTCACTGGCTTCCAGGTTCCCCTTTTCCCAGGAACACCTCTCCCTATCTCCTATAGTTATTTAAATTGAAATCAAGTTATGGCAAACAATGTGTCCCAATCGGACCACCTACAATACACTGGGGACAGCGAGGCGCTGTGGCTGCCTGAGGGACTTCCCACCCAGTGGAAATGGAAACAATGTAGGGAGAGCCATGCCGAGCTGGGGTGTACACAGGATACTCCAGGAGCACGTCAGCGGGGCACAGCCCTGTATCAGGGATGCCCAGGGCACGTTCCCAGAGGAACGGGCTCCTCCTGAGGAGTTAAGGATAACAAAGGCTTAACCAGGCAGATGCCTCAGGGGAGCACGTCCTAGGCAGTGATTTTCTTAAACTCTTGCTGAAATAAATGAGGATACAAATGCATGTGCACAAACATGGCGACCATATGGACCATATGGAGGCCTGAGAGCAGTGCCATCACCTGCAGGCAATTCAGTGTCACAAGGAAATGTGTCAAAGGAGGTTGACAGAAGAGGCAGCGGGGACAGGAGCTGGACGTAGAGGGCTGTGGGTGCCATACTCAAGAACCTCCGTTTTGCACAGGTTGGAGCCAAGGGGTGACAACCAGGCACACACTTTGCAGCCGTCCCCCCACAATGGATTAGTTGAAAGAGGAGGCGGTGAGAGAGCTGGAGACGGGGAGCAGAGGCAGGAGACTAGCCAGGCGCTTCGCCTGGGGCCTGTTGACAGGAGCCATGGATGTGGGCCTGGAACCCAGTGAGGTTGCAAGAAAAATGCTGTGTGTGCAGTTTGTATGTGTGAATTGCATCCGGTGGAATCTTTTCCAATCTTTAAAATTAAGGGCCCGGGATACAAAAGGCTTTACGATCATCGTCTCATCCACCTCTTAGCTTGCACCATTTTCTCATTCCCTCCATTTCTCACTCCACATTGTCACTATTTTATTGAACGCATCCCAAGCACACATTTCCTTAGAGTAACCTGCTTTTTAGCTCTGAAACCAACAGGCAGCACGGAGCTGTGTTTTCAGTCTCCATGTAGGAGGATTCTCCCTTTCCCTGGCAGCCCAAACATGGTTTGTCTCTTAGTTTCCTGATGAGGACAGCCTGCCCAACAACTCCCTTTAAACTTCCTGCAGTGGGAATACAGGCTCACCTGTGACAAATTCAACACACATAATGAAGACGCTCTTTGTCCAGGACACTTCCCAAGGCCTGGCTCGTGGCTCTGTGGGAGCACAGCTGCCACTAGGCTCTTTGTAAACATCCCTTCCACAGGCTGTGACGTCTCTATAAAAAGAAGGCCATGTCTGTCCAACTGCAACCTTCCTTTGCTAGTGACTTCACACCCAGCAGAAGGTACACATATAGGAAGAAGTGGAGGTCTTGCAGGATGGGGACCACAGCATGAAAAGTAAATCATTAAATGCCGATGCAATTGCGGTCAATTCTTAATTAATCAGGGTCATTTATGTGGGTGACATGGGGAGGGGGAGAGCTAGGCCAAACTCATAATTAAAATAAAACTCCCATCAATTATTACCGGTTACATTAGCTCTAGTTCAGACAACAGGGACCTCGGGGGAGTCACCTGTCTTGGACTCAAACTTACTTCCTTCCTCCTAAAGCTTTTGCCTCCAGATGCTAAACTCTGCTTTAGCTGCAGCTCTAGCTCCAGACCGCCACCTTACTGAGTAATGTCCTCAGGCTCACTGACCACGGATGTTATTCTCAGGGGACTGAGTAGAGGCCTGAGGGCCATCTTGCCTTAGGCTGGGACAGTGGGAGTCAGCAGAAGGCACGTCCTGGCCCTCAATAAGGTTGTGACACTGCTGAATCGTACATGGCTGACCGTCAGGAAGCTCCCAGGTCAGTCTTACCATCACCTGGATAGAGAGACCTATGGGATCTGCTCCAGGCAGGGAGGGCTTGTGGGGATGAGGCACACAGGAGGCCTGCGGGATGATTCGGACAGAGAGATACAGCAGAGAAGGGTTCCAGACATGGTTAGAGCAGGAACAAGCATGGACGGTGGGAAGCCCAAGGCACAGGTGAACAGCAGGCTGGGGGAGCATAGCAGGCCAACCTGCCCAGGTAATATGAGTTCTAATCAAAGACAGCCCTGAACGCCAGGGGAAGTGCTTTAGTCCTCATATCTCTTCTCTTGTCAAATGCCAGTTTATAAAAAAACTGACTGTGGGCCAGGCAAGTGGCACGTTGGTTAAGAATTGGCTTGGGATGCCAGCTCTGAGCAGCAGGGCCCCAATTCAGATCCCACATGAGGGCCAGTGACACTGCGACCTCTACAGCTAAGATGGTGAACAACAGCTAGACCTGGAGCTGGGCTGCCATGGGTCGCCGGTGACAGCGTAGGTGCAGTGGAGCTGGCTGGCAGCTGGCATGCACTTTTGTGAGCTGCCATGAGCCTCTGTGAGTGGCTGTCCAATGGCTGGTGACTGCCTCACCCGGGAAGAACGCAATGATAATACCAACATGGGCCAGTGAAGCGACTTCCTCCACAACTAGACTGAAAAACAAAAGGACAGCAAGTTGTCTGTTCCCCTCCCCCAATTCCCCAATAAAATCTTATATTAAAAAAATTTGACTGTGTATACCCAAAAGCACTGAAAGCAGGGACTCAGGCAGATGTTTGTCCACCCACATTCATAGCACCATTAACCACAAAAGCCAAAAAGGTGGAAGCAACCCTAGTTGCCCACTGACGGATGAACGGATAAGCAAAATGCGGTCCATATGAATTAGAGCTTTCCAGAGAAGCGTGACCAATAGGATAGAGACAGAGATAGAGAGATAGAGACAGAGAGTTAGAGGTAAAGATATGATATAGATAGAGACACGATATAGGTAGATATAGATACAGATATAGATATGACAGAGATGGAGACATAGACATAGATACAGACACAGAAGAGGAGACTAATTACAGGAATTGGCTCACCAGATTACAGAGGCTGAAAGGTCACATGATTTGCCATCTGCAAGCTGGAGACCCAAGAAAGCCGGGGTGTAGTTCAGTCTGAGTCTAAAGGTCCAAGAACCGGGGGCTCTGATGAGCAAGGGCAGGAGAAGGTGGACATGTCAGCTCAGGCAGAGGGAGTGAATTTCCCCTGCCTCCACCTTTGCTCCGTCCAGGCTCTGGGTGGGTTGGAAAGGGTAGTCTGCTTTACTGAGTCCCCTGATTCAAATGCCCATCTCTTCTGCAAAACCCTCACAGACACACCAGAAATAGTGTGGTGCCAGCTCTCTGGGCATCCTGTAGCCCAGTCGAGTTGACACATGAAATTACCCATCAGAGCATACAATAGAATACTATTCAGCCCTAAAAATGAAGGAAATTCTGACACATGCTATAGCATGAGTGAGCCTGGAAGACATTGTGCTAAGTGGCATGTGCCCGTCACAGAAGGACACATGGTGCATCATTGCACTTATATGCGGTACCCAGAGTAATCAAATTCGTAGAGACAGAAAGTAGAATGGAGGTTTCCAGGTGCTGGGGGATGAGGTAATAAGGAGTTACTGTTTAACAGGAGTTACAGGCTTTTATGTGGAGAAGATGAGACAGTTCTAGACATGGGTGGGGGGGATGGCCGCACAGCCATGTGACTACCTAATGCCACTGCACTATACACTTAAACATAGTTACAAGTGTGAATCTTATGTCATGATATTTTACCACAATTTTTAAATATATATTTTAAAGAAAAACGAGCATTTATTGATTACCTACCACGTGCTGAGAGTATGCTGGGGGAGGTGGAAGCCAGGAAGGGGAAAGACATCTGCCCCCTCTGAAGACCTCCCCGCGCTGACCTGCAATGTCTGCTGGCCATCTCACGCTGTCATGCACGCGGGCATTTCAAATGTGCTGTCCAAGGGCTAACGTACTCTTTCAAAAGGACCCACCTCGGAGGAGGTTCTCACTTGTCATGAAGTGGCAAAGCTGGAGTGCCTTGGAATGACCCTCTCTCTTCTCAAATGTCAAATCTCTGAGATCACCTGCCCTTCCCCTGGTCGGCTTATGATGGATTCCAACATCAGAGCACAGAGAGGTTTCTTGTGGCTTCTAATCAAATCACTATGACAAATCTGAATTAGCCATGCAACATGTGCATGCTGCTTCTAATTAGAGTCCTCTTTCTGCTTATTTGCTTGATAACAGCAGAAAATAGAAAACCTGGTTTTGACTGCTCAGCGCCAAGGCCCAGGAGCCATTATCATGGTACACGGGTAGGACTCCTAACGCCTGAGTTCTGTTTTCCTAATCCGGCTTGCTTTTCCCACATCGGAGCAGAGGCTGGAAGCCAGGAATGAATTCAGCGGAGGCCTCTCAAGTGCTAAATTGTGAAGCTATGAAGCAATCACACTAAGATGAATGATAATTTCTCCAATAAACAATAGAATTACTCTTGGCAAATGAAATCATGCAAAAGCTGTTGTGTGTACCCTGGACTTTGATTAAAGAATGAAAGGTGGTCTCGATAACAATTTG
>NW_017731535.1:2573165-2575479 GCF_001890085.2 Hipposideros armiger
ATGCCCACATGCTGCTGTCTTTCCCAGAGAATGTTCCTTTTACACTGCATTTCTTCAGTCTAAACCTGATTGCACAAATTATTTCTAACCCCTTGACGATGGCTGGAATTGTAGCTCTGTTCAGGAGAGCAGAATCAGCAAAGGCAGCAGACCTCTTTCCCCAAAGAGGGAATAAAAGAGTCAAGTAGAAAAGCGTCGAACAATGAGGCAGAAAACCAGGAGGAAATCACACCTTAGTCCTCCAGGAGGAGGCTCAAGGAGGGGTCTTAACAATGAGGATGGAGAAGAGCAGACCGATTCTTTAAAGAACCAAAGGAAGAAGAAATGTGTAATGTGCCAGAGGAGTGGTGTTTGGATGCTGTTGGTGGAAGCCGCCGCCTCCACGAAGCCCTCCGGATGGACACTCTTGTTGCAAAGTCACCTTCCCTCTCCGGTCAGGGCACTTTAGTTCATCTCCCGCTCCATGGCCATTTACATACATTTCTGTCCCCTCCTCCTCCTCAATGTGAGCTTGCTGCTTAAGAAGATTCAAGACGCATGAAGGAGCATTGTATTTGATTTGCTGTAATTTAGTCTATTGGGTGTCTTTTCTCAGCAAAAGAAAGAATAAACAATGCATCCTGCTCTCGGTAACCAGGTAGGTACTGGTCACTGATTGGCCATTCCACACCTCGTCTCATTGGGTGGACTTCTCTCAAAAGAAAATCGACTTCCAAGTGAAGGGTAAGATTGGGCTCTCGGAAAGGACGTGCTGCAGATTAATAACATAAAAAACTGATGTTTTAGAAAATAAAATACCTATGTAATGACTCCAAGTGCCAGGAATTGTTCTAACTGATTTTACAAATATCGCTTGTTGAATTTCATAACCATGGTTTGAAGAGGGTGCTATTATTACCCCATTTGCAAAAACCACAGCTCAGGGAGTTAAGTGACCTGAGCAAGGTCACTCAACAGGTGCGTCCACGGCAGGCAGTCTGGTCCAGTCTACACNGTGTGATGGCATTTGGAGGTAGAGTATTTGGGAGGAATTAGTTTAGATAATTGACTCCCCTGATTCTCAGGCTCTCAGATTTGGACTGGACACCACCTGCTCTGCTGTGTCCCCAGCTCGTGTAGGTGACAGATCCTGGGACTTCTCAGACTCCAAAACCATGTGAGCCAACTCTTCATAATAAATCATAGATAGATGATAGATAGATGATAGATAGATAGATAGATAGATAGATATAGAGGTATATCTCTATATATAGATGATAGATATAGATATAGATATAGATATAGATATAGATATAGATATAGATATATAGATATAGATATAGATATAGATATAGATAGATATTCTGCTAGTTCTGTTTCTCTGGAGAACCCTGACTCATACACACCCTGAGGTTTATTCTAATGGTTCAGGTTTATGTCCATCCCTCCCCTACTAAAACATGGCTAAGGAGTTGAATGTACCAAGTTGTTTAGCAGCAGTCACATGCTTCATCCCTTAAATTGGGGGTAGAACCTGTTTTTCTGAAATCTTGTTGGCCCCCAATCAGAAATGATCAGCCACTAAGAAAGGAGAAGTTAGGAAGGAATACTGAGAAGACGATCAACAAATCTCCCCCACAAACACCCATGTTATCTGACTCATCCATAGCACACAAGAACATGTGGTTTCTACACGTTTAAGGGTAGGTTATCACTTACTCAACGTTTCTTAACTAGAAATTTGAACCAAAAAATAGTGAATTTAATTAAAGAATGAAAAGTCTCTTCAAGTATATTCATGAAGGTTCTAAGTACCTCCTGTCAAGAAAATAGTTCAGTGCGCTCATTATTCTCTTTAAAACTCTTTTGCCTGTGATCAATCTTTGTTACACATTCATATTTTGCACACACAGGAACGGACTATGGGAATAAGCTTCTCAATGGCTCATAGGAGCTGTAGGAATGTGTAGAAACTTCAAGCAGCCAAGGTTTCCAGCTCAATCTTTGGGCTTCTAAGGCCCTGACATGGCTCATTTGATTGCATGTATTAAGCTTCCTCGTTCCTCCCAACATTCTGCAATGGTCTTATTTGCATATAGTTACTAAAGACGTTCCCTTCTGACCCGAGTGACTCAGGCTATCTCACACTTAGGCCACGGTAGTAATACCACCGGAGTGGTCCGCCAAGCACTCCAATGCCATCCTCACGGAGGCAGGGGACTCTCCAGGCTCCTCCTGTTGTCAAAAATTTAGGAATCTTTGACCCCAGGTCAAGCCAGGTAAGCAATGCGCCTTGTTTTCTACAAGTGGCTGCACTTCACATTTCAGGTTTCAG
>NW_017731535.1:2581014-2582318 GCF_001890085.2 Hipposideros armiger
AGAAGAACCAATAGTTAGCATGTGGTTAGAAGTTATGTATGCCACTTCCAGGCCTGGCCTGAAATCCCCTGGGCAGGCCTCCCTGTGACTGTGGCCTGTGTTGAGGACGGTGACATCACAGGTTGAAAGGAGCTTGGATCCCTGAGTCACAGCCTGGAAGAGAGCCTCCCAAGAAAGCTATACAACCCATCCGGGACGTTGATGTGCGCTAAAAATACACTTTTACTGGGTTGCAGCACTTAAATTTCATGTTTTGTTTTTCATCACTTCATAGCCTGGCCTACTCTAAGTGATAAAACTAGCGATCAAGAAATAGAAGTAATACTATGTATGATTAGTAAAGTAACATGAAAAAAAAATGGAGGGAAAATAAGCAATAAGCAGAAGAAACCTGAGGAAGAATGGAGCAATGGAGTGAGAGAAGACAAAGGGAGCCGAGGGCACCACCCTGCACACGTGGTGCTTGATGACAAGAGTTTGAACAGGGGTCCCTCCTGTCCATGGGGGATACATTCCAAGACCCCCAGGACAGGCCCGAAACCATGAACAGTACCAAGCCCTAAGTATACTATGTGTTTCCCTACACATACACACCTATGATAAAGTTTAATTTATAAATTAGGCATAGTAGGAGAGTAACAACAACTAATGGTAAACTAGGACAACCATAGCAATATACTGTAATGAAAGTTATGTGAATGGGCTTGGCCATCACTAAGTAAACAAGGGTGACTGGGACACAGGCACTGCGATACCATGACAGCCGACTCATCGCCAAGGCGGCTCCCAAGTGACTAACGGACGGGTGGTACACACAGTGTGGAGATGCTGGGCAAAGGACGATTCCTGTCCCAGGCAGGATGGAGTGACATTTCATCATGCTACTCAGAACAGCATGCAATTTAAAACTTGTAAATTGTTTCTTTCTAGAATTTTCCATTTAATATTTTCAGACCACGGTTGCCATAGGTAAATGAAACCACAGAAGGCAAAACTGTGGATAAGAGGGGAATGGCTGTATAAAAAGACTCAGTTAAATTAATTTAATTTGCATCCATTAATTGAACAGAATTAAACCTGTACCATCAAATCTCGGGTCTAGTCTTGATTTTTATAAATAAAATTTTAAAAATGGAAAACTGCTTTGGAGAGAGACAGCATGGAAAGAGAGCACTTGTCTGAACAGAAGGAGGAAGGATTGCAGTTTTATTAAACACAACTGAAAATGAGAGATGTTCTGAGCTGGGGGGGGCCTAAGACCATCTGGTTTGATGTCTACTCTACAGCTGTGAAAAGAGAGCTGT
>NW_017731535.1:2584988-2586196 GCF_001890085.2 Hipposideros armiger
TCTTGATGACTAGATTCCATCCAAAGATTTTTCTTTTGAAGCTAGGAGAAGAAGAAGGAAGAAAAAAAAAAGAAAGAATCCTTATGGTAATGTTTGTATTTTGTGAAATTTGAAATGGTACAGTGTCCAAAACAACTTCTGGTTTCATTTTAAGTTCAGTCGCTTCAAAGAGAAGTTCATTCATAAAACATCCTAGCTCTCTGGTCATTCGCGGAATATGTACAAGTACCAATCACTTCACTGGAAAGGAAGTTAATGCAAGAAAATAACTGTGACCAAAAAAAAAAATTAAGTTGAGTTTTCACAGCCTCCTGCTTCTCCCAGCGTCCCCCCTTCAGTGCTTTTCAGTTTCCAACCTGTTACACAGTCCGTGGAAAGCCCTGTCTCTGCAGCTCCATTCACTTGAACTGCACAAGAAAGGCCAAACGTCTCCCAAGGAAAACACGTAGAAAAACCAAAGCATGCCAGGCTCACTTTGGGCTGAGTCTGACCAGGTTTCAGGGCGTTTTGAGAGGGAAGAAGAGAGAGATGAAGACATCTGACAAGCTACACCGAGTGGGGTTGGCAGACCAGACAGGGAAAGATATTAAAGCTTTGCCTTTTGTGTAGGAATCTAATACTTTTGGCCTTTTTCGAGAGACCGAGCACAGGTTTTACATTATTTAAAATTCTATTTGGATTGTGAACAATGTATGCCTCACTGTCCACCAGAGATAAGAGTAGACCGTAAACACAAACCCAGCACCCTCCAGTTATGCAAGATATATGAAGCTAATCAGGGACATTAATTTATAAATGTCACAAATGAAAATACCCAGGAACTATATAACCTGATCTCCAATATTTCCTAACCTGTCTAAAACATTAACAGTCCTGATTCAGCGGGTGTGCCGTGAATGCTCTATGTCTGAGAGCTGGAACAGGAGATAAGGGTGAAATAGAGATACCACCTTTGAGGGACTTACCCTACAATCAGGATAAAACATGCTGAATTTCCAAATGATTATTAAAATGTATACTATAGATTTATTTTTAGCTCTCAAAGTTCACAAAAATCATTGATAAAATAAACTATATTTATCAGGAAAGTTTTCTCAAAGAAGATATAACTTGAAAAAGGCAGGGTTTGAGTAGGTGGAAGGAAGAAGGCTACCAGGTTGGGGGACTGGATGAAGGCGGACTAGAGGGAGAACTGCTCAACAGGCTGC
>NW_017731535.1:2589296-2590203 GCF_001890085.2 Hipposideros armiger
GTGGACCAGACGGAGAACACAGTGGCAGTGGGGGGACTGGGATGGGGTGTCTGCAAAGTTAAGAAGTGAGGACCCCAAAACAGGGCAGTGGCAGTGGAGCAAAGGTACACCTGAGACGCATTCGAGACCCCACAGAGATGCTTTCTGCATCCGGCCATTCCTGTCAGGAATTTTTGACAGAATCCAAACCTGAATCTACAACTTTTTGGACATATCGATGACTGATCTATACAAAGCAATTGCTTACAAACTACTGTAATTGGCATCCGAAATGTTTTTCTTCATTCCCCAGTTTTCTTGACTTGTCTCTACAAAACTGATGAGAATGTTAATACAACAAAAAAATAACTTGACTCTAATCAAGAACATTCCTTGACAATTTAAACACTTTTAAAACTAAGGTAAGAGAAACAGTGTTTGAATCCCTATTTTACTACAAAACATGCCATCTAATGCCCAAGCTAGTTCCTTGTCCAAAAGTCATTTTGTGTATGGAAAGGTATATTTTATAATTTGCATCCAACAATTTCCTCCAAAGAATACTTCTCGGTTTTTACTGAGGAAAAAGAACACCTGCACTGTTTGGAAAGGGGCATGAAAATTGATAAGCTCTGAAAGCTGGTTTTAAAAGTCAACAATTTGGATATTTAGTAATTTGGTGTAAACCAGTATTAGTTTAACAAATGAAAAAAAATTGACAACTCACATTTTCGGAGCAATTTTTCAGACTGCAAACAAAGCTACAAAAATAACCTAATTGCCGCTGTCTGCTACTGACCAAACAAAATGTTATATTCACAAAATCTTGAATTTCCCATGCTTCAGAAGCCAATAATAATAAGTTCTGAAATTTGATAGAAAATGAATGCCAGTGTAGCAAAGTAATATGCTCTAATCATTGAAGGCA
>NW_017731535.1:2592872-2595971 GCF_001890085.2 Hipposideros armiger
GCAGTGGGCATTCCACTTTCAAAACTACCAGGGGATCCCAAAATGTCCTATGGACACATTGAATCCCCTGTGAAGGAGTCACCCTAACACAATGTCTGAAGACACCTAAGGTGTCCAGCTAAAAATCAGGGTGATCCTAGTTTGGGTATAAATGGTAGTGAGCGTCTCCATCTGGAAATAATCAACATGCGTCACTTCCTCCATCCACTTCCGGGCGCTAGAGCAACATCAACATGCAGGAAGCAGCTCTCAGTTCACTTCCTGTCACAGAACCCATCTGTCTATAGCTCATCACTGTATTATAGTATTACAGCTATTCTATAACTGTATTATGGTGACATAAGAGGGACGGTGAGAGAAGATTTCTGACCCCCTGGTTCCCTGAGGGCGAAGGCCGTGTCTTAACCTTTCTCTTCCCCACCACTCTGAGGCAAAAGCAAGCACACTGCATCCTTGTTTATACGAGATTTAAAGCAGCTATTTCACTAGGTAACTTTTATTTTCGCTACTTTCTGAAGTTATTAAGTAGAGATGATGGACAGTGACGCAAACTGTCCTGTCGTACGTGAACACTGCGCGGAGAAAATAAGAACGTGGTGTTCTTTTGCTTTCCTGTCTACATCTGTAAGCCCTCCTCAGCACGGAAGTTTCAGTGTGTCGGAAGGAAACACACCGGCTTCCTAGTGCTCAGGCACAGCTCAGCCATCTCTCGCTGTTGTGCAGAATGCACGAGCTAATTACACCCTATGCCTCTAAAACAGCAGGAAGATAATAACCTGTAATATGGCTAATTTAGCGGTCATGGCTAACTTAGAGGTCACCCTGATCTGGTAGTTAAGAACACATTTCTTCTTATTCACTTAACATTTAGTCAGTTATTTAGCCCTCAGATAGCTCAAACAGCATTTCGGGGGGATAAATACATATTTATTTATAAAAATGCCTCTTTCACGTGGTGCCACAAGCACGTAATTGCACATTTGTTCTTCCTGGACTCAAGGTGCTTCTCCATCAAGGTTGGAGGCAGAGGGGGAAAAAGAATGTTCTATGGCTTTCATTGCTTTGATTTCTGCATGAATTGGGAAAGACCTTGTCATATAAAGAAATAATCCAGGTAGACAGGATTTGCCCAATACAGAATCAACAGGCCTCCTATTTGGGGACATCTGTAGCTAAGCCACCATTAGTGACACAGATAAACAGTTTTTCTTAGAGGCAACAACAAGCAGACTAGACCAAGAACAGGAGGGCTTGGTGGCAAAATGTCTCTAATTACTAAGCTAAGTTGATCTGCAAACAGAAAGAACTGCATTTTTCCCAAGTCAGCACACACGCATTGAGCACCAAATATTCTCAGACGCTCTACTGGGGCTCGTGATGCTTCATTTTATGTGTCAACTAAGGGACGTCCAGAGAGCTGGTAAAACATGATTCCTGGGTGTGTCTGAGGGAGTTTGAGAAGAGATGAGCGTTGAAGTGGTGACCTGCGTGATTTAGCATGCTTCTCCTTAGCCTCCTGCACATTTTCAAATCTGAGCAGTTCTCCTGACCTTCTGCCAGATACTGGGACAAGATAGAGACTGTAAGTGCTGCGTAGGGAGCTGGGAAGCCAGCTAAGGGCCACCAGCCCAGCAAGGAGACATCCTGCTGGATGATGACAAGCTGAGCCAAGAGGCAGAAGGAAGACGCAACTCCTGTCAGTGCCCTGGGGGTCCTGCTGCACATCATCTGGAAAGTTAACACCCAGATGCCCTGAGGAGTGAACAGTGGAGCCTGAAAGCCTTTCTCCAACTCAGAGCGGGTCGGACTGTCAGTAATTAAAGGTTTTATAAAACAAGCTGCTGATCTCAAGCAGAGCTAAGCAGTAGGCATTCTGCTTTCAACACTACCGAGGGAATCCAACACTGCCAGAATTAAACATATCTTTTAAAATGTAGCTTTTCCATCCATTTATACATCCATCCATTCACCCATCCATCCATCCATCCACCCATCCCTCCATCCATCCATGCATTCACAAACATCAATTTCATGCCTACTGCGTGCTCAAGCCCTGGGTACCCAGAACACTATTAGACCAGGAAATGGTTCCCTGAGCTACGGCAGTCAGCCCTCCATTACTATTCATAATTAGCCCATAAATCCTCAATCTGAAGATGATCCTCCAACTACAGTCTGTTGAATTCAGCAAGCAGTCTTCCCAGTTGGACCTTTTATTAGTGTCTTTTTTTGCTGCCTAAGATGCTTCCTTCTCTTCCCACCCCATCTGCAAGTTCTCTGAAGCCTTCTTGGTCTTCCCTCAGGGACAAATGATGACTCCCCTCACACATGTGTCCTTACCCCACACACTGTCACCCATGTGTAACTGTCCCCTCTGCTGACCCTAGAGACCATCTCTGTGGTGACTCAGCCCCACACTTCCTCGTATGGCTAGCACCCTGCTGGCACAGAGCAGGTATTAATACATAACTGAGTTCATCAATGATTATTCTGGGCAGAAAAGCCATTTGATTTGTGTGTTCTCTCTGACTTCGTTGACGTTGCTAAAACCAAAGGGAGGAAGCCCGAAGTAGGTGATGAAACACAAGCCAGAACCTGAAGGCGCCCTGCGTGTGAAGTGGCCACACAAAGGTGCCATGTCCAGAGTACTTTCCATGTACAATGCCCCTCCGGGGTGATCGTTATCTTTGGTGATGAGAACATGTGAAGTCAGTGTCACAGTCCGTGGAGGAAGGAAGGTGAGACCATGGGAAGGGGAGACGACAGACTGAGAGTGCTGCAGGGCTGTGTGTGGAGAGCAGGGCTGTCTGGGTGCGGGAGGGGGACGGCCAGTCCTCACCCATGCTTGGAGGGAAGGGGCACTCAGACAGCTGACCCCTCCCTTAGTCATCCTCATCTGTCCTGGCCAAGACAGAGCTAGGTGTGCTCTCCAATAGCACGTCTCACTCAGGAAATAGAATCCGCAGAACATACAACAGAATGAACTCAACACATTTATATCAGTTTCAAAAGCAGAACCAACACACTCTCATACATGTTCTCTTGTTCTCTGTTTCCTCTCTCTCTCTCTCTCTCTCTCTCTCTCTCTCTCTCTCTCTC
>NW_017731535.1:2597911-2664755 GCF_001890085.2 Hipposideros armiger
TTTCCCAAGTCAGCACACACGCATTGAGCACCAAATATTCTCAGACGCTCTACTGGGGCTCGTGATGCTTCATTTTATGTGTCAACTAAGGGACGCCCAGAGAGCTGGTAAAACATGATTCCTGGGTGTATCTGAGGGGGTTTGAGAAGAGATGAGCGTTGAAGTGGTGACCTGAGTAAAGAAGATGGCTCCCTCATGGACGGTGTAGAGGCCTGACCACTGCACTGTACATCTGAAGCTGCCGTTGAATAATATCATATGCAACTATAACTTAATACATATATAGTCATGGGATGTGGAGTATAGTGTAGGAATGGAGTCAATGGAATTGTAATGGATATGTATGATATCGGGGGTTGGGGGACAGTGGATAGGGGGACGGGTGTTGTCACTTTGTGAAGGGTGAAAAAAATAACTACTGCATTGTTTTGTATACCTGAAACTAACAATAATAAAAAAATAAAAATAAATAAAAATGTATTAGCAAAAAAAATAAAAAGCAAAAAAAAAAAAAAGAAGATGGCTCCCCAATGGAGGTGGGCATCATCTAATGTATCGAGCCTCCTGCCTCCCACAGAACAAAAATGGGGAAGGGGGGTGAATTCGCTCTCTCTGCTTGAGCTGAGACATCCATCTTCTCCTGCCCTCGCTCATCGGAGCTCCTGGTTCTCTGGCTTTCAGACCCAGGTAGGGACTTACACCACCATCCCCCCAATTCTCAGGCCTTCACACCCAGCCTGACCACACCACCGGCTTTCCCGGGCCTCCAGCTGGCAGACGGCAGACGGCAGGACTTTTCAGCCTGCATGAGCACATGAGCCAACTCCTGTACTGCATCTCCTCACACATACTTCTATACATCCCACTGGATCTGGTTCTCGGGAACACTGGCTCATATAGGGCTGTCGGTGCAGAGAAGTGTAATACAGGAGATTTACCTCCCCACGGCAGGCACACATGCTACACCAATGACCTCGGCAGATGTGTCCTGAAGGGCTTTGTGCAGGAGCCCATGGGAGCATAGGTGACCAGCACCCAACCTAGGGCGTGAGGTCCAGAAAGTGCAGCGGACAGCCACGGTGACAGGGCTGGAGGTGTCCGATGGCAGGACAGAGGAGCTGACAGGTTCTGGAGGGAAGCACTGTGTCTTATCCAGCAAGTAGACCAAGCCCTGGACGTTACCTGTGCTCGGTGGCACCACTGGGCTGAGCTGCATTAACATGAACTGAGAGCATGAGGTCCAACTAATGCCGTTCTGTTGTAATTACTTAAACAAGAGGCTTGCTGACTGAACAAAAAAAAGCTAAGGATACTATATATGTTATGTATAGCATATAATGCAATCATATGTAATATCATATATACAATAGTGTTATATATATTATATACAAAATATATGGTGCAAGCTAACATAATTTTACATGTATTACATAAATTCACCAGGTCATCATTGAAATGGGAAGAACTTATTACTTGACGTGTAGAGATACAAAGGCACTGGGGTGTGGTAAAGGCAGAAACAGGGTTTTTGAAGATCACTAAACAACAACGTATGAAGAGAGTAGGCAGGGTCTTCTGTGCCATTCTTGTTCACAACATGGAAAAGGACTAACGTGTCCCCTCATCAGGAGGCAGTGTACAAGTTCAGAGAAATCCACAGAAAAACCCAGCGTAACCTTTCAAGTTTTCTGTAGGAAGAAATACTGGCACTCCAACAGGAGGAAAATGCTGTCCTTTGAGATTTTAAAGACTTACCAGTAAAAGCAACACTCTCTTCTACTCTGGATGTACCACTGAGAAAGGACAGTGAAAATGCCTGTGGTGATAAGTAAGACATAAATTTTCCAGAATGATGCCAGCTTTTCCAAGTTATTCAAGTCATCCAGAGCATTTCAAATCTGACACGGCACCTCCTCCAATGAAGCAATATCATATATATATATATATATATATATATATATATATATATATATGTATATATATAGCCAAAAAATGTATATACATTTTAAGAAAGGAAAAAACTGTATTAAATTATGTTGATGGCAACTGCTTTGAGCACCTATTGTCATTGCAGAATTCAAAAATAACTTGTATTCATCTTTTGGTATCAGTATATACTAAGTATTATAATTTTAAGTTTTTTCCTTTCTTAAAATGTGTATACATTTTTTGGCACCCTCTGTGTGAGTGTGTGAGTGTGTGTGTGTATGTATTGCCAGTGGTAGGATTAAGTGCACTGTGTGTAAAATAAATTGAGGTCTTTATAGAAAGGTGCTATGTAAATAAGGTGTATTACCATGTTTCTATCTGATATAGAACTCCTTTCAATCATGGTGTTGGAAACAAAAGGAATGTGCTCAGTTATTGTTAGTTTCAAGTCATTCTTCTGGAGCTTTGAATTCAATTACGTCCTGAGATGAACATGAAATCAATTGAACAGCTGGATGTATGATGATCTTATTTACCCAATTCTCTTTAAATTCCACACTCTCATAAGATAATCAAATTCCTCTTATGTGGTTTAATGTTCTAGTGAACTTTAGAAGAAGAAAAGGGAATTATTTTAAGCATGCTCCCTAAAAGGATGTTAAAAATGTAAAATCTGTAGGTACACATAGACACAATCAGCCCTCTGTGTCCACGGATTCCATATCCATGGATTCAATCAACTGAGGGTCAAAAATATTTAAGAGAAATTAAAATGTTACTTTGTTTCTGATGTGTACTGTGCAGTTTGGCCTATGGTGGTTTTCTTGTCATTATTCCCTAAACGATACAGTATAGCAACTATTGACATAGCATCTGCATTTTATTAGGTATTATTAGTAATCTAGAAATGAAAGTATACAGGAGCACGTGCATAGCGTTTTGCCAATACACCATTTAATCTAAAAGACTCAAGCCTCCGCAGATTTTGGTATCCACAAGGGTCCTGGAACAAATCTACCTCGGATACCGATGGATGACTGTATACATACACACGTGTGCACACATACCCCAAAATAAATGAAATCCAGCTTATTTGTTCATTCAACAAACACATATTAACTAACACATAGTAAGAGTTATTAGGGGTTTAATAAAGTCTCAGATTATATAGCTATTAGCTATCAAAAATGGATTCACCCTAAATTGTCTAGCACCCTCTTTTTTACTTATATAGCTCTTATACTGAAGTATAAAATGTATATATTTTCCCCTCATTACAAAACTTGACAAATTATTTTCCTAATATTCTATGTTGGTCTTTAATTTATAATTAAATGTTTGTACATGCATGAATGCCTATAAAATGGGGATTAGGTCAGGTTGGGTAGTTAAGAGGTTATCTTTCATGGCAGAACCCAAATTTGAGGTTTCCCCAGGCTCTGGAGGTGTGTGGGCAGAAAGCACAAGACATCCTGCAGAGATTCTACGGCTGGTGGGCTGAAGTCACAGCGCAAGGGCTCAGGAGCAGAATAAGCCCGTGGAATTGAGAGTGAGACAGAACAAGACATGAAGCAAAGACCAAGGGAAGTGATGTCCAAGAAAGTGAGACCATGAACAAGGATCTGTTCTGATAGTCTATCTTTATTGGTTAATAAAATGAAGAATTATTCTTTAAGATTATGAAGAGTTTCAAAACACGGTAACTGATTTGAGACATTTTTCTAAAAAAAAAATCTCAGTTGAGTTCATTTTTTTAATCAAATGAAACAGAAAGATGTAATAAGGCTAGAAATTAGCAATATCCAAATTGTCTAAAATGAGAAAAGATGATTCTGGAAACTAAATCAAAGGATATAGTTGTCAGTCTGGCAAAATTGTAGTACAGAGATAATTCTACAGATGATCATTAAATAGATGATTAATTATTAAATGGATGGATGATTGGTTATAACCCAGCACACAGGTAATAATGATCGGTAGGAACCAACACATTTTCACTGAGAACAGCTGAAACCAAAATCACTTCTCCCCATTTTGTGATAGAATAAATAAATCCAAGAATTTCATCAGCATAATAGAACCAGATATCAGTGAAGTTTGACCAAGCTCCCCATGACATCATTTTATATAAGACAGAAAGTATTAAGATAAATGAGAGAGGAACTGGGGGAGTTCAAAGCTGGTGGGGTATTCCTAAATCCCCTGAAAATGTCAAAAATGAAGTGAAACACCACAGACAGTCTCAAGTGGCATGTCACCTGATTAAGTGTCCCTTCCCAATCTAATCCACAGTTTCCCATAGAGACATGCAGGCTTCTATCTCACGGTGGAAGGTGTAACCCATGCACAGGTTGGCTCCATCAGGCTCACAAAGCCCCTAGCAAGTGAAAAATGCAAAAAAATAAAAGAAAGAAAGAAAGAAAGAAAAAACGCAATAGCGGTAAGTACAAATCTAATAACCAAGAAGGTGCCACGTGCCATCTGATTTAGTAACGTGGGTTCTTGGAATAGACCATTTACAAAACAGCTTATTATTTGTCATAATAGCTAAGGCATTATAGTTTGAATGAAAATGGCAAGAGGATGGACAATAAGTTCCCAAATTTAAAAAGACAAAAACAAAACAACAACAAAGAAAAACAACTCCGCATCATTTCAGGTTAGATGGACAATGATACGGGAGCCGGCAGGGACCGTAAATGGGATCCAGGTGTCTCTGGCCAGTCGAGCCCGTGTATTGTTTTACAACTGGTGCCATGTTGGAGATGGTGCTTTGACAAAGCAGAGCCAGCTGTGTGAGCACACGGTCAGGACAGAGCAGAGCCACGTCTGTGTAGCATGGGGGAGCACTGCAGGCGTCCCCATCGCGGTATTTACTTCTGTTGCTAAAAAAATGGAGGCTCACCTATGACCTTCAGATGCCAGTTGCAAACCAAGTGGACTTGGGGTTCCTTATAAGGGAGAAATTTCTATGGATTAGAGCATTTCCAAAGCTGCACTAGGGGCGGTTCATCAGACCAGCCACCCTGCCCGTGGGACCTGCAAACCAAGGACTTCTTTGAACTACAGGGACCTGCGACAGGTGACGATGCTGATTAGCGGGTGGGAGAAGGAGCCACCGCCACCTAAAAGCGCACCTTGAGATCCTGGGCCTTCGGCCTCTCCAGCATAGCTACCCACTCACTCCTTTTGAGAAACAGCGACTAGTCAGCTAGTGGGCATGTAAGCAGTTCCTGCTTGTCCCACCAGGTAACTCTGCACCCAGATATTCCCACATTGGGTTCGGTCCACTCGGATTCTAACAACCAAATTGAAAAGGCCGAGCCCCTGGCCCTGGCTACCTCAGCTGCGGCGTGACCCATGGCACGCACAGTGGCCATGCGGGTCCATCACACCCTTCCACGGGCCACAGGGAAGGGAAAGCAGTGCTCCCACACCCCTGCCCTGCTCTGCTGCACGGTGAGTAATAGCTGCCTGTCTCTGGTCCACTGAGTCTTGTGGGCGGATGGCGTCCAGCACCGATGGAGCTGTGCCAGGCCCAGCTGCCTGCTGGCCTAGTCGTCTCCTGCGGAGTCTTGCTTTGCTGGTCTTTACCACCCTTGTTGAGCCTGCTGACACTGGACAAGATATGAGAGCAGGAATTTCTCAGGGGGCCCAGTCACCCCTGGGTGACATTTGGTTTTAAACCCATCCTAGAGCTGTCTGAAAGAGAATTCATGATGAGGTTCCAAGACAGAGATAGTGGTGCTGGTACCCCAAGCATCCCTCATTGAAGTGACATTAAAGACTTCAAGGTACAGAGGGGAAGAGATATGGGGGTGGGGGTGGGGAGGGGAGAAGGCAGGGCTGGAATAGGAATCGAAGGATGGAGCCGGGCCCGAAGAAGTAGTTCCATATTTCCCTAACCCTCAGCCATTTTGCAATCCCCAACCACGATGAAAACTCAGAATTTGGCTTTGGGTTAGAATCATTGAATCCCTGGGATGAGAAGCTGGCAGGAACTTTGAGGCTGAACGGCTGCTCTGCGGACACTTTTCTTCACTTCAAAAGGCATGCAGTCTCATTTGCATAGTTCTACATTTTGTGATGTGAGCATAAGTTTGTGAAGATAGAAAAGAACAGGCTTTTCCTATACTAACAGCTATAACAGATGGCCACGGACCCAATTTGTTTAGAATAAATTACTATTACCATAAGTGAAATAATTTACACACATGATTTTTGTAAATCTTGCAGCTAAATCAACCAGACTTCAATAACGTTACTTGGATAATGACTCTCCTTAGAGAACATAATTTATAGGGTACCAGGTAAACAGAAATTTGCAGATGCAGCTGAGAGATGATTCTGAGTGTGTATGTGTTCATGAAAGGATCCACATATTCTAAAATTGTAACATTTACAAAGAAAACACACTTCCCATGCCATACTTTATATTATCTAAGGCCCCATACATTATAAGTCACATCTTATGACTGCTACTAAAAAAGAAAAAAAAATACTGCCAGTTAAATCGACCTAATTTACTCTCATCATCTGGAACGCTTCTCTACAGCACAGACTGAAGTCCCATGAAAAACTCTCCTGTGTTAATTTTAATCAATTCGTTGATCGACTTGTTTACTTATGTTTATTATGGTAAGAACACTTAATATGAGCTTTACCTTCAACAAAGGTGCACGTGCACACACAGTGTTGTTCACAAAAGGTGTGCTGTTGTCCGGAGCAGAGCTTCAGTGTCGCCCGAGGGAAAGCTCTCTGCTCAGTGGAAAACTGCTACTCTTGTCTCCAGGATTTTCTCCCAACCTACTGACACCTGTACTGCAAGTTCTGATGGTCACATTTGTTTTTATTTTACTAGAATGTGTCAAGGGAATATTTTCAGAAGACAAAAAAAAAAAAGGAAGGCATTTTAAATGGCAATTTAACTCAACACCTACAGCTCCGATGATAGACATGTGACAGCATGCAGGACAGTTACAACCAGGGTCATGGGCACAGAGGCAATGACCAGTGTCATGATGACTGCCTGGCCCACAGCTCTTGTGAGACACCGCTGATGAAAAGATGTAGCACAGGCCCAAACTGTTCGAATGTCTCCAATTGCCCTCCCTTCACTCTTATTACACCCACCTAATTAAGCCAAAATTATTCTGTGTCGGGCTCAGTTTCCACATGGCCAAACCCAGCAGTCAGTTCTCTCCTCGCCTTATTTGATATTTGCAGTCACTTTCTCCTCCTCGACATACTTTCCTAACTCGGCTTCCCAGATCACACAGACCCCTGATTTTCCTCCTAACCCAAGAACCGCTCCTTTTCAGTTTTGATCTCCTCCCTTCTCCTCACCACCTAATATTGCCATGGCCCTGGTCTCTCCTCTCTCTACTCGCCCTCACTGGTGAGATCATCTGCTTTCAAGCCTCTGAGTCCTACTATTATCTAAATGCCTGTGTCCCCAAGTTCATATGTTGAAATCCTAACCCCCCAAGGTGATGGTGTCAGGCGGTGAGGACCTTGGGAGATGATTCGGTCATGAGGGGGGGGGCCTTCATGATGGGACTAGTGCCCTGATAGAAGAGGCCCCAGAGGGTTCCCATGTCCTTGCTGCCACGTGAGGACACAGGGAGAAGACAGCCCTCTATGAACCAGGAACTGGGTCCTCACCAGGCACCAAATCTGTTGGCACCTTGATCTTGGACTTCCAGCTTCCAGAATTGTGCGAAATAAATTTCTGTTGTTTATAAGCCACCCAGTTTATGGGATTCTTTTTGTGATAGCAGCTCACATGGATTAACCTATATATCGACCACATCCAAATCTACTTTAGTCTCGATGTCTCTCCCAAGATCCAGACTCATATCCAACTGCTTAGAAACCCAGACTCTTACTGCTCCTCAGCACCTCTGTTCCTGCCACCTGTCTGCTCCACCACCACCCCTCACCTAGGTATGTCACCCCTCCTAACAGGGACTCCGTCCCTCCACACCGAACACCCACGTCTACTCCCAGCACAGCCACCCTCGGAGCTGTGCGTCAGTCACATCATGGCTCTGCTGCTCCAGCCCCGCCATTTCCATCACAAACAGCCCAAGTCCTTCCAGCGAGGCCCTAAGTGATCTGGCCCCGTCCCACCTCTGTCCTTTCTCTGATACTTTCCACCTTGTTCTCTCCGCCACAGCCACGCTAGCCATCCCCAAGGACCACGCGCTCCTCCTCTAGATTTGTCTGAGAAAACCGCCTCACCACCTTCAAATCTGTAACCAAAGACACGCTCTCAAATGGGTGTGTCCTGCCCACGCGAGGCAGCGCTGCCGTTACCCCCACACACACACACCCCGCACCCCGCACTCCTCCGGGTCTCACTCCCTGCTCCACGTAACAGGGCACAGCACTGACCTACTGACCTCCAGCCCCAACATGCAGTGCAGCCCTCTCTTCATTCGGTTCATGGCTGATCATCTGCCCTCCTTATCGGCTAAACTCCAGAACGTCAGGGACCTCTGTCTGGTAGTCACAGATGCGGAAGAGCGCCCAGCAGGTAGGAAGTGCTCCACAGGTGTTGGAGAAGCGCCAGCAGGAAGTGAGGACACTAAGCAAGGCTGAGCTGGCAGGCTCAGGCACTCAAAGGTGAAGCTGTTGCTGGCAGAAGCAGGTTCAGGTGATAAAACTGCAGCCAGGACTGAAAACAATGAGAAGGAGCAGACACGGGACCTGCGGAGAGGAAACAGCAGTGGCGTTAGAGAGGGCGCTGCCGGGAACCCCTCTGTAAGAGAGGCTGAACAGCTGCACCCCGTTTCTGGGTGGCTTCCTGGAGTTCCATAAGTCTAGAGGAGGAAAGTGTCAAACGCTTTTCTTTAATTTCTCAGTTTAATTTGAATCTGTCCATTGGAACACGCTGCCTTCTTGTAATAAAATGTAATAACAAAATTGAGCTTAAGATGCAGTGAAACGACCTCCGAGTTTGGTGCATCAAATCCACAGAGGCACCGTGCACTCAAGAGCGTGAAAAGCCACCACGGCCACGATATTTCTTTGAGATGAGTTACTCGTAATCAGTGAATGTGTAATAATGGTATCTATATTTACTTAGAAATTAACAGGAAATACTTGTATTCACTTCGTGTCCTTTACTAAAAAGTTACAAAAAAGAAAATGGAACTCTATTTTCCAGTCTCGGATTGAGTAGCTTTGGAAGAACAAACTCTCAGCGTGAGCATATTGGGGGAAGTAATCAAAGGTAACATTGTGAATTGCAGTTCTGACTGCTGTATGTGCCTGGGCACCAGGGCAAAGCAAGCTGCCTCTGCAAAATGTTTTCATCAACAACAGATGAGCGCATCCTAGTGCAAAAGGAACAATTCAACATCTCTAGATGACAAGTACAATTGAGCTGAAGGTGTTTACAATAAGTATACTTTGGTGGATTCTTATTTTTCACCTCGCAAAGGGGAAAATCAAAGCAGAATCCCACTGAAAGTCTCTTTGATGCTTGGCCAAAAAGCATCTCACTAAACAGTGACGTCCTCGGCCTATCTGTGAAGTGGCAGAAGCAGGTGTCAGCCCCAGGTCTGAGTCCCTGCTCTTCCCAAATCCGCGGATTTAGAAATGTTAAGCCACGTTCCTTAAGACAACTGAAATTCACATCTGTCTATTTTTATACTGTATATGCATTGAGGTTTGTGATGTTATTTAAAAGATTTTGAGGGGGGACATAACATGCAATCTACATTGACCAAAGATATTATATTGTACTAAAATTTATCTTGGGTAAAATAGGAGAAAAGGGTAATAGTGCTCGGGTGCACGTCTGCTTTCGATTTCACAGTCACTGTTGAATGGATTCTGCATCTGCACAGACTATAATGGCCTCTCCAGAGAACCAGTGTCTTGAAAGTGACGCTTAAAGACCTTTTTAAGCATAACTCATTCGTGTCCTATCCTCTGAATTTTCCACCAGGAGAGTTATTCCTCTAAGACAGTATTTCTGAATATATGTTCCAAGAACTCTAAGATTCCTGCACCAAAACTAAAATACTGTGGTAAAGTAAATGTGGAAAACAATACATGCCATATTTCCTCCCTTGAAAATGTATGGTCTATAGTGACATATGAAGAGCTCTATTTACCACTCTAATAAGTTTGAAATTTTAGAAAATGTATCTAATACCTTTTGAGAAATTCATCCAAATTTGTTAAATAGGGTGAATAATTCTGTTAAACAGCTGAGAAAGGCTGCCTCCTGCGTGCAGCCCTTCAACTCCTACGCAGCCGCACAAGAATGGGTTTTGGGCCCGGAACACCTCCTCCCAAGAGCAAAAGTGTGCTCACAGCTTAGGCGGGACTTAGTCACCTTGTGCGGGACTGCCTTTCCCTGTCTCAGACTCAGTGTGTGCTCCTCTGTTCTGCCTAAGCACGTGCGTCACATGTCACCTGCCACCTCCACTGCTGTCTCTGTCCCTTGCAGGGAGGGGACAGGGCCCTTCTTTCTGCGGCTCTAGTGGGGTGTGTGCAAGCCAATTGCCCTGCGTGGGCTACTGGGAGGGACCCACTTGCCATGGGGGACAGACGCCCACTTCTGAAGCTCAACTGAGGCTCATCTTTCTGTCTCTTCTCCACGTAAGTGGAGATTTAATTGTTAATTGTCAGATTTAATTGTTTTCCTTGGTGACTCCGACCCCAGGATGCAGTGGGCAGCAGTGGTCTGAATTCCACTCCTGGTGATGGGTCACTTGCTTGACAAACACTTGGGGAAAAGCTGTTGTAGATACAGAGCCTACCATCTAGCCTTCTTATAATAGCAGTATGCTAAATGGCAGGAGTAATATATTTATAGGACTGTAAAAGAGTGAGAACAAGGTTGTCAGCAGAGGGAGGCACAATGGGCATAAGTGTGGTCCGGGGAGGCCATACCCAGCGTCACTTCTACGTGGAATCTAAAACAAATTCAATTCCTGCAAACAGAGTGGAATGGCGGCTGCCAGGGGCTGGAGGGCGGGGAAAGGAGGAGAGGTCGGGCAAAGGGCACAAACATTTTGTTACAAGATGAGTGATGTCTGAAGACCCAATGTACACATGGTGACTGTAGCTGGTACGGTCTTACATAATTGAAATGTGCTCAGAGAATAGGACTTCAATTAATTGTAGATCCCTTTTATGCATATGTGGCAATAATGTTGGGTTTCTTAATCATCTAAAATACAGACTAGTTATGTTGTGATTGAATTGTGGCTTAGCCTTCATAATTTATTCCACAGAGATAAATAGATGGTTGTAATTAGGAGTGACTAAGATACGATTTCATAAGTGTCTTGATCTTTCACAAGGATCTAATTGCTCAGATTAGCCTGTCATCTCTGAAAGCTGTGAGCACCACAAACCATTTATATATCACTCTCAGAAACCTACAACATAGGGGACGAACCGGGATGCCTTTCATAGTCTTATTTACCTACTGGAGATTTATGTGCACAGTGTATTTTTATAAAAGGTCATTGTAATCCCCCTGGTTATTTTTTTATAATTACAGTGATTAATTTGGAGGGTGTGCATTTTTTTTATTACAGTACAGTAAATTTTTAACAAAATTGGTGAACCCTTTAGGAAGGCAAGAAAAACAAAATGAAACCTCCCAGGTTACACAGCCATTCCAGTCCAGCTGAACAGGGAACATGGATGCCTGCCCTACATCCTTATCTGTTATCCTCTGGAGGGTCCACACTGGACTTGCCAAATCTCCTGAACTGGGAGCATTTCTTACCACTGGGCACTGGGTGCCAAGAGACATACGAGGTCAGACAATTAAGTGCACGAACACATCCTAGACAAAGTATTACATACCTCATTGCTGAATATCACTATGGTCACCTTCAAAATCTTCCCCTTGGGAAGCTATGCATCAATGCCAGCACTTAGTGCACCCTTCAAAGCAATTTTGGAACTCTTTTTCTGGAATGGCCATCAGAGCTGTCATTTATTACCCTTAATGTCCTGAATGTCATCAAAATGTCTTTCCTTTCAACATTTCTTTTATCTTTGTGTAAAGAAAGAAGTCACTGGGTACCAGATCAGGTGAGTAGGGAGGGTGTTCCAATCCAGTTATTTGTTTACTGGCTAAAAACTCCCTCACAGACAGTGCCATGTGAGCTAGTGCATTGTCGTGATGCAAGAGCCATGAATTGTTGGCGAAAAGTTCAGGTCATCTAACTTTTTCGTGCAGCCTTTCCAGCACTTCCAAATAGTAAACTTGGTCAACTGTCCAGTTGGTACAAATTCATAAAGAATAATCCCTCTGATATCAAAAAAGGTTAGCAACATCATTGTAACAAGTTCATGAACTTAATTGTCAGACCTTGTATGTGATGGTTAAATAGGGCCAAACAATTGAACAGAGTTCCCCACCTACAAACAGTTCTTGCAGAGTAGGCATACGATAAATGTTGAAAGACTTCTTCATTCAACGAGCCATTCCTTCATTTATAAACACTAACTGGCCAGGAGCCAGACATTCAGAGTTCAGGGACAGTTAAAAGGCACCATTCTCCCCACTGACAAGTGGACTTGTCCACGTCTCAAGCCTGCTCTATATCAGCCTCATGCTCTGGGTTCTGGCACCTGTTCCAGGATCAGGAATTGAGAGTGGGCTGCTCCAGTGTCCCCTGCTGTCCCCAAGGAAAAATGCTCAAAGTCCTGCCCCCTTGGCACCAAGGAGTAGTGACTCTCAAGTGAGAAGTTTTCTTCTTTAAATTATGAATACCCCACCCTTACAGGGATGTGCCCATCCGCTCTGGGAGTTGCTACCTCCGTGTAACTTAAGGCTAACGCTCTGCTGTGCTCTTACATGTAGGAGACTCGTGTGTGCTAGAGCAACGGTCCTCCTGCCTGGAAGATGAAGGAAGAGGAGGAAGGGGCAGGGGGAGGGAGGTTGGGAGGAAGACGGGGCGATCTGCCTGGCGCTGGCGCTGCTTCCTGGGGATTCACAACGGTGGCCACCAGTCTCTCTCACCAGCCCTGGTCATTTCCTGAGCTCCAGAGCCACATCTCCACCTCCCCGAAAGCCTCTCCCCTCAACTTAGGTTCACAGTATCCCACACCTCATCTTCCTGCAAAGAAAGAAGCCCATGCTTCCCACTCTCCTCTATTAGCGAACGGAGCCCCCTGCTCCCAGGACACCAGGCTTGGGAGCTGGGCACTATTACCATAAAACGCCTTAGCGTGTCCCCGGGGACTGCCACTGCCCTCGTTTGGGCTTTCCTCGCGGCTCCTGTGAGCTATTAACGCCAGGGTCCAGGGGGTCTCTTCTCTCTACTCTATTCCAGTCCAGGCGGCTCCCCAAGACCAAATCATCTTCCTGAGTTGTTCTTCAGTCTCACTTTTGTCCTCATCAAAAATTTCAGTTATTGCCTGCTACCTGTCAAATTCATTCTGACTTTTAAAAGCACCACTCCCTTTCAAGGCCTATTTTAAAATTTGACATTTAAAGAACTGGTACCCCTCAGTCCCATGGTAGTATTATGTCATATTCACACACACACACACACACACACACACACACACACACACACACACACACACACACACCTCTGAGCCAAATAAGATTATTCCCTGGATGTTTTTCCAGCTCGTCCTCTCCACCTCTTTGGCCCCATGTCTGTGAAGTCCTTCTTACTTTTCAAGGATGATCTCAAACGGCTCCTCCATACTTTCTGGTGACTCCGTGCTCCCTGTAGCCTCTTTCCACTTTGAATCACACATTGCTTTTTCTATCCCTAATAAATTTTATTGTACTCATCTTTGTACCATCAGAATTTAAGTTCTCAGTTCCTAGAGGCCAAGCCTGAGTCCCAGGCACCCTTCTCTTTCCAGCCCCTCGCACAGCTGGTGCACTGTATGTGCTCAATGCATCTCTGGTACATTAAGTAGAATACACATCAATGGTAAGAACAGTCACATTACAGGCGAAAGGAGCACACGGCCAAAATGCAGCTGACATGGCTCAGAAGCAAGAAGACAAGGCTTTGGAATATATAGCATGTTACTCAGCTGTGGCCATAAGCTTGAGTTCTCGGCCTATTCCAGTGCATGCCTGAAATGGACTGAACTGCTGGGGCGATTTCCTTCACTGGACTTAAACCAGGTGACCTGGGAGCTTACGTTTGGAGAGAATGTTATTTCAACTGTTTAGCCTGTGCTGAAACAGAAGTCTCCATTTACTGTGAACACCCACTTATAAAAACACCCTTTCCAATGATCATAGAGTCCTAAGATTTTATAAAGTTTGCAAAAATTTGATGGACAGAATCACTGCCATTTCTCCATCTTCTCCTGTCACACTTCCCGTCACCTACGGAAGTGCTAAATTCTCTGTGGGAGTTGTTGACATCCCGCTAAGGGCAGCTGAGAAGGGTTTACATTTGGTTGGTGATTAGTACACAACATGTATTATGTGGTGAGTAGACATTTTAAGTAATTAGGTTATTGCTAACTGTCCTGATGTACAAACAGCCTTTAGAAACGTCCTACCACCCACCTGCCAATTCTCCTGGCAATGAGACACAGAAGTGTAGGGTCAGAGGTCAAATGGGATATGCTGATATGTGATGTACTTACCTGAGATCTACTTCACGTGTACCTGACATTGGAGTATGTGAGTCACAGAAACTAAATGAGGTTTGAAATGCACAGAGCCTACAGCTAGTCTGTGGAAAATCCTTTTCATCATCAGATATGTAAAATTGTAAGTGGAAAATTCAATTCTCATAGATGCCTAGTCACAATGGAAGTTCTCCTTTTCAGGAATAGATTTGGTTATACAATCTACATAATTACAAATGCACCATATATTTTCTTAATGTTTTTGATGGGATTTGCAAAAAATAAAATTTCTTCAAGCTGTTTTTAGGCACAAACCTGTAACAATACTATATACAAGTATGTTTGTATGTGAAGTCTTATATTTCAGATATTGCAATCTATCGTATTTGACAATTTGCTTCCATCTAATGCACTTGTCCAAATGGAGTCTGTGGTCCCAGATGCAAAGACACTCAAAATTTGCCACTAACAGGATTGAACAGCTTATAGTGGCAAACATTTGGAATGTTCCTGACTATGACTTAGTCAATTTTATATAACTTTTTTATGTCATATATTAATCAATTTTATAGAAATTTTCAGAATTATTGGTCATACCAAAATGCAAACTACCAGGAAATGAGTGCCTTCGACTCATCACATTAAGATTAGTCATCGCTTAAGAAATCTTGACATGTCCTGACATGTTAAAGCTCATGCATAAAAGAAACTTGATAAAAGTTTTCCCAAATTTGACAAAATTCCTAAAAATTTCATGACATACTCACAAATTGTGAAGCTGGAAGTAATTTATCTAAAATATCAATAATAAACTTCAAAATTTTGATCAAGCATGTTAAAAAAATCTATCTCTAGTCCTCCTATAAAAATAATATAATAAAATCATTGTAATATAAAGGGCCAATCAGAATATGCACCATAAATCATGGGGGGGAATATTGTAGAGGTCTGTTAGGCAACTAATAAAAACATTGTGTTATTTTTAAGAAATGTGCAACGTTTGTGATATTTGTCACTTTTTTAAATTTGAAATTTATTTTTATTCCTTTTTGTTCTAAATAGACATTCAATTTCTTTTTTTAATTTGAATTTTTGTGCGGTTCTTCTCAGTGAAGGTACGCCAAGTACAATGAGCTTTAGGTCCCATAAAATGGAGATAAAACCTCTTACAAAAGTACACAGGACACCTGGTGTATTCATTCGACAAACGATTTGTTGAGTGCCTCCCTCCCACCAAGCACCACTCCAGGCATTGTCACTTCTACAGGGATGAAAAGTCCCTGACCATGGGGCGCTTCCATTCCAGCGAAGGGGGGACAATATCATAAATAGGATCATACAACAGGTGAGATGATGCTGAGTGCTCTGAGGAACACAGAGGGGGATGGGGAGAGGCTGGGGGAGGGGGAGTTCCCGTAGGGAGGATGGAGGGTGTCTGGGAAGGTCGCTGAGCAGGGCAGGGAGCTGCCTTGCGGTCCCTACGGATGGAAAGGGGCTGGGAGTGAGGGGGGAACATTCCAGCCAGCGAGAGCTGTGTGTGCAAAACGCAGGCGCAGCCTGGGTGCATTCCTCAACAAGGAGCTTAGCAGGGCCTCAGAGTGAGCCAAGGGCAGGAGGTGGGCGGAGACAAAACGTACCTGGAATGGGCTTTTCCAGTACCTGGAGCAGACTGTCACCGGGGGAGGCACCTTTCATTACTTTTTTTAAAAAAAAGGACTGAAGCAGGTATGGCAAGATATTAGCACATGTAGATTTGAATATATAAGGCATGCAAGGATTTTTTTTTCATATTTCTGTTTTAAAATATTTCATAATTAATGATGTATTTTTTAGCCTTCAAATGTATATATTAGGAAATGAGAAAGATTGAACATAAATATCACATCAGCTTCAAGTGAAGAAAGAGCAGAAAAAGCCTCAGAGACCAAGTTCGACGTAACAGATGGGCAAACTGAGGCCAGAAGAAGTTGAGCCATGTGCCCAAGCACACCACACCACTCCACGCAGGGTCACCGAGGCCTGGATTCAAGCCAGGAAAAGACAGTTTGCTGGAGACATGTCATTTTGAACCATTTCAGTCATTTCCATTTAAACACTCCAAAAGTTGCCCATTTTCCTATAGGATGCAGAGTCACCTGCAGTACACAAGATTACACCCCAGACTTATAATAGTCCTATTTTTAAATATGAATATGATCATTAAGATTTATAGCTTATAAGTCATTTGCAACTCTGTACAATAAATTATATCACATGGTTATAATACTGCAGGGGTATGAATTTTTTGTTGTTAATTACATCGTAAAGTGTTGGAAACAAGCTTTCTGTACATATTTAATGTGTTACCTAACTCGTTTTTGCAGCACTAAAAGAACCCTGGTAAATTCATGCTAATTATTCATACCCCAGGGCTATCACTAAATACATATTTAAAATTAAATATAGGGTTGCTCACCCTGAAGAAAAAAACTAATAAAATAGTGCAGATGCATTTATAAAAAATTTCTGAGTTAACTCAAAGGTAATTAAAAAACACTCCAAAAACAGTTCACTGTCATTTCACAAAATTCAGCTTCATCTATCTAGAACATTTAATCAAATTTTATTTTTGCATGAATTCATGACATATAAAATTGAGAATTGATGAAAGTTAATTTCGAGTACGATGCAATATTACAGCAAAAAAAAGTATTAAAATATCCTTGTTAGTAAAATGCTAATATAGAAGTTTAAACTTCTATAATGAATAGCAGCTCAGTATTAACTAATTCTAATGGCTTTCAGGGACATAACAGAAGATAATGCATTATAAGAAAAATATTGAAAAGTACCCTGGTGTTTCATCCAGAAATTGCTTCATGAGCCAACACACATAAACTTCCTTAAGAGTTCATAAAAAAACGTTTGTGATCATCATTTGCAGGCTGACTCACTCAGCATAATTTTGATATGACTGACATGTTTAATAAATGGGTAAATAAAAAAATGTATATAATCCAATGAAGCACAGTTTCTTGGGAACCATTATGTTCAATGAAGTTATAACCCTATCTCTGATAGTAATGGAATATTTAGACATGTTACAATATGGGTGATACACTATGCACAGCAGAGTGGAGAAAGTCCCTTCAATAAATGGTTCTTGGTTAAATATAATTCCATATGGAAAAACAAAATTTCATCTCTATCTAACACCACTCACAAAAGTTAGTTTAGAATTTAAATCTAAATGTGAACTGCAAAACAGTGAAGCTCCAAAGATCATTTGAGATTAGTATCTTTCTGATCTTGGCATAGGGCAAGATTAAACAAGACACCAAAAAAAAAAAAAAGCAAAAACAGAAAATAAAAAATTTAAAAATTAGACCGCATTAAAATTAAGAACTTCTGTTCACAAGAAAACAGTTACAAAAATGAGATGGTAAGCCATAGAATGGAGGAAAATATCTGCAACAGTCAACTGACAATAGAGTATTATCCAGAATATAGTGAGAACTCCTAAAAATCAATAGGAAAAAGACAGACAACCCAACAGAAATATGGACAAGAGAATTAATGAACAGGCACTTCACAACTGACAATATCCAAAAGACAATAAATATATAAAAAGGTGTTCAATCTCATTAGTAATCAGCAACATGAAAAACCACAATAAGATGCCACTATAAATCTGGAGGGATGGCTAAAATGAAGAAGACAATACCAAGTGTTGACACGTATGTGGAGCATTGGAAACGCCCGTTGGTGGTAAATTCATCCAATCACTCTGAGCACACACATACCCGACGGAATGCTTACAAGGTACACTATGAGACGAGGACAACAATATTCATAGCAGCACAATTCCTAAGAGCCCCAAATCAGAAACAACCGAACTCATCAACGATAGAAGAAATAAATCGTAAGCAGTGATGAAATCAGATTCATTACAGCTACATAGAACATAGATTAATCTCATCAGTATATTTTTATGTGAAAGCAGGTAGATTCAAAGAATATGTGCTGAATAATTCAATTTACATAAAATTGAAAAATAGGCGAAGAAGTCAGGGCAGTAGCTACCTTTGAGAAGGAAGGAAGGATGTTGATTGAGAGGTGGGAAAAGGCGGTAGGGAGGCCCTGAGGAGCAGTCACATATGATCTTGAATCCTGCGGTGATTCCGAAAATGAAAATGCATCCTCTGTGGTCATTAATTAAGCTGCACATCCCTACTGTGCATTTAATATTTGGGCACACGATATCAGTTAAGAGAGCTTCGAAAAAAGAGCTCCTAGTTCATGCGCTGTGTCACTTCCTCCTCATTTCCCTCCACCTTGCTGCCCCAAATGCTTTAGTGGCAACTGGTGCGCTAACTACCATGCCGGACCATGAGCACTTCTGGACAGACTAGAGGCATGAGCTCGAAACAGTCAAGATCCCTGAGGCCAGCGTCCTCTCCCAGACTGCCTACCTGTGGATGTTTATGTGATAATGACATGCACCTTGATCTGGTTTAAGACATAGTTCTGGTCAGTCATCCACTAATCCTATCGGCTCAGAGAGTCCAGCCACAGATAAAATTCATGCACTCCCACGCCCGTCTCCCCACAACCTCACACTGAGTCTTACCCAGCTAGGGATAAAGCACTCTAGAAATTTCATGTCAAAGGAAAAGCATTCAAACCCATTTATGTAAAAATGAATATTGGGGCACTGCCAAAAAAAAAAACCTATAATTGCAAACGTTCTGCTTTGTTACACCTTAAAAATCAAACAGTGTGTTTTACAGTATTGATTTTTCACTTTTTCAGCTATGGCAGCTGTTGCTTCGTAAAATTGGAATGTAACCTTTTCCTTCTTCCCACGTGATTTGCTACTCCTGTCTGTTAACTTGGCAAATGACTTTTCCCGAATATGCAGATATTTCTAAGTACTTTGCTTGTTTTTTCCCTTGACAATTTCAGGGTATGCTTAACATCATCTGGAATATTCTACATGGAAATAAAAAAAAGGAACATAAAGAAATGTCATGTAAAGATGTGATTCACTAGCTGAAAAAAATCATTTCCTTGGCAAGGGGTCACACAATATGTCTCACAGAGGGACATTATTGTCACACAGTTACACGGAATAAGGCAGAAATTCAGGGCTATAGCCGTCCACCAGGGCAAGAAGCCCAAAGATGAGATTTTAACTGAGGACATTACAGCTCAGGCACGCTTCATCTGGAAAACTCACAACAAATCATTTTCTAATACTCAGTTTTCTAATTTTCATCTAACTTTGGAGTTCCTTGGTTGCAACTCTTGGTAGGCAGAATCTAACCAAAATATTTGGTGATTTTCTGTCCTCCCTTAATCTTTGACTTTCAGGTAAGGGTTCTCTATCTCCTTCACCCACTTTGGCCCTACCTGTTTTCACCCCCATTAGGAAAGAGACCCCTGAGTGTACCTCAGATGTGCAATGTCAGGGTGTTATGGCCCAAATGATTGTGTCCACCTCAAAATTCATATGTTGAAGCTCTAACCCCCAGTGTGATAATATTGGGAGGTGGGGCTTTTGGGAGTTGATTCGTGGCAGATGAGGTCCTGAGGGTGGGGTCCCCATAATATCAGTGTCCCTATAAGAAGAGGAAGACACACCCAGAGCTCTCTCTCCACCATACGAGGACACAGAGAGACGGCTCTGTCTGCAAGCCAGGAAGGGGGTCTTCACCAGGAGCTACATCAGCCAACACCTTGACCCTGAGCTCCCAGCCTCCATAACTATGAGAAATAAACATCTATTGCTTAAGCCACCCAGCCTGTGGTATTTTGTTATAACAGCCCGAGCTAAAACACAGGCGCTCGATACTAGCCTAAGAAGGGCTGGAAGTCTGGAAAATGTCGTGATCCAATGAATACCAGGCTCTGCTCATGGTCATGAAGGGAAAGATGAAGCCAGCTCCCTGGAGAGGACAGCGGAGCTAGAAAAGGAGGGAACAAGGGATGGAAACTAAGAGCGGGGACTGATTTACACATCCCCACGTCAGACAGACAGGGTCCAGCATGACCCAATGTCAACACTAAAGACATGTTCTGCCGCATCTTCTAAACTCTGAGTGTGTTTATTCTCCACTCCATGAGAGGCTCAACTCTTTCTTGAGATGAAGCAAACCTTCATGGAAGCAGATCACTGTCAGTCACTCACTCCTCCTACTCCTGGGAAAGTGTCTGTAAGACTGGACTAGTTGTTGAGTGAGCCTTGCCTCAGAGTAGGCCCAAGCATGTGGCGAATTGGACAGCTCATCGGGTGAAGATAACTTCTAACTTATTTGATGGTTGAGAATTTCCTCTCACTGGGAGGTGGGAATGGAGAGGAACTGTGGTAAGAGACAAATGCACAGGAGTCCCTACCACCTCCAACGAGAGCCCACCACTCCCCCAACCCCTACAAGACTGCAAATAACTGATTTCTCCCCCCTCTCATTTTTTTCTAGCCTACGCCCCCCGACTTGGTTCAGCTGCTGGCATCCTATTTCACTAGCTGTCTTATAGGAGACAAATTACTTTGCTACTTTGAACCTCAGTTTCTCCATCTTTAAAACAAGTATGTTAATACTAGATGGTGGCAAAAATTAAAATGAGATAATAGAGTAACTGTCCCCATGCCTGATAAATGGAGAATGTTCAGTAAGTGTTTCTTTCCCTTCACGCATTACAAAGAGAGAATTAGTAGCATGGAGAAAAAGTACGGAGCACTCATTGAAACCCCTGAGTTTTCTCTTGAGTAGATGGCAAACAGGAAACTTCTCAGTTAGGAAACTGAAACGTTCTTAGGCCTCAGCGGCACATCTTCCTCATAGGGGGGATTTGTGAAAATTTTAAAAAAAAAACGGGGCAGGGGGTAGTGGTGGCTCTGAGGAGTCAATGACACAATAAATGGGAAGCGAAGCTCAGGTTTGGCGTCTCGTAGGCTTTCCATGAACAGTAACGCTTACGGTGCGGTGGAGACTAACTTCTGCTTACAGCGCATCAGAGGGAGGGCGTGGTGTCTCAGCTGACTGGGTCCAAACGGGGTGGCACAGATGAGACCTGGCTAGATGCGGTACAGAGGCTGCGCTGTGTAGACCTGGTTGGAGGGACGTAGGAGGGAACTGCTATAAGTTTAGTACGTGTGACAACAGCTCGCAGGTTACTAAGGAGAATGTTCTTGCATTTCGGAGACCATGCTGAGGGATTTGGGGAGGAAGCATTGTGATAGCTGGAAGTTACCCCTGAGCCAAAATTAGAGATGAAACAAATCTGGCAAAGTGTGAACAACTGGGGGGTCCAGGAGGCAGATGCACGGGGGCTCACTGTGCTATGCTCCATACTTTTCCAGAGTTTCGAAGGTGCCCATAATTTAAAGTTTTTTTTTAACCATGACCAGTTGTCAATGAAGAGGAGCTAGGGAGGGGCCAGAATCCCCATGGGGCCCCTCCCACTTGGCGTGTGTGATCAGGGTTAGGAAACAGCGTGTGGGGATCTTTATAGAGCGCAGGTTCATCCTATGAAAGAGGGTTGACCCCACACCCCCTCACACACACCCCCAGGACACTGTTATATATGGCCACTGGAGCACAGGGTCCTCACAGTCTAGGGCACAAACTGGACAAGTTAGGTGAGCATCTCCCTGCACCATGCATGCCCTCCATTCCTGCACATGAGGGGAAGAGCTCGTGGAAAGACCTTGGGGTTAGGAAACAGCTGCATTCCATGCCAACTCACCACCCTCTAAGTACATCTGAGCAAGTTCCTCCATCGCCCCGAGCCTCAGTGTCCTCTTCCACAATGGAAACTGCACTGATGGATTTTTATGGACTTCTGTAGGCAGCTCAGCACTGATTCTATTTGGTTGTCAGAAAAGTCATGATGCGTTTTTGCAACGAAAAACATAGAAAAAAATACATCGTGACTTTTCCGACAACCCAATAATTATTGCCTATGTGTGAGTAACTCTTAATTCTGCATATTTTGTTCTGATTCATCACTAAATAGGTATATCCAAATGTCTACAGGACACTGGGGTGTCACCAGGCATCTGAAACAACATATCAAAATCCTTCAAATGAGAATGTTTTCAAATTTCACATTATGAAATTAGGTACAGTAAGTCCCCGACTTACAAACATCCAAGTTGCAAACTTTCACAGATAAGCACGGCCCTCGCATTACGAACATTCGTAGATGCAAACAAATCACGGAAGTAGCTCACATGTCTGCCAGACATTGTCACAGATGTGCTGCTCTGTGCTCACTGTACAGTGTGATAGTGTACAGTAGTCCAGTGCTCAATCGGAGCCCAGGATGTCCGGAAGCAAGAGGAAAAGCAGTGGTGATTGGAGGGCACTGCCAGGAAGCGCAAAGCAAAAACCATGGAAACAAAGGTGAAAATAATTGAGAGACTGGACCGAGGCAAAAATATGGTAGACATTGCTCATTCTTATAACATAAATCGTTCAACCATTGACTTTACATTGTAATTTGTGTCAAAAGTGTATAAGACTCTCTTTGTCAGACTTACGAATGAATCCAACTTAAGAATGTTCTCCCGAGGCCAACCAAGTGGCTAGTTGGTTGAGTTGGCTTGGGAGCGCGAGCTCCGAGCAGCAGGGCCGTCGGTTCGGATCCCACATGAAGGCCAGTGATGCTGCGCCCTCTACAGCTAAGATGCTGAACAACAGCTTGACCTGGAGCTGGGCTGCCGTGAGTCACCGGCAACGGTGTAGGCTGCAGTGGGGCTACCGTGGGCTCCCATAAGCTACTGTGAGCAGCCAGCAGCCAGTGAGAGCTGCCATGAGCCACTGTGAGCAGCTGTCCAATGGCCGGCAACCGATCTGCCTCACCCAGGAAGAGCGCAATGATAATACCAACATGGGCCAGTGAAGCGACGTCCTCCACAACTAGACTGAAGAACAAAACAGAAGCCACTTGTCTGTTCCCTTTCCCCTATTCCTCAATGCTGTTCCCTCCAATTCCCCAATAAAATCTTTAAAAAAAAAAAAAGAATGTTCTCCCTGAACAAAACTCATTTGTGAGTTGGGGACTTACTGTATATGGGCAAACACTTCATAGACCTCCCCCAACCTTTTCCGAATTCTTTAACTTACAGCACAGGCGTTCTAATCCACTACTTCTACTATCACCAGTCAGTGTGCAACACGTCTTCTCTCTCCCTCCACGGGAGCTTGCTAGTTCCCAGCTCAGGGCCCTGGCTTATAACGCACCCCCGCAAAATGGGCGTGTCTCCTCCTTCCTCCCGGCGACAACTGACCCCAAACCACTGCCATGATCACACCATGGGCAACAAGAAACGGTGGACAACAAAGCGGGGACACGCAGTCAGGGCAAAAACCCTGGCTCTGATTAGCTAACTCAGGTAACTTTTCCGAGACTCAGTTATACCACCTGTTAACTGCGTGCTGCAGAGGATCAAGAGCTTAGTGTTTACAGAGCTCCTGGTGCTCAGTAAATCCCACACGAATTAGAGGCAAGAGAGGGCTAAGAGAGAAGCGAGCCACGGGACACGGCACCTGCGAAGCACAGGGAGGGCCTGAGGACACCGAAACACGCCTGCGCGGCTCTCCTGTCCAGCACGGGGCAGCCCCTGCAGGAGGGGCCTCTGTCAGCTCTCACACCAGGAGAGCCTCCCCTCTGCATAAAGACAGCGGAGCACCTCACCGGCTTTCACTGCACGCTCGCCAAAAATGCTACATAAAGATTAAGTATGTGACAAAAATTTGTAGCAACATCAGCTAATTGCAAAGTTGAGGAAGAGAAAGTAATTAAAGTTAGAGATGAGCCAGCAAGTACTCGCCTTAATTGTGAGCACAGAACATTCCCCAATTTGTAATCCTCTCCTCCCCAGGGAAAAAAGGTGTGCAGAGCTCCGAAATATATGTGCCACATCCACAGCGTCATGTCCTGGGACTGACACAGCTGCCGATTTCATGTGGCACAAAGGAGATCAAAGCGATATTGTTTAAGGTACCTTCTCCATGCTTTTTCAAAAATTGTTCTAAAAATTAAAATACCCTAAAGAGAGAACTGCTTCCTCTGAGCAAACAGCGATGGGCATTTCACAGACAGACCATCTGCGCACATGACTTATGACCCAAGGTTAGGCAGGCACCGCAGAGACATGACCGTCCCGGGTACACAGTCCTCCCAGAACCACGGGCACATACATTCGGAAGTACAGTACATGTGAAAATGCGAGAAAGCAGCTCAGAAATTCCACAGAGGGGATTTCTAAGGGAAAGGAAATGGCTGCTATGGGCTGTTTCTATGTGACCATCCATCTATTTTTTGCTGTTTAGGGTTTTATTTTGTCTTTAATCTGTGTGTGTTCAGCGATGTTAAATTAAAAAAATAATGTCATTTCAGCAGAGCAGCATGTAACGCAGCCTCAGTCCGCTCGTCCTGACTGGGTGGAGGTCTTGCCAGAGGTCCTGTGTGCTTCCTGCTCCCTGTTTCAGAAGTCAAGGGCAGCTCACGTGAAGGCGCTGACCAGCCTGGCTCCCTGGGGGCAGGTGCGCAGACATCTGGTCTCTGCACACGGTGCTGATTCTCCAGGAACCAACCTACGTGTTATGGGTTCAATGGTGTCCCCCTCCAAAAAGTCCTAACCCCCAGCACCTCAGAATGTAACCTGATTCAGAAACAAAGCCTTTGCAGAGGACAGCAGGTAAGATGAAGTCATCATGGAATAAGGCGGCACCTCATCCAAAACAACAAGTGTCCTCATAAGATGACAGTCACGTGAAGACACAGAGACACACAGGGACAACGCCACATGCAGACGAAGGCAGAAATGCGGTGATACTCCCACAAGCCAAGGACACCACAGCTGGTCAGCAAACGGCCGGGCGCGGGAGGAGCCAGAGCAGATGCTGCCGCACAGAAGGACCCAGCCCAGGACCATCAGCGGAGGCGTCCCTGTTGTGTAAGCGCCGCCCTCCAGCCGTGGCGCTTTGTTACTACAGCCTGAAGTCCTTCCCACGTGACACGCAGGCTTCAACCGTCAAAGGGAGTTGGGTACATGCAGACCCTCAATCGGGCCCTGGGACCACCCTGGAGGCGCAGGAAGGGTACTGGCCTAGGGCGACAAGACCTGGATTTGGGTCCCACTTGTGTCACCTTGAGCTGTGTCTTCCTCAATAGAGTTGGTAATATCTGCTGAGTCAAACTCACGTGGTGCTGAAGAGAATCAAACAAAACCACAGAGGAAAGTGCTCGGTAATGGAATACGCTAAGCAAACAGCACACGGCATTGTTATCATCCCGTCGTGTATCGACACTGCGGACTGGCCTTGTCGTGATGTTAATATACAGTGATTTTCCAAGGAAAACACTGCTATTTTTTTAACTGTATGCATTTCTTAATGTACTTACCTCTGGAATAATTATTCATTTAGGTCGTGCAATAAGCTGAGGTGCTGCGGATACTGAAAGCACATTGTCTCTACACATTGGAGGCCTTCTATGTGAAGTGGAGAAACCTCTTCTGTCATGTCTCTGAAGATGCATTCTGACCACAGAAGTCAGTAAAACACAGGACCCCAGACCAGGCTGAAGGCAGGCACAGTAGCACAATGACAGTGATGAGGTGACTCTGTGGGGGACAGAAACTCATTATGTCACTAATATTCTTGATTGTGTAAAAGGAGAATGTAGAGAGTTTGCATAAATGTGATAGTGTTTGGGTTAAACCTCTCTGTTACCTGGGAAATCTCAGTTTCCTGGGAATAGGTAACACAGTGAGGACAATTTTGAGCTGCTATCTAGGTCTCAAGATACAAGAGCAAGTTATTTATTTGAAGTTTGCATTAAAAGTTATGGGCTGCAGGTTTGTGTCCCCCCAAATTCCTATGTGGAACTCCTGACCTTAAAGTGATGATAGTAGGAGGTGGGGCATTTGGAGGTGACCAGGTCATGAGCGTGGGGGCCTCATGATAAGGTTGGTCCCCAGAAAGCTCCTGTGAGAAGTCAGCAGCCTACAACACGGAAGAACTCCCTCACTGTACCCAACTGTACCTGCACCCCGATCTTAGGCGTGCAGCCTCCAGAACTCTGGAAAAATTAATTTCTGTTGTTTATAAGCCATCCAGCCTGTGCTATTTCATTATATCAGCCAACCAGACCAAGACAAATTGTGTATTGTAACGCTGTGACAGAGGTGCCCTTGCCCTCCACCACTGGACTAAGTTTCCAAAGCTAGAGACACAAAAATCAGACACATGCAAATGTATCCAATGAAAACTCAAGTCCACTAATGATCTGCCAAGTTCCCATGTGCACATCTCCTAAACGCCAACTACTATAAACTAGGAGTTCTGTTAGGAACTTTGACGGACAGTTGCATGGACGATGGGAAGTTGTCACAGGGGTATTTGACTAAGGGAGGTTAGGAAGGCTTCTCTGAGGGAGGGGCTGGAGTTGAGATGAGTAACAGTTAAAGGAGAGGGGACTAGCAGAGTGGCTCAGTTGGATAAGAGTTGGCTTAAGAGTGCGAGCTCTGAGCAACAGGGCCGCCAGTTCGATTCCCACATGAGCCAGTGAGCTGCACCCAAGCTGAGCTGCTGCTGAACTGCCAACAGGTAGCAGGATGGCTCAGCTGGTGTAACAACAAGATTGCCTGTTCCATGGTGGGCTACGCCCGCCCGCAACTAAGACTGAACTTGGCACCTTGAGCTTAGCTGACACCCTGATGGCTCTGTGGATAGAGCGTGCGCTCTTAACAACGAGGCTGCTGGTTCAACTCCCGCAAAGGATGGTGGCTACGTCTACCCGCAACTAAGATTGAACACAGCACCTTGAGCTTAGAGGCCACGAGCTGCCAAAGGGCAGCCAGATGGCGACTAACGCCCTCCACAGAAAAGATTGAAGGACAACAACACGGCTGGTCCCCCTCCCCAATTCCCCAACACTGTTCCCCTCCCCCAATTAAAAAAAAAGAGTTAAGAAGAAAATAGGACAGAGGTCTCCAAGTGTGAGAAACAGTGTGTAGACACGGTCTATGGGGACAGAGGGGCTGGAAAAAGCCAGTGTGGCTACAGAAATAATGAGGCGAGCGTGGCAGCCATGCAAGGGAGGGAAATGATAAACAAAGTGTGGCTGTCTGACAAATTTCCTTCATGATGCTTTGTGGATAAAATGATACCCTACCTGATAAGAAATGAGGGCCATGAGTTCTCTCTTGTCTTCTCTGGGTGCTATCCACATAATAGCTAAAATTATGGCAGTCTTTCTAAGAAATATCCTTTCTCAGGTAACATTTCTTTCCAACTAAAATTCACAAAATCCTCTGTGAAATGTAATGCAATGGCTAATGACTGTACTGGTTTCCTGCAGTCTGAATGGCAGCATCGCTACTACAAAAAATATGCTGAGATGCGAATATGAGGTTTCACAAAACCATTGAACATATGCGTACATGAGGAGCTGTGCACAGTACAGCTGCGTGCGTGCACACGCAGACGTGCACAAGCAACCACATTTGAAGATAAAATTTGGAATATGAAGTCTCCAAGAAAACAAATCATTGTTTTGCAACCTATATTCAAATAAATGTGTTTCGTTTTCTCAATACTTTATAAAATAATGATTCAAAGGCTACTATTTTTTAACTTTACAAATATTCTGGATGCTTCCATTCCCCTTTAATGATAGAAGGGGAGAGGAAACAGAAAGAAGAACAAGGCTACTGCCCCTTTTCTCACACTAGATATTTGCTCGCAAAATGGTAGACACGTCTTCCCTTCGTCCGGCTCTCTCCACGCCACCTGTGCCTCCTGACACCTCGCCCAGTGCTCTTAGCATTATGCCACGGCGGCCTCTTCTGTCAGGTCCTGCTCAATATCCTGGGACGTTAAAGGCAAAACCCTGTCATCTCAACCCCACAGGGCAGCCCCATCTCCTGACTTCTCCTGAAGATGACAGAATAAAGAGGGAACTAGAGAACGCGGACTCCCCCAGAGACAGGAGGAGGTCAGACTAAGGAGCACGACAGGAGGATCGATGCTCAGCAAGCCGGGTCTTCGCTGAAAACTAGCTGAGTGTTCACTTCCAAGTAATTGCTGTGCAAGACTCGGAACCCCTCCGGTGATTTTCCGTGTCCCACGGCTGAGGAAATGTCCCGTCCGTTGCTAGAATCTTACTTGGGCCAATCTCTGTAAGACACGGCAAATGAACATCAGCATTTTGTGCACGTGCAGAATGCCTGGTGTCGCTCGGCATGTCTGTATTTCCGTAATGAAAGAACTAGAATTGTGTGGTAGCAGCAGATTCTACACAACTTGGTCTGAATACGGCAGGCGGGAAAGGCCAAGCACCACGTGGTGGTCTTCTCGCTTGTCATCATCTTGAACAGAGACACTTCAGTGCCTACTTGAATCTCAGGTGAGTATCCAAATAAGGTTAGGCTAGATAAAGTAGTAATGGCCTTGATCAGGTGACTCAACACAACAATTAAGGTTCCTGTATTTAGACTGAATATGCAGAAAGCCACATTTCACTGCAAATGGGACTTAACACAAGGCCATTTAACTATAGATGGAAATATTAGAAGCAGTTAAGAGTCCTGACTTCTAGAGGCGATGGCGATGTGAAAACCAGAAAGAGTGATGGAGGCTAGAGATGTCGGATTTATTCCAGCTGCATATTGTGAAGAAGTCTGATGCCTTTGTCCAATTTAGTACTTTCTGTCAGTTAAAAATGATAGCATTCTATACTCTTGGCTGGGACTTAGCCTCTTAAACAGTGATAAATAGGGCACAGCCATGAACACCCTTCGAACAGTTCATTCTACTTCAGTCAACCTATTTGTGAGTAAAGACAACGATTGATGGCAACCTCCAATTAAAAGAAACACAACACATACAATCAGAGAGAATTCAAGCTTGCAGGAGCCTCCAAGCCTGTCTAATCCAACCCTCTTCAGTGAGATTGAATTCTCATTTAAAGTGGCTTCCGGAAAGGACAGTGCCAGGAACACTGCCTCTGAGCTGCTGGAAGTCCCGTTGGTTGTAGTTAACCTTCCGTCTTCCCATTCCAGAGACAGCAGAGGCCACAGCACAGCAGAACAAGGCATGGAGTCAAAGTCACTGAACAACTACTGATTCGCCTGCTGTCACCCTAGCTGCCTGTGACACATTCTCACAGAGAAGCAAGAGACCATCTTTTGGGGACAGGTCAGGTCCTGCCAGTGCCCCGCTTAAAACTCTCTGTTGGTTCCACGCTGATTAGAGAAACACAAGTCCCACACCAGGTGGGGGGAGGGGGTCTTACCTTGGGGCCAGGTGTCCTTAACCTTAGATGGGGACAGTTCATCGCGGTTAGCTGACACGACCTCCGTTTGAAATCTAGCATTTCTGTCTGTGCCAGGTAATTTTAAGTGTCAACTTGATTGAGCCACAGGGTGTCCAGGCAACTGGGTAAACCTGATTTCTGGGTGTGTTTGTGGGGGTGTTTGGGGATGAGTTTAACATTTAACTTGGTAGCCTGAGGGAAGAATATGTCCCTCTCCAGGGTAGGTGGGCCTCCTTGAATCCGTTGAGGGTCTGAATAGGACAAAATGATGATGGAAGGAAAATCCACTTTCTCTACTTGACTGAGGAGCTGTGTCTACACCATCAGCTGCCCTGCATGTCTCAGCCTCCACAGTCACATGAGCCAGCTCCTTAGTTCACAGGTAATAGGTAGGTAGGTGAGTGGGTAGGTAGGTAGGGAGATAGATGACAGATAGATACATGAGACAGATGATAGAATAGACAGACACATACATGCATACATACACAGATGACATATGATAGATACATAGATGATAAATAGATAGATAGACAGGCAGACAGATGATCAATCCCATAATAGTTCTGTTTCTCTGGAGAACTAGACTAATACTCCTTTAATTATTAATATAGGCAGCAAAACAAGTAGTTCCAACATCACAGATATTTTCATACAATATTACAGTTGTTGCTGATGTCTTGAAATAATGTTTACCCTCATCCCTACTTTAAAATTATAGTAATTATGAGAACAACTTCTAAATCTGGTTAATTAATATGTTAAAGCAGCACACAGATTACTGTAATGCAAATTTGTTTTTATATTTTGATAACTGCATTTCATTATAATCAGCCTCCTTTAGAACCCCATGTCTTTTATTTTACGCTCTTAAAAACTTTATTCTGGGAAGAGATCCATAGGCTCTGCCAGGCTGCCAAGGGGCCCCAGCACTAACACGTGTGGGAACGCCTGCCCAGGTCGCCCAGGCCCGTCTCCTGCTCCTGGTCCTCGTTGTCCACACCCAGCCACGAACCTTCACCTCGCCCCCAAACCTGCCAACCCATCGCGCCTCAGAGCTGTGCACTTCCCCTTCCCTCCACGAGGGGGAGCTCCTCCCCCATTTCCAGTTGGCTCTCATCATTGGGGTGTCAGCTCAAGGTCTCCTCTGCAGGAAAACCTTGCTGGCCTCGCCCCCTGTTATCAGGCGTTGGCACACTTTTCTGTCAAGGATCAGGTGGTAAACATTTTAGGCTTTGCAGGCCACTCCACTGTGGTATAAGCACCCCCCGCCGCCCTGGTGGTAAGAAAGCGCCACAGTCATGTGCAAGCAGGGCTGTGATCCAACAGACTTTGCAAAGAGGCTGCAGGCCAGGCCTGACCCACAGGCTGCAGATTGCTGGCCCCGCCCTGCACCTTGACCTGAGCCCTCCAGAGCACTGCTCACTGTCAGATTATCGTCTTCGTCTCTCTGTATGTTACATGCTTCCCACCTGGAACAAGTCCTTCCTTTGTGAGGAGGGAGTCGGACTCTTTATTCTCCTGTCCAGTGCCCAGCATCTACACCATCGCCAGCTGTTTGTTCAATGAAGAAAAACATTAAAGTGATGCTCTCCTGATCCCAGGAGAGCAGGCTGTGGTTAATTTAAAATATCTACATACAAAATCTGACAATTAAGTTCGCAAACTTGTTGCAACGATGTTGCTAACCTTTTTTTGATACCAGGTGGATTATTCATTATGAATTTGTACCCACTGGACAAACAGTTCACCAAGTTTACTATTTGGAAGCGCGCTGAAAAGGCTGCATGAAAAAGTTAGATGACCTGAACTTTTTGCCAATAATTCATGGCTCTTGAGTCACAACAATGCACCAGCTCACATGCCACTGTCTGTGAGGGAGTTTTTAGCCAGTAAACAAATAACTGTATTGGAACACCCTCCCTGCTCACCTGATCTGGCCCCCAATGACTTCTTGACTCAAAGAGAAAGGAAATATTGAAAGGAAGACATTTTGATGACATTCAGTACATCAAGGGTAATACGATGACAGCTCTGATGGCCATTCCAGGAAAAGAGTTCCAAAATTGCTTTGAAGGGTGGACTAGGCGCTGGCATCAGTGCATAGCTTCCCAAGGGGAGCACTTCGAAGGTGGCCATGGTGATATTCAGCAATGAGGTGTGTAGCACTTTTTCTAGGAGGAGTTTGCGAACTTACTTGTTTGACCTTCGTATATCTAAGGAAAGAGCCTGAAAGATTTTCTAGCTTACTGTAGTGGGTTTTATGTAATAATATAGCAGGACACGTGCCCAGGGATACCCCAGAGTAATTTCCCTCAGAATCCCATTTAATAAAATTGAAAATATTGCTTTTCAAGGATACTTGGTTCCTAACATGTATGAAATGCCATTGAATTGCTGACAGGAGGATAAGTAAAAAAATACAGGTCTCTATGGCTACTCCCTTTGTAGTTCTCCCTTTTGAAGCCTAAATATCAAACATTAAAACTTATCTGATTCCCGTTTGCTAAGCAGCATGCAAGATGACTCAGTGAGAGGCAAAGAATAACACTCATAGTGTTGGTGTCAGATGAACTGGCAGGACTAGGAAAGCAGGTTTCAGAAATCACAGAACAAGGGCTGTAATTAGAGTTTCATTTCAGGGCTTTCTGACCCAGCACTTACTCAGCATGAATTTTCAAAAAGATGCTTAGTTTGTTCATCAATGAAAATATCCACAAAATTATACCCATGTCTTCATTCAAATGGGTAGTTATTCTATGTAATCAGGCTTCTCTTAGTTATAAATCTGGCTATTAGAAGTGAATGAAGTGAATACTATATTTAATCTTATATTTTAACATGTACATTCAACCCCCTATAATTTAAAGTAAGAGGCTTTATAATGATCAGTTTAAATATTCAACTGTAACCCTACCAAAGAATAGCATGATAAATAACCATACATGCAGGAAATGTCCACCAAGAATAATCGCATCTTACATTTTACATGGTTAACAATTTATCGAGTGTTTATTTTTAATTTTGCAACAGTCCTGTGACTTAATCAAGCCAAGAATTATATGTCCAGTTCACAGATAAGAAAATGAGACTCCATTAAGGTGGTTAGCTAAAGCCACGCTGTGCCAAGCAAAAGCTGGTCAGAGCCCAGGTCTTCCTCAGTCAGCATCGCCACCCCAGGGACCACTGGATGCGAGGAAGTCAGAAAGAAGATTCAGCCCAAGTAATTTACAGTGTTAGTAAAGCTCGGATGATTCCCGGGGTTTCTTATTGTTTAATTATTTTCAATAAAGACCATGAAATCCTCACAATAACTAAAGCAGAGCAGACCTGTATCTGGCTGAGGAAATACCAGAATATCTAGGTATATAATAGGAAAATATTTGGAACATCGCCCAAATATTCCAAATCTTTCAAAATTGAACAGCACACTTCTGAATAACAGATGGGTCGAGGAGGAGATCAAAGAAATTACAAATTGTTTGTAATTAATTGAAAATCAAAATACAATATATCAAAAATTGTGAGACAGAACTAAATGGATGCTTAGAGGGAAATTTACAAGATTAAATGCTAATATAGCAAAAGAAGAAAGGTCTCAAATCAAGGCTCTAAGCTTCCACCTCCTTAAGAAACTAGCAACAAGAGAACAAATCAAACCCAAAGAAATCAGAAGGAAAGATATAGTTAAGAGTAGAAATAAATGAAATAGAAAAACAAGAGAGAAAAGTCAATGAAGCCAAGAGCTGATTCTTTGAAAAATTCAATAAAATGAATAAACTTTATAGTGAGACTGATAAGAGAGAAAGAGAGAGGGAGAGTGAGGGAGAGAGGAAAAACACAAATTAGCAGTATCAGGAATGAAAAGGGGGGCATTGCTGCAGGCCCTACAAACATTAAAGAATAATAAGGGAATATTATGAAAATGTATATACCAATAACTTCAATAACATACATAAAATGGAAAAATTCCTTGAAAGACACAAGGTACCAATGCTCACTCAAAAAGAAATAACCTGAAACATCCCACATTTCTTAAAGAAATTAAAATCTTAAAAGATTTTAAAAGAAAACTCCAGGACCACATGATTTCATTGGCAAATCCCTGTAAACACTTAATAAATAAATAATAACAATTCTGCACACTTGTTCTGAAAATAGACAGAGAACAAACTGATGGTTGCCAGAGGGGAGGTGCTTCGGGGGAGCTGGATAAAAAGGCGAAAGGGATTAAGAAGTACCAATTGGCAATTACAAAACAGTCACGGGGATGTAGAGAACAGCATAGGGAATCTAATCAATAATGTTACAACTATTAATATGTGTAGTGCCAGGTGAGTACTAGACTAATGGTGGGAGAGAGACGGTCACTACACAAATTATATAAATGTCTAACCATGATGCTGTATACCTGGATCTAATATAAAATAATACTGAATGTCAACTCTATTTGGAAAAAATAAATAATTTAAAACAAACGACGGGGGAAAGGATACTTGCATTTCTTTGAAACTCAAATCAACAAGAGCCAAATTAAGCACCAGCTCTCTCCATTGTGGGCGCTGATTCTGTCGCCATTCTCCCTGGGCTGTCTCCCTTCCCCCCCACCCCCACGTGAACCCTAGGGCTGTGATCAGTTCGCATTCCTCGGTGAGCGTCAAGGCCCCGCCCCTGCCTCATCTGCTTCTGCCTCTGTTCTCACACCTTGCCTTGCTGACACACACTCTTCATGGCACCTTTACCGCCCCGTTTTCCTCTGCTTGGCATTCCCTCTCCTCCCACCCTCTCCCGCCATGCCCCTCTGCCCTCTGTCTCTACCTGTCTACATCCAAAATCCACTCTCAAGGCCATAAAACAGCCTTGCATCTCTGCAGTCTCACGTTTCCTTCCTGGAATGGCCCAGACACTTGATTTGCAGCTTCTATGGGACACACAGCGTCCTGCCTCGTCGTGGACTCTGTACCCATTCACATGTCCATACAGCCACCAGTCAGCCACTTACTGAGCATGTGTGTACCAGCCACAGTGGAACTCGAATGTGGCAGACAGAGGACAACGATAACAGAATGGCCACAGCCACACGGTTTGAAACTTATTCAGAAGGCAAAGGGAAGTCCTTGGTGGACTTCAAAGAGGCCAAGTGGTGATGGGAACAGCTCTGCATTTTTAAGGCTGTTCTTGGAGCAGTGTGGAACGTGGGAGTCTGGGTGTGAGGATTAGAAAATAAGAAATAATAATTCTGCACACTTGTTCTGAAAATAGAAAACACTTCCTAACTCATTACATGAGACCAGAATTACCCTGATATTAAAATCAAACAAAGACATTGCTAGAGAAAAATAGACTATAAACCATAAACATAACCACATAAATTTTAACAAATTAACATATTGAATTTAGCAATATATAAAAAAAGAAAAATACATCATGACCAAGTGGTATTTACCCCAAGAATGAAAGGTTGGATTTGATATTTGAAAATCAATCAATATAACCTACCATATCCATAGACTAAGTCAGAAAAAATATATATGATTATCTTAATAAATGTGGGAAAAGCATTGACAAATTTTGATATCCACTGATGATTAGAAACCCTCAGAAACCTAGGAATGTAAGAGAACTTCCTCACAGTTCTGTTATAGTCCTTTGTTCTCTGGATCAAGCAGTCACAAGCTCACCCAGACTCAAAAGAAAGGGATGTAAGCTCTACCCCTTGATGGCAGCACTATCAATAATTTTCAGCTAAAAATCATCACAGACCATCTTCTGGCAACAAACTGTTGAAATTTCTTTCACGTGCAAAATATATTCACTACCTTCCCAAGACCCCACTTACATACCAAATTTCAATCAAAAGAATAAAACAAAAGTGGCTCTGAGTGACTTCACTTCTGACGTCCGAAAGCTTTCATCTCGCTCACTACAACACTTGTGCTCTGAGCCCTGAGCTGCCCTCTAAGAACTCAGCTGTCCTAAGGCCACCATGCTGAGTGGAAGTCCAAGTCACATGGGTCAAGGTCAGGGTCAGGGTCACGTGAGGCACCTCAGTTGACAGTTCAGCTGAGGTCCTGGATACTACAAAGCAGAAACAAGTCCCCTCAACAATACCCAACTCAGAATTCATAAGCATATAAAATGTTGTTGCTTTGTGTCACTAAATGTGGAGATGTGTATTATGCAGAATTAAATAACTGGGAAAAGCTGTACCCAGAACATTACTATTCCTTTGTCTATATTTCCTTCCTTTTTAGCCAAAAAGAGTCATCAATTCTTCCCACCAATACAACGTTTGACCATTTACATTCAAGATATTCAAGATTCTCCAAAAGTTTAAGCCACATGCTGTTTAGAGAAACAGGAAAATCTCACTCTTCTCTTATGCTACCTGAAATTTCTAAATAAATGTTTACAACTTTATTTTAAAAACCCAAGGAAGGGTACAAAGAATTCCTTTCATTTTGAACCACATACCTGTCCAGATCCTAATTTGTTCCTCTAATACTGAATGCTATGTCAATCACCGATCTGTCATGACATGTCAATCACAATTATTGATCAAAAAAAAAAAGATTAATTTATGTCTCTACTGCAGTCTGTGCATTTCCAAAAATTCAAACGATCGCTGAGGCATATCATCCAATATTTCAAAATTATATGACAATATGTTAATTTGCTAGTGTGCCCTGAAAATATAACCCACAATTTTGATTGACTTCTTCCAGGCAATTATCTATGCTCTACTACGTAAAAATATCAAAGAAATAAAGACATATAAGTCAACCACAAGTGTAATTATAAAACTCGATTGTAAGGAAAGAATTTCTCATTGACCATCTGGCACATTGTTTTGTTTCCTGTGAAAACACTTCCAAATCTTCCCAACTCTCTTTTTAATCACAGGAGAGTCCTCAGAGACAGTGGGGTGGGCCCTGTATTCGTATATCGGTGAAGTCATCGGCAGTGTTGTCACCACTTATTTCTTCCACCCACGACCTTCACATCCTCTTTGTATGTCCATGTCTTTTTCATTCATTGGAGGTTAGAAATGGCATGGGGGTCTTTGTTGTCCTTTTGAAGTGTAAAAGACACTCCCAGATTTCTAAGAAAAAGAGATACCTGGTGACAATCAGGCAGCTTGCATTAAAATTCTTCAACCAGCTCAGGGAGTTACTTAGTCACATGGTGACTCCATGTCTGTCCCTAAAGTAGGCACGCTATGCACATACCATTAGCATAAATCCTATTTTCTCCAAAAATGAATATTGATAAGAATAAAAATTACCCAGACATCTTAATTAGCTCATCCGAATGCTGCCATCTGAGAACCAGATTATCACCTGGTACGTAATTCTCTGAGGTTGGAGAGTAATTCAACTTAAATCTAGGTAGGACTAGGAGTGAGTATATCTAAAATAAAGGTACACACACACACACACACACACACACACACACACACACACACATATGGGCAGTCTTGAAGCATTAACCAGAGGACTGTTACTTTTCCACCATGTAAAGTAGACGATGAGGGGGTAGGTTATTGCCGAGAAGACCAAAGACAAAAGAGCATAAGGTCGAATTGTTGGCCGTGGTTGTCACCGTCTGGTGGGCCCCTCTCGCTCTCCATCACCACTTAGGGTTACCTCCCAGAGGCCCCCACATATTTTCCCTCTAGAGCTGCACTGGAACCTCTCCCAAATCCTAGCTACTTTATTAAGCATTTATTTAACAAATATTGACTGAGTGCCTACTATGTGCCGGCCACTATTCTAGGCATGGAGGATACAGCAATCGACAACACACAAGATTGCTGCCTTTTTTGGAGTTTACAATCTGGAGCAGCAATACAGATGACAAAGAAGAAAGTGTACAGGGTGTTAGATGGTGAACAGTGATGTGGAGAAAAATAAAGGAGAAAAGGGGACAGTGGGCGAGGGGTACGATTTTAAACAGAATAGTCCTGGAAGGCCTCCCTGAAAGTGTAACACAGGAGCAACAGTGTGAGGGAGGGAGAGAGAGAGTTACATGGATATCAAGGAAAAGAACAGGCCGGGCATGAGGAGCAGCACATGCAAAGGTCCTGAGACAGAAAGCTGCCTGGGTTCTTAAAGAAACAGCAGGGGTCCTAGTGCTCCTGGAGGAATGGGAGCAGAGGAGAGGGAAGAAGGCAGGAAGGCGAGAGCTTTACGAGGCGTCCAGCTCACGTAGGCCTTTCAAGCTTGGCTTTCATTCTGAGCGAGACTGGAAGGCAGTAAAAACCTTTGGGCAGAAAACGGGAGCACCTGAAGGGAAGGAGGAGAAGGGAAGAAGCCAGGGGATCGACTGGAAAGCCACTGAAATAACCGGGAAAGAGATGCTGGTGGCTTGCAGCCGGCTGAGCGCAGGCGAGAGGAAGGGCGGAGGTGGTCAGAAGGGAGCAGGCTCTGCATGTGCTCTGAGGCGAGGCTGGCCGAACGTGCTGCCGTACTGCATGGACGGAGAAAGAGGGGTCGACGACGCCCAGGTTTCGTGGCCTGTGCACCTGGAGCGATGCACAGGCATCTTTCTTTCCTCTCCTGAGGCGGGAAAGAGATGCTGGTGAGTGCACTTCAGAGGGAGGACCAGGAAGTTAACACAGGCACTTCCAGGTAATTCTCTTTGTCCACCATCACTTCTCTTACAAAAAAATAAGTGACGTCACCTAAAATTAGTTTCATTAAGATATTTACTAAATAAAAGGACCATACCCTGCATCTCTCCAAATATATGACACAAAGAATCAGCAAGAGAACTTTCTAAAGAAGGAATTAGTTAAAAAATAATTTCTCGCATCCAGAGCAAGAACTCAGGTAGTGATTTTTCCTTCATCTTGAAGTTCTATCCTGAGAAATCCCTTTTATAGGTACAATCCTGATGTCTCAAAATGAGCAATGTTATCATGTTCTCCTTGTGTGACGCATGTGTAACTTACCAAGGTGTGTGGGTGGGTGTGCGGTTGGATGTGTGTGTGTGTGGACTAAAAGGATCACTGTTATTTTGAAGACATACTCGTACATATTTCATACCTGAGCATCACAGCATTTTAAAAAGCAGCCTAGAGCCTTGTCCACAGTGTCCCATTTATATATCAGAGCAGAGGCAGCGATAGTAATACATCAGTGATGACACACATAGTTCTCTTTATCAAATAGTAGATTAATTATATTCCTTTTCGCTGCGCAGCAAAGTCAAAACGTGATTTAAAAGATGAACCTCACCTCCTGACCCCCATTCCTTTTTTCCATCAGTCACATACAGCTTACAAAGCTTAATGGCCTGTGAAGCATCCTCTAAGACTAAGGGAAAGTTATGGGACACAATCAATACTGCTTTTCCCATTTTCCCCCTGTCCCCTGCAAGATAACTTATAAATTTCTCTCCGCATACTGTATACTCTTCTTCCTCCAAGGCTCAAATGACAGAAAGAGAAAATGCTTACCACTGTCAGGTTTTATGCTGCCATAACTAACTGTCCAATCAATAGGCGGCTTGAACAGTAGCCTACTTAGAGAAACGGCTCCTAGCAGGAAGGCATTGCTATTATGCAGAACTGCAGCCTCTGTCTGGAATTCTATGAATTGGATATGAGGCCACGGGCTGCTTTATTACTAAATTGAAAGCCTGCAACATCCAAAGTTACTGGAGGCAATCTATAAAGCGTGGTCCTATCACAGGGAGTACTTTCAAAATGACCTATTCAGGAAGCTAATGTTCCCTGGAGTACGGGGAACAGAGGAGATAATGAACCACTACCCCCATCAAATACTTTGACAAATGCTCGGCTTAATAGGTCACTTCACCAGGATTAATCTTATCTGAATCCAGTCACCCTCCACAGTTAGCTACAGCTATCAATGAATGAGAACCAGAGGGTGAGAAACTATTGTTAACCATTAGGCCTGAAGAGTATCTACCAGCAGCATCTATTTACAGAACACTGTCCCATTCTGCAAAGTAGAATGGTCTTTGCCCTTTGTCCCGTTGAGAGAAATCTGAATGTGAGTTTCCATACCTGGTAAGGCGTTTGCAGGAACCTTCTCTGGTGGAAGCTGCCGTGTTTTCCTTGAAATCATTTCTAAGAAGACTGTAAGCTCACCATGGTCAGGGGAGCTGCCATATTCATTTTTGCCTTCTTCACAGAAATCAGGAGAATGTCTTCATTCATGATTTATGTTGAGTAAATATTTGATTTGAACCGTCTACTCTAAGTCATCAATAAGTCATGTATTAGGGTTCTCCAGAGGAACAGAACCCACAAGGGATAATAGAGAGATAGATGATATGATAGAGAGATAATGGATGGATGATGGATGGATATAGATAGATAATGGATGGATGGATGATGGATGGATGGGTAGATAGATAGATAGATAGATAGATAGATAGATAGATAGACAGATAGAGAGGAGACTCATTATAGGAATTGGCTCATGTCATTACGAAAGCTACCAGCAAGCTGGAGAACCAGGGGCACAGGTGGTGTAATCCAGTGCGAGTCCAAACACCTGGAAATCAGGGGGCTGATGGCACCTAGTCCATCTGAATCTGAAAGCCCGAGATCCAGGACTGCCCATGTCCCAGGGCAGGAAAAGCTGGAGGTCTCGGCTCAAGCAAGGAAAGCAAATTCTCCTTTCCTCCCTGTTTGGCTCTGTGCAGGCCCCCATGGATTGGGAGATGCCCGCCCTCCTTGGTGAGAGCCGTCTGCTTTACTGAGTCTGCAAATGCAATGGCTCATCTCTCCTGGAAGCCCCTCACAGGCACTGAGAAATCACGTGTTCCCAGCTCTTTGGCATCCCTAACCCAGGCAAGTCGACACATGAAATTGCCCATCACCAGTGGTACTGGAAGTACCGAGAGAGATAAGCTTTCTACATTGTTAACATCACTTCCCTCACTAAGAGCACCGCCTCACGGCCATGGCTCCACCCAAGGCCATCTTAGTGTTTGATGTGTGCGTGGATACATGGCACAGGGGGTGCGCCTCGTCCCCTGCCACCTCGGGGACATGGAACTATTTCATAAAGAGGGGTAGACTTTTATTCAGAGCAAAATGGGCCCTGAAGGACTTACCTTCTTTATATTTCCAAAGGAAATTGTACATCCTCACTGTCTTCTTTTCCAAGTAGCTGGGTATGCTCTTACATGTAAAAATACTCATTATGATGCAGTCGAATAACTATAACATTCTGACCAGCAGAAAACGCGAAATGAGGGCCCCTCAAAAGCCCATGTGGAGGGGCTCCTTGACCTTGTGTGCTCAGAGAACAAGGCGGTGGAGAAGGTATTGTTCCTGGCTGACTGTCTGCTAAGGACTCAGCATGAAATGTCACTTCAACAGCACCGCACAAGAGCACACTCCTTTTGAAAAATTAAAAAACAACAACTCTAATTCCTGACACAAGCTTTCATCTTTTTGGTGCATGCCGCGTCTCCTTCAATTACCAGGTGAAATGGTAGATCTCATAGTAAGGTAATACCCTAGACGCCGATTTTTCTTCTCAGAAACTAAGCAGGGTTCTCGCCCCCTGAGAAACAGTGAGACAAGCAGAGCCATCATTGCAAGGGATTTTTGAAAGTCATGTATGGTCTATTTTGAGCGTAGACGATTCCTAAATATTTTGAAGTTACTAAGAGACGCATGAAGGTACTTTTCGGTATTCTTTTATAACCTGTCCTGCTGACAGAGAAATTCCCTCTACCTCACTATGCGGCTTTCCCCGCCTCACACCCTCTGCACAGGTGCCCCCAGCCCTCCCCAGGCCCAGGACGTCTGGCTGCAGGCAGCAGGCAGGCCACTCAGGGTGCGCGCCCCGCCTCCACAGGAAAGAGGCGATGACACTGTAGCTCAGGAATTATAAAGGTTTTTCCTCTGTTGTGCAGAGGTCAGCGAGTGGTGCAGGGCACCAATGGCGTGTCACTGGGCCACCTGGTGTGGGCTTCTTCTTCATGGGGACCTCTATGAAAGCTGCTCACCCATGAACTTGAGGCCAGGCCGCTACTGCCCTGACAGCCAAGCAAGGATGCCCAGGACAGACGTAAGAGCGTAAACAAGAAAACCCATCACGTAACCAGCTCCAACAACAGCCACCTCTACACCTCCTATGCCATAAGGGTTTAAGAATCCCGTTAGGGGGCGAGCAGACAGCACTGTCCCCTTGCCGGGGAACGGGGTGAAAAGCAGCTCGCTGTGGCTGTGCCGCTGGCCCCGCCTCCTGTCTCTGGGCTGTGTGACCTTGAGCTCACAGAGGTTGGCCTCGCAGGGCACGGCTGCCCTTTCTCTTTCTAGCATTGCTGGTTTGCTGCCTGGGTTCACACTTGTATTTTAATGAGCCACAGTGACAAGTGTGTCCCTTCCTTCCTGCTGAAATGGGCACTGGTGCTCTCAGTAGAAGTGGGCTCCTAAGCACCTACTGGATTCAGGAACAATGAAAGAGACTGGGGGTGGGGGTTGTCCCATTTACAGGATGTGACCAGGGATTGGCACACATCACACATCACCTGCATGTGACCCACTGTCAGGACTTGGGTCAGGTGGTCTTATTCTCAGTCAGGTCTCAGAGAGGGCACTTTCCCCATAGCAGCATGGGAAGTCTCCGAGCAGGGTAAGCCAGGGGATCTGTCACTGTAAACAGCTCTACTCCCAAAAGGAAGAAGGTGAGAATGGACGTGGCAATCTTTCCACAGGCCCTGCCCTGCGTCTTGTAACTTCCGGTCCACATCGCTCTCCCCTCCTTGTTGCCTCTTTTTTAAACTAACCCTACTTGACACCATGACAGACAGCTTCCCTCTGTCATTCAGCTGTTTGATAGTGCCCATCTGTGCTCCCCAGGAGACATGAGAGTGTTAGGGGAGCAGGCCCAGGTGAGTCCTTTACACACATCCGGGACTTCACACCTACTATTGTAGATATGGTTAGACTATACATTGATGAGGACAGAATAGAGACACGACAAACGGTATGGCAAAATGTTAAGAGCACGTATCTCAGGTTTGAGATTACTGAGTGACTTTTAACCTTTTCGTATGCTTTCCTATATCTCCCAGTTTTCTAGAGCAGGTGTTCATTATTTTCATAATCAGAAGTAGCTGTCATGTTACAAACAGTTAAGTTAAATAGTAGTTCATAGTAGGGGAACGTTGCTTTAATCTCCATTTCTAAGTCCACATTGGAAATACCTTTAACACCAACTGTGAGTCTCTGCATTCACACCCAATATTTTATAAACATCCATGGTTTCATGTACTCTCACCGAGTAGTTATTATAGCCAGTTTACCTGGAACAAACCTGGGGCTTTGGAAGTTGAATGACCGAACACAGTCACTGGTCACAAGTGAAAGCCCCGCTGTTTCTCAGAAGGCTGGAATAGCCATTGCTAACATTTATTAGCACATACTATGGGCCAACTACGACTCTAAAAATGTAACATATTTCCATTCATTGAACACTCATGACTAGCCTATGAGTCTGGTTAATATGACCCTTGAGACCTGTGGTTACAGAAACAGGGTAAGTTGATTTGCCCAAAGTTGCATAACTTGTTAATGGTTCCTAACCAATCTACTAGTGGACTCCTCTTAACCCTCCCTAAGTGAATTTAGGGCTTTCTTCTCAAGAACACATGAAAGAACGGGATTATTGACTAGAAAGGAATACTAGAGTCATGGAAACCTTTCTCTTCTTTTTTTTTTTTTCAAAATGCAGATAAGTTGAAAATTTTAATGGAATAGAGAGCAGGATAGTCAATGCACAGAGCATCAGATGGGGAGCCCTTCCACCATTGTCAATGTCATTCACAAGATGAAGTTTTTACCTGACACTGTGAAGAGCCCTGATATGATCACAAGCATCTGCAAGGGCAGGTGGCCTTCCCTTTCTGTTGTCACCGAGTTTGCACAGTGATGGTGTTTTGACTTCACATATCTTTACTGACGTAAACCAATCTGTGTGTCCCCGCCCCCCCCTCCACCCCACCCCACCCTCGCCCCACATCATCCACATGGTCTACAGTTTTCTTGGATACCCAACCAATGCCAAATACAAGTTTACAAATTTTTTTCCCCACATTATCTGGAGGGTTGAAAATTGGTGCCAACTCCCTGAAAACACAATGCATTTTGCATTTAATGCTTTCAATGCAAATGTCATGCATATACATCAGTCAGTCATAATAAAAGTTTCTCATTAGAAAGACTATGGATTCCATTAATGCAAAAATTAAGGAGATCTGCTTTTTCAGAAGCTCAGGAGCTAAAAAGGGCCTTGCAGAACATGGGGTCCAGGACTTCCCAACCTCCAAGTCATCACATCTGGGGTGCCTCACACTCCTCATGCATGAACCTCCAAATGTCAGTCAAATAGTAAAAATCGTTTTGCTACAACTAAGGACAAACGTTTCAGCAATGTCTGCCAGATAGAGGGTTGAGAGGAACAAGTCTCACACCTGGCTCAGAATAAGAGAGAACTTGTGCAAGTGAAGGACGCAGCACGGGGAACTCAGGCTGGGGCGGAGGAGAGGTTGCATGTCTAAGGGAAGGGGGAGGCCAGCAGGTAGCAGAATGGCACCAACAGGGACAGCGAGCAGCGGGACCCAGAGTGCAGCCATTTGGTAACTGTTCAGAGTGTCTCAAGGATTCTAAAGCTTGCTTTTAGTTTTAGACTTCTGTTTACCTTTTCAGGGCTTCAAGCATCCTGCATAATATCCTAAGATGTGGGAGTGTGATGAGGCCCAGAAGGATGAGAACCACAGATCTAGTCCAGTGATTTCCTTCCATAGCTGCGGCCTTGACAGGTTCGGCATCCAGACACACCCCCTGTCTCCCAGGGGGCAATCTGATGGGCATTTTGCTCAGAGCTCTTTTCCCCACAACTTTCTAACCTGTGAGAACCCAGAGCAGTGCAGACACCAGCTGGGCCCCAACTGCTTAACAAGAAAGTGAGTGATACTCATGCATTAGTCATCTCAGCAGCTAGAACACAGCTCCACAGCCTGGGTGGCTTGTCAACAACACAGCTCTATTCCCCACAGTTTTGGGGGCTGGGAGTCCAAGATCATGGTACCAACATGGTCAGGTCTGGTAAGGGCCCTTTTCTGGGGCCTCTTCTCACTGCGTCCCATTCAGAATGCAAAAAGTGTATAGGTCATTTAGCATTGTTAGTCTTCTTTAAGCTCATGCGTTCCACAAACATGTATTGAGAGCTCAGTGGGTTCTCAGAACCGTGCAGGGATGCAAAAGACAAAAGACATTGTGAAGGACGCACACTTGTCTGAGAAGCAGACAGGTGAGCAGCCATGTCAGCATGGGTGAGGCTGGGGAAGGACAGTCAAGCAAAGGAAGGACAATGACTCCTGCTGCGGTTGGTGAAGACTGGGCCACCAAGCTGCCTGGGCTCCAGGGAAGGGTCTTCAGGCCGGAGGAACAGAGGTACCCAGGAGTCGAGCATTTGGGGAAACAGAAAGTGGCCCTGTGTCTGCAGCCAGAGTAGGACTGAAGACAGAGCAAGTGCAGCCCAGAAAATAAAGCCTGGAACGTGTCGTTTAGGAGTCCAGGCCTCACCGAAGTCTAATGGCAATTGGGAGCTGTAGGGGATTTTAAGCAGGGAAGTTCCATGACCAGGTGGGTGCTTTAGACAGACACCCCTGGCCGCGGTGTGAAGAAGCTGGTCCGAGGGTAACGGGAAATCAGGGCTTCTGCTGCCAGAGCCTCCTTCCCACGCAGACCCTGAACCGTGTCTTGAATTGATTCTTCAAATTCCCACACAGGGATAACGGCCCAGTGAAAATTGCACCATGTGTGTCCACCCATTTCCACTCCTTCCGTGGAACCACCCAGGGCAGACTGTGCTCCTATTTCAGACACAGACATGCCAGCGAGACCAGGCAGGTCGCTGTGCTCCCTGATTGGAGATGCACAGATGGCAAGGACGCATTCAACCGGCCTGGCGGCAGCCTGGCATTTCATCCGAGGGCTGGGCCCCCCTTTCTTCTTAGGAACCACATCCCTCCTTCGCCAAGTGTGCCCCCTTCCTGCTAATACTCTCGATGATTCTGATCTCATGTGCAATGCATTTCTGGTTCAAGTGCATAAGTATTACTCTGGCTGCTACTTTGTTTTTCTTCATTGTTTCTGGGCAACTGAGATTTACCACTGTGATCACTTCAGAATGTCCAATTTTCTCTCTCTACCTTATTCCTATGCACATTTGCAGTAATTTCCATGGCCACACTCTCACTGGCTTGCCTCTCGTTTGCAGGTGGAGTTGACCTCTGCTGCTGTTCTTTGCACCCCTGCATCACTTCCTTGTGTGAAACCCCCACCCCACTCTTCTTCCCTGAGATTTAAGGGGGCCTGACCCCACACCCACATGCACAGTGGTTAGTCCATGACCCCGGGCCTGGCCAGTGAGTCTACTCAGACACAGGGGTTGTTCAGGGATGGGCAGCTGACCAAAACTTGGCCAATGAGAGTCATTCCTGCGATTTCTAGAGACACCCAGAGATTTTTGCAGGAAATTTTAATACTAAAAACTCATGGTGGTGAAATCCACACCCAAATCTACTTGGCTGAATTCCTTAACACACAATACCCCCAGCTAAACATTTGTTCTATGTCTGGCATGTTTCCTAACACGGCTCCAGTCTGGGGCTCGAGGACTTGAGAAGGTGGACATGGTTTTATGACAGGGGTAAGTGCAGCTTGCAAGAATTTTTTGAATGTGCTATTCTTAAGCAATCTGTACCCTTAAGCAATCTGAGAGGTTTTGAAGTAGGGGAATGGTGGAATCAGGCCTTTCTCTGAACAAATGAGCTTGCAGGTTGGAAGCAACACCTACAAACAGGGTGTGGAAGGAGGGATGGCCCATCCAAGCCACCTGGATCAATCCACGTGGCCACCAGGCAGTCCTCAGGGCCCCAGCTCATATCTGTCATTTCAAAAACCATCCTCTGAGTGGGTGGCAGACAGGACAAGGAGCTACAAGGAGGGGCCTGACCCAGTAGGACGCTTTTTCAACAGTTCAAAGGAATCCTGGTAAGACCTTGAGTGAGGGGTGACATGGAAACAGAAAATGCGCTGGGTCCTCCCTCGAGTCCCCACGCCCTCTGCCACAGTGCCAGGACCCTAACATGTCCAAGGGACCCAGCCGCTGAAGGCGTAAGTGGGCTCTGCTCCTTGCCCTAACTCCTTGATTACTTTGGCAGATTTCAAACAGGAAGTCATTTCTCCAGGAAATGGGACTGGGAGCCCCTCACCTTCTACAGGTGAGCAAGACTTGCCTAGTGCTCTTAGATTTCTTACTGTCTCGCGGTTTGAAGAGTCTAGACCTATCTAGGGCATATTTAGTTACACTGTTTTTAATGGTGATTTCTTAACAAGCTACCCAACTTTGAAAACCCTGACAGAAAGATAAAAAAGTACTCACAAAAGCAACAGAAGTTTCCATTCTCCTTAAAAACGATTCTAAGAGACGTATGACAACCCACACCATGGCATAAAGCCTTGATTCAATATTAGTAATTATGGTATTGCATCTTGAAACCAAATAACAGATTTAGGTATCCATACTGGATATAAAATCATTTAACACAATTTGACAACCCTAGACCTCAACAACTAATTAATTTTGTTACAACCCACCAATCAATAAGCACAGAACTCGTACTAACTGGCGATGGCTTCACGCCTCCGTGGCCATGGATGGGCTCTTGTGCTGAAATTGCTGGAACAGCTTGTGGGCCTGCGTGACTACCTGCCCTGACGTCAGAGGAAGTGCCAAATGCAGGTGACACAGCCCAGCTGGAGTCCGTCCTCTGTCCAGGCCCCATGTGCTTGGGTAATTACAGCCTGTCTAATTCCCCCACCACCAACCCCCTATGTGCTTCAGCTGGTTAAGACCTTCACTCGTTTGGTCAGCTCTGAATTTTTCTATAGCTCAACTCAGAAGGGAATAAGTGGAAAGTGTCTTCTACACTCGGGCAGCGGGCCAAGGCTCTCTCCTGCCTCCACGCTCCTGGAATTAATCAGAAGGAGGCTTGTAGACAGAGCAAGGGGAGAATGCTGACGGGATGCAGCCTGAGCCCGCAGATGATCCAGTTCAAGCACTGAGCCAGCCAGGCCGAGACGTGACGCCTATCTACTCAGCCCCTGTGGAAAACCACCATCCCATTCGTAAAGAACTAGGGGACTTTTTAATTTACGGTGTAGTCAGAAATGGGGCTTACACTATCCTTCAAAGAAGGAAATTCCAGGGGCAACTCTGAAGAGGAAAGTGAGTCGTGGTTTCCGCAGAGAGCCAAAGAGGCACAAACACATTAGACTTTCAAAACCACAAGTGTGGCCTCTGAACTGAGACTGTTACATTGAACACCACCTTTTCTGTGATGTAGTCAGCCCCATGGGACACAGCGAGGGTCTCAGAATCCCCAGGGCCTGAGAAGCAGCTCCTGTCCCAGCTCCCAGGCCTTTTCTGAGTGTGAGTCTCCCCGCTTTGGTTTCCCCACCAGACAAGAAATTCCCGGAGAGCAGGAACAAGTTCTACTCACTTTTACGCCCTGACCTCCCTTCATCACTCCCACCTCCAGCCCTACGACCCCCACCCCCACCCAGCATGGAAAACAGGGCATATATGAGACTTACTAAGTACATGTTGTTTGAATTGTCTCAAAAACTAAAAATGGCAGTCACAATGTTTACTTTGTGAAGTGTGGCAGGTTTAGCAGAAGGAGAGAAAACGCACTGTATAGATGAATTATTATAAACCGTTATTAGTTTTCCAGGTCAGTCTGTGAACTCCTGATCCTATAATGTAGCTCCCGCAGTTTTGCAACGCTTTTCAAATACCCACAATTCAACCAAACTAAAGGAAAATTTGTCATAAAAGAGTTGATCTTCAATGCCAATAGTTGATCCAAAATGATCAAATTAGAAATTGATCCAGATGAAAACTGATGTCTGTGAAGATACTAAAGAAGATGTGTACATCTTAAAGAGACTGTTTTAGGGCCAGCCAAGTGGCGCGTTGGTTAAGAGCTGGCTTGAGACGCGAGCTCTGAGCAGCAGGGCCGCCGGTTTGGATCCCACATGAGGGCCAGTGACACTGCCCTCTACAGCTAAGATGGTGAACAACAGCTCGACCTGGAGTTGGGCTGCTGTGAGTCGCCAGCAACGGGGTAGGCTGCAGTGGGGCTAGCCGGCAGCAGGCGTGAGCAGCCGTCCAGAGGCCAGCAACAGATCTGCCTCACCCGGGAAGAGTGCAATGATCACAATACCGACATGGGCCAGTGAAGTGACGTCCTCCACAACTAGACTGAAGAACAAAAGGAAAGCAACTTGTCTTTTCCCCTTCCCCATTTCCCCAACACTGTTCCCTCCCCTAATTCCCCAATAAAATCTTTTTAAAAAGCCTCTTTTATATTTATATCCTTTATAAATACCTGACTTCACTTCCCTTTTGATATGTATATCTCTATATTGCATATATATATATACATACACACACACACACACACACACACACTATCCTGTACTCTTAAACTTATCAGTCACGATTATAGGCACTTTTTAGTCAAACATGAAATGAAGAAAAAAGAAGAGAAGTATCAGAAATAAGTGGATAAGAGCTAGAAGAGAATGTGAGGGAGAAAGCAGATAAACGATGTTGTAAACGAACGTAAGAGAGAGAGAGAGAGAGAGAGAGAGAGAGAGAGAGAGAAGCTGGATCAGAGCTAATAACTGTGCTTTGAGCTCTCCAAGAAAGAGGGGTAGTTGTACAGAATCCAAGAAAGAAGAAAAAATGGGTAGAGAATGTCCCCTGTACCAGCAACCCTGAAGAGCCAACAGGAGGCAAGGTGAATGGGTGGCTGTTTGGAGGTGGAAATGGGTAAGGAGAACGGCCTAGGATCAAGCCTCAGAAAGATTTGGGGAGGAAAATATTCAACTTGTAGGGAGGGAATGGACACTTCCCATCCCACCCCCCACAAGAAATTCTGTAGTTAGTAGCCTTTCCGCACTCTTGGCTTAGATGGTTCAGGTGGGGCTCATCCCCTCCGGACACCAAGAATGAGCATGTGACCCCAAGTCTAGCCAATCAGGGCACTCCACTTCCTGGGCCCTGAGGATTGGTCCAGGAATGGGGGAGTGGCCCGAGCCCTTGCCACAGCGAATCATCTCTGAACGGTTTCTGGAATTATGTGGAACAGGCATTCTCTCTCTGCTGAGGTTAATTTGGGGATGGTGTAAACTCACCCTACTTGGAAACCCCATGGGGAAAGTGGGCCTGGAAATCAAGGTAACGCAGAGGAAAGGGGCACCGGGAGAAAGAGAGGCCAATCATGATTACATGCTTGTCTGGGAGATCCACGCATGCCTCAGTACAGCCATGCCTCTAATTCTTACTCAGGTATGGCAATGAATTCTTTTTTCTCTGCTTGTGATTACTTGAATTGGAATTTAGTACAATTACCTTACTAATATAAGAACATTCAGACTGTGGATGTCCATAATTAAAAGGATACCTATAAGACAAGTTACGTCCCTAAGTGGGAGAGCTGGAGAGCGCTACAGGGAAGACCACCTAACACATTGTTGGGAACGTGTAAACACTTCTCAGTAGATGGTTGCGGAATGAAGCAAACGTTAGGAGGAAGGATAGAATGCCATGAGATTTCAAAATAGAAGGAGGAAATATGTTTCAGGCTCTAAGGAAGAGAGAAAGAAATGACTTAGAAATTAATCTGTATTAAAGTGAATATCGACGATAGATTTATTGGCTATAAGAGTAGCAGAGCAAGGAAGAATGTCAGAGGCCCTCTGTGAAGGAGATGGTGAGCTTCTCAAGGGCCTGGCCTGGGTCCCGTTTATCTAAGGACCCTTAGCTCTAATATTTGGAACGCAGTTAATACCCATTTCGGCAGGAGCTCCCTTTCTTTCCTGAGATAAATACCTTCAACCATTTCCAAGTCCCAGTGGGCCCTGAGCTGACTCTTCACAGCCATTTCCTAATAGAGAAATCATAACTCTTTCCATGGTACTGCAGTCCAGATAAAAACCCGATCTGCTGCTGCATGATAGCAGATGCACTGTCAGTGTTACTAACAACTTCCGGTGTGAAAATCCAGAGAAACTGAGTACCTTCCAGAACAAAGCACTCAGTAGCCCTCCCTTTCCCAACACGCCCTCAGCGTCTATAGATTCTTTTCCGTTAAACAGACATGATGTTCTCTGCCAGGGAAAATCAAAATTCTTACACTGTATGATGCAGTTTGAAATGATGACCCATCACTTGGGTGATAAGCTCACACCGAGACACATTCAGAAGGGTTTTTGTTTGTTTGTTTGTTTGTTTTCACTTAAGGAGTTGAGGTAAAGCACATTCCTGCCCTAGAGAGCATGCAAAAATGTTTCACCTTTAATATTCCAATAACAACATTTTCCCTCCGTGCCCTAAATCCCACCCTCCAGCCCCATAAAATGATCTCTGGACATGGGATATTGTGTGAAATTATATTTTCATGGTCAAATTGGCAAAAATATGTTACATGTAGGTTTATGGTACTCATAAGTCAGTATAATAGTCTCTGTCTAGGAAAAATTCTCTGGGTTGGAAATTTGGGTACTTACTTTTAAATTGCGTGGAGATTGCATATGATTTCTTAAAGAATTAATTCTGAAAGAAAGATTAATTCTTAAGGAAACACTTTTAATCATTAAGAGGGCTGCCAAACACCAGTAAAGCATGGCTGAACACATGCATTAACCCTGTAGGTTCCCCTGAAATCACATTATAACAGGACAGTAAATAGATATCATACATATACACCAGTTCACATGAGCAAAAAGACTAGGAGAGGGGACTGTAACGACAAACCACGGAAGCCAGAAAGCTGCGTGATCTGACCCACCAGGTCCCTGACACTTACAGTGGGCGGTATTCAGACCAGGCTGGTTCCTTTGCCTCTGAAGTGAGGTGAGGTCATGGCAGAGATCAGGAGGCTGGCTGAATGTCAGCCCAAGAGCAGTGAGACCCTACCCTCCTTCCTGTCCCGGAGACTAGAATTTTCTTTTGTGCAGGGACTGCAGCAGCAGCCATGTGGCAGCAGAGCAAGATGGGATGTTACCAAGCTAGAGACAGAGGACTAGGGGACACCTGCGTACTGAACCCTGAGGACCCCTCCCACCCTCACATCCCTGGCCTCCAGGCTCGCACCCCCTGCAGGTTGCTAGAGGATGTCTCCCTCCAGCAACTAGGAGCTTATGGGAAGGGGCGACAGAAACACACAATCCGGAAGGGAGGCCCCCTTATAATAAGCCATTCACTATAACCACTCTGGGCACCCTCACGTGTGAGGCCCTGCCTGCCGGACTCACACACTCCAGGCAGCTTTGCAGTGCCTCCCACTGGTAAAAAACCACCACACACAAGAAAACCTTTAACACAAAGGACAGAGACAATCAAAAAAGATCTCGGAAGGAGCATTCATGACATCATAAAATGACAACGGAAGAGACTTCTGTGTCCATCACAACAGAGCTTGCAGCTGGTATGAACAGCTGTAAATCAGCGTACCGTATTTGCCGGCATATAAGACGATTTTATGGCCCTGAAAAATATGCCTCCAAGTGGGGGGTCGTCTTATACGCCAGGTACACTTCAGATAGACTGCCCATATAACAAACTCTGTATTTTGAGTGGAAATGTTAGGGGGTCGTCTTATACGCCCAGTCGTCTTATACGCCGGCAAATACGGTAATTTTTTCAATGCTGCTTGAAGACACTGAGAGTAACCTATGTCTTGAGGGGCCGAAGGTAAGAAAAAAGGAAAACATATTAAAGTGAGACCAACATTCTTTGGCCCTCTTCCTCTGAACTGTACGTCAGTGTGGAAACACCTAGGGGAGGGAAGCTAAGAAGCGAGGCAGCCGGCAGCTCAGGGCTCGCAGGGGTCTCACAGAGCTGGGTAAAACACAGACTCGCACTCAGGCTTGTCAACACAGCCAGCATTTCAGCCAGGAAGGTCTTGGGGTAAAAAGCAGACTTTACCAAGTTTACTCCAATAGTCCTCTAGACCAGCGGTTCTCAACCTTCCTAATGCCACAACCCCTTAATCCAGTTCCTCATGTTGTGGTGACCCCCAACCATAAAATTATTTTCATTGCTACTCTATAACTGTCATTTTGCTCCTGTTATGAATCATAATGTAAATATCTTTTTGTTTTCTGATGGTCTTAGGCAACCCCTGTGAAAGGGTCGTTCGACCCCCAAAGGGGTCGCGACCCACAGGTTGAGAACCGCTGCTCTAGACTGAGAAGCTAAGCAGAAAACAGGAACCAAAAGACTAGAAAGTAAAATAGAGTGCCAGCTGCCCTATATGTTAGGGAAACAAAAATCAAATCAGAGTTGAAGGCCTGCCAAGGAAGACAAGCCCAGGAAGTACCCAGGCTATGCCCCGGGAGTAAGGGCAAAAGGGTAGTCGATCAGATTTCTCAAGGAACCAAACATCCTCAGCTCACCTCAGCCCCTGAATGGGTCAAGTGAGCTACCACTCTTCTAACTGCCAGGAGGACGATAATATCACCCAGGGGTTCTTAGGTTTTCTTATATCCAATATTGTGCATTTCATAAAAATTATTGAAAAATCAAGAAAAATTAGATAAGAGAAATGGATGCACTGTTACTAAATATGGATTTTGAATAATTGTGATTAATATGTTTAGTGAAATAGATGACAAGAAGAGTTTTGCCAGAGAACAGAAATGTATTTTTTTAAATGAAATAAAAATTCTAGTACTAAGAAATACAATAGCTGAAATAAATAATTAAATAGAAAATTTTAAGAACAGAATAGGCCCAGCAGAAGAGAATACTAGTGAAAAGTAAAGTAGATTAAACAATCTCACTGTAGACAGAAAGATCAAAAGATGAAACATACAGATAAGAGCATAGTTCACAGTAATCTCTAAGTATGCATATTTTAATTTCTAAAGTAACCACAGGAAGGATAATAAAAGAATGTGAAAATAACTAGCTAAATGAGAGAGGAAGTGGACTAGTAAAAAGCATATTATCATTGCTAATTCCTACAAGGTGTGATCAAACAATACGATGAATGTTTAAATATAAAGAAATTCATTACAGTAAAAGACACATTGTCATTAATCCCCCTCAGAACACTCCCCCTTGCTTAAAACACACTTATCCCATCGCTCTTGCCACTTTCTGAAGCAGTTCTGGAAGTCCTCTTCTTCTGAGTGTATTTAGTTGCACTGTCGTGGCTGCCTTGATGTCCTGAATCGATTAAAAACATTCACCTTTCATGGTCATTGTGACTTTAGGGAAGAGCCGGAAGTCGCACGGTGCCAGATCCGGTGAATAAGGTGGATCCTCATCACACCATAATGCTTTTATTTGACAGAAATTGCCATACAGGAAGTGATGTGTGACCCAGAGTGTTGTCATGATGGAGGATGATTTACAGCACACTTTAAAACACACCTTCTCTCAACCGTAGCTCACACCCAACTGACTGCACCGAACAAGTTGAAACTTGTCACGCACTGTTACTAAGGTTCAACACGCTGCTTCCTTTATTGAAGATCCTGCCTTTCTGTTGGATGGCACTCAGCAGCAGCATTCACTGTATTTTGTGATCACAAGGGGAAGGTTGCATGTCACATATCACTTCTGGTACGGAAATTTCTGTCAAATAAAAGCATTACAGTGTGTCCTCATCCACCCTATTCACCAGATCTGGGACCATGAGACTTCTGACTCTTTCCTAAAGTCAAAATGACCATGAAAGGTAAATATTTTTAATCAATTGAGAACACCGAGGCATCCAGGACAGCACAACTAAAGACACTCACGAAAGAGGACCTCCAGAACTGCTTCAGAAAGTGGCAAGGATGATGGGATAAGTGTGTTTGAAGCGAGAAGTATTCTGAGGGAGGTTAATGGCAATTTGTCTTTTACTGTAATCATGTTTTTTAATTTAAACATTCACCATATTTTTTTTATCACACCTTATATTGCTAAACCCCAGAATGTCTTAGGAATTGAAGGCATGTATGAAGTACCTATTGGGTAGAAGTATCTTTTAAGTGAAGGTGTAACTGAAATCAGGAGATTTCCAAATTCAAAACAATTATAAAAAGAAAAGTAACAAACAAAAAATTGATGGAACAAATAGAATACAGGTAGTAATATGGTATATTTAAATCCAAAACCCAAATATATCAATGAGTATATTAGTTTAAATGAACCAAAGAAGTAATTTCAATAAATATAAAAGTACCAAAGTCTTCAATTAAAGGGAAAAGATCAGTAGATTGCATTTAGAAAAACAACTATATTATGCTTACATATTTAAATGTGGAAAATTTAAGTGCACAGAGCTGTTGTAAGTAAAATGATTTAAAATGATATATCATGCAAATATTAACCAAAAGAGAGCAAGTATAGCTTTATTAATACTAAACAAAGTAGACTTTAAGACAAGGAGCATTAATAAAAATGAAGGATATTTCAAGATTAAAAAGAGTAAATCCTCCAGAGTGGTAAAATCATTTTTAATTACTTACATCTATCCATGTAGTTCCAAAAGATTGAAAATCCACAGACTAGAGAGTTCAATGATCCCTTCTCAAAGGAAAAATTTCCTATCGGCTACTTAGCATGGTGTGATGGCTAATTCAAAAAGGATTGGTCAGATCGGCAGGGATGGTGAATCCATATAGGAATCCATAAATGCATCCAGATACGAATCCGTATATATGGAAATATCCTCACACCAATTAAGTAAACTGTCCTGGCTGAGAGGAAGTTGCACTTCCCACTCTTGAAATAAAACGAGAGCCCCTCACAACACCATCCTCAAGGGAAAAGGGCTCCACACTGCCTAAGCCAGGATCAGCAGACAGAGTATTTGAAGATCAAGTCTGGACAGCCTCCAAATTCGATGAAAGGCATGAATATTAACATTCAAGAAGATCAGCAAATTTCAATAGGATGAACGCAAAGCCATCCATACCAAGACCCATAAAAGACAAAAAGTCAAATTATGAACCAATTCATAGCTGAAGTATAATTTTAGTACCTGGCCTACGAAGAATTCTCCCTCTGGTGGAGCTAACATTCTTATCACTGCCCCATGTTCCCTCTACATGGGTTCACACGTGGGTTCACACATGGATTCCAGGTAGAGGAACCACTGAGTGCAAAGTGGGTAAATATTATTGGGATTATGAGAGTGATCAAGGTATATGAAATTATAGTTTCTATGTCATGTAGGTAAGGCTTTCTTTTGTAAATATTATATGTGGTTGCTATGATTGGTAGAATTAATTAAGTAGTGAATTACTTCAGGAGGCAAATAGGTTTTTATATTTATTTGGAGTTCCACCAGTCTTTTAGTTGCTGACACAAATGGATAACTCCTAGCATTTAAAAGTTAGGAAAAACCATGCTATCAGATGTGATGGCGTGAATTAGTATTTTTTGCATGCTTTTTTGGTAAATCACAATTTTTACTTTCTGTTATTAGATTCACAATCTAATGTTTTTATTAAACTATTTACAGTACAAAGTTCCCAAAATGATTTTGGGTTTATTGGTTGGACAGGAGTAGCAAGGACAGAAAATAGATTGTTATGAAGGTCTTTTCTCATGTATATCATGGTTTAACATGGTTGTTGTGATGTGTGTGCTTTCCTCACTGGGCTGTAATTAGTATGTAGAGGGATTATAGGGCAGTGAGAACCTTGTTAGCGTCATCAGAGCGAGAATTCTTTGTAGGGCACAAGCTAAATTATACTTCAGCTATCAATTGGTTCATAATTTGACTTTTTCTCTTTTATGGGTCTTGGTATGGATAGCTTTGAGTACATCCTATGTTGGAATTTGTTGATCTTCTTGAATGTTAATATTCATGTCTTTCATCAAATTTGGAGGCTTTCCAGACTTGATCTTCAAATACTCTGTCTGCTGATCCCTCTAGGCTGGGCAGGGTGGAGCCTTCCTCCCTTGGGGTTGGTGTTGTGAGGGGCACTCACTGTGCCCTTGCTGGCTGGTTTCCCTAATATTTTAAGAGTGGGAAGTACAACTTCCCCTCAGCCAGGCCCGTTTACTTAAATGGTGTGGGGATATTTCCCTATGTGGATTCGTATATGAATCCTCTGAGGTAAGCAAGTTCCAGGATAGGCTCCTAAATCCAAAAGATCAAACCTCACTTAGGTCTTCTTTGCAAATGAGACTTCCAAATTATACAATTCTGATTGGTCCGAATCATGCATTTCTGATTGGATAGTATAGATGCAAATGAGGCTATAATGGTGTAATTCTAATTGGACGAGGCAGGTCTCAGTCTATTGGTCAAAAGACTCAACCAGAAACTCCCTTATAGTGGTTGACTCAGGTGGCAGGAGCACAGCACTGGAGGTTAAACGTTCAGCTTGTGGACTTCCCTAACTACAGAGTGCCTAAGAAGCCTCTGTCAACAATGCCACTGGACTCTGGCTGTGAGTTTGGGCCCTGCTAAGCATGAGAAGGTCATTTGGACAAATCTATGTGTTCTCAGGGCTCATGAGGCCCTCCTCCACCCCCACTACAGCAGAAACGGTGAAGCCTGGTCAACCAACCAACCCCATGTCCCTGGCAAGGAGGTCCACGTGATCTCAGCACAGTCTATTAGAATCTTTCTTGGGCTTCACTATATGGACTCTGGAAGAAAGAGTAGCTTTCTCTTCCTTTGGGAACAAGTTTGGGACTCACAGTGGCGAGTAGTCATCTTACCCATCATGCTGACAAAATATGACTGAGGGTGAAGTCATAAAACAAAACAGAGCCAAGATAAGGAAAGAGAGAGACAGAGGCACAAGGACATTGTTTAAGCCTCTGGAACAAGTCACATCTAAAGCTCATCATGTATATCCCTACCCCATACTTAGTTTCAGGAGCAAATATATTACCGTTTCTATTTAAGCTGCTTCAGTTTCTATCACCTTTAACCAAAAGTCTAATTAAGCTGCACATTGAATCAAACATTTTCCAGAACATTCATGGCCTCTCAAAAAACTTTCATTCTTTCCATCTGTATAGTTGTCTCAAAAAATATCTTGAACAACATATTTGGAAGAAGATCTACAGAAAGATAGGGCCAGAATCTTTCTTTTTTCAGTGTGTAAGGGTTTCTCCCCCTTCAAGTTAGGGTCATCCTGATGGTGGTACACATTTGTATCTACTTATACAGAGATTTATTATTATTATTATTATTATTATTATTATTATTATTATTATTATTATTGTGTGTAATAGACAACACTGCAGAAGCACATAAATATTAAACAGCAATAGTGAATTTAAAATTTTTAAGCAGATTGTTATTTAAAAATCACTCAAAACTAGCAAAAGGAATATCACATTTTCAATAAGTCTTCCAATTCATATCTGAAAATGTATAACAAATGCATTCAGAGGCAGGAATAGCTCTTTTTCACTCCCTGAAGTGTTACACTCGAAAAAATAATTCCCACTGGATCACACAACCATTCTATTACTGAGGAATTAGAACTCCCAAAAAGCAAGTCACAAAATTGAATTAGACTTTGATTCAATGAAGTTATGGCTCAAAGGAGACCGATACGTGAGAGGCATAACTGATCTTGATTTATGAATCCAACCATCTTTGCAACTATCTGTGCACACTGTGAAAATATTTCCTTTATTTGTTATTAGAAATGTGACATCGGCTTGTGGCAAAAATAAATGAACAACACACAAGCTTATGAAATAGAAAATAAAACTATATACCCCTCATTTGAGCCCCACTCCCCCACGATAACCACTGGATTAATATCAACTTTCTTAAACATCATTATTTTAATTCAGTCACACAGATGTTGGTCATCTACAGCAGAAAAATTCTCTTCAGAGGGCACTTCTGATTTAAAGAAACACAAAGGAGGTCTAAACCCAGAGGAAAACTCAGTTACTATATCAACGTTATGTATATGACAACAGCTAAGAATCACATGTCACAAAGAATGGATATAGGGTGATTGTACAATTAGACAGCTTTACAGCATCCCTTAGGATAGCCTCCTGTGACAATAGCATGTGCCCTGTTTAGAATAGAAAGTGGATTGTGGTTCAGTCACTCTCCAGGGGTAAAAAGCCTCCCACATCAGGTTAGTGTTTGTGACAGTCTCTGAGCGGGTCGGCGGGGTGAACTCAGCAAATAAGTTAAGAGCTGGAGAAAAGTGAAAAAAGCATAGTTTTGCGTGGTCGTCCCCTCCTACCAGAAAGGTGACCCAGACTGTGCCTGGAGTGAGGGTGGGAGAATGCTAAGTAGGTGAGGTGAGGGAAACACAGAAGGCCTGCAGCCATTAAGCCGGCTATTGAGTTAGAAAAACCTTGTGAAGTGGTGACAGCAGGGAAATGATGTGCCGAAACATCTGCTGGAGGTAGACGTTCCAGCTCGTTGGAACTTCACTACTGAATGCTTGAACGAGTCTCAGAAAAACAGAAGTCCGTGCACCATTAAGTATGCAAAAAGGAAATGTGCACACAAGTCGCTGCACAGCCAGCCACTCACGGCTCACCGTTAGCCAAGTTAGGTTTATCTCTCTGCAATGCAGCCCATGGAAAATGAAGCAGGTGCCACCAAGTCAGGGTGTCCCAAGTCTTACCTATGACAGATCCATGTGTCCTGAAAAGAAATGGAGCTCTGATCCCCCTTCTTCGGACCCCTAGCACATGAATCCATTTCCATAACACAGCATCAACTAGCCCAGCGAAATAGCATGCACACATTACTGTCCGAGGTCTGACAATTAAATTTGCGAACTTGTTGCAATGATGTTACTAACCTTTTTTGATATCAGAGGGATTATTCATTATGAATTTGTACCATCTGGACAAATAGTTAACCAAGTTTACTATTTGAAAGTGCTGAAAAGGTGCATTTAAAAAGTTACACAACCTGATATTTTCACCAACAATTCATGGCTCTTGCATCATGACAATGCACCAGCTCCCATGGCACTGTCTGTGAGGGAGTTTTTAGCCAGTAAACAAATAACTGTATTGGAACACCCTCCCTACTCACTGATTTAGCGCCCAATGACTTCTTTCTTTACCTGAAGATAAAGGAAATACTGAAAGGAAGACATTTTGATGACATTCAGGACATCAAGGGTAATACAGCTCTAATGGCCATTCCAGAAAAAAAGTTCCAAAATTCCTTTGAAGGGTGGACTAGGCGCTGGCATCAGTGCATAGCTTCCCAAGGGGAGCACTTCGAAGGTGACCGTAGTGATATTCAGCAATGAGGTATGCAGCACTTTTTCTAGGAAGAGCTCACGAACTTAATAGACAGACCTCATATGCCACAAAATTTCAATGTGACACATTTCTAAATATGTCTCAAGGCCGTAAATACCAAGACAGCTCCAATGTCACCAATTTACAGAACTGTGCTCCCCAAATGAAAACATCTTAGCTGGTCATATTCTCTTTCTATCAGTGGGCCCGCCTAGTGATTGCAGCAGGTGAGGGAGAGACTTGAGGGTGTTCTCTAGATATTTGGTTGTCAGAAAAGTCATGACGTATTTTTTTATGTTTTTCATTGCAAAAATGCGTCATGACTTTTCCAACAACCCAATATATTGTCAATGCATCATTTACTGCCAAAAGAATTTCAATTTCTTCCCCTCACACATCAAAGATATTATCTGGTGCTGTATTTCAAGAAAATAAAGGTGAAGGCAAACATGGCTTACCCAATTACAAGTTTCTGACAAGCCCATCGACCATATTGGTGACAGTGTGATGTTGCCACACTGCTCCCAGAAGGAAGTAGGACCCATAATTATTTTTTCGTCAGGTCTGCATGGAAAATAGTTCCTTTTTTGCTTTCTGTTGGGCTCCTTTATCAGCTAAGCTTGCCTATTTTTTCATCAGTCAGTAGCTGCTGTTCGTGAGGCAGGTCTGCTGACAGAAATTGTCTTATTCTTCTCCTACAGTGCCTCTTGTTCCTCTCATTTTCCCACTTTTTTTTTTTAACTTTTACACAGACAGCCCCAGCATGGGATACATTTCCTGACTGGAGAACATCATTTATGAATCTGGAGAGAGACACTGAATTTTGGCAGAGGCTAAACAAACAGCCCAAGGGATCACTGTTCCTAGAAGGACCAGTTCTATGCTAATCGCAAACAGAAAGAACTGTTCACCTCTCCATCCATCTCCTTCTCAGGGAACTGAATACAGCAGAAAAGAAAACGAAGTTATTGACAGCTGCGTTTAGGACTACTTTAGTAATAAACCTTATGATGCATAATCAGGTCCGCATACCTCCCTTACAGTCAGATTCAGTTTTGTATTCTATGCATATTTGTATAATTGCATTATCAATATGAATTCCGTAAAGATGCGTTTGTTCCTGTGTTGGTTGTTGCTTATTATTTTAAGCATCAGCTGTCTCTTCTAGAATCTTTGTTAAGGCCTGAGATACCAAACATTAAAAGGTGGCCTCTGTCTGATGTGACTTGGATTGCCGGAGGCCTGCAGAGCCTGGCCTGGCTTTCAGCCCAAACCCTGGCCACTATGGCCACTGACCGCGCAGGGGCAGAAGCACCAATTTGGCGTCAAAATAACCTGGGTTAAGCTTTTCTCTCTGACTTGCATTCGTTGTTTCACCTCCCCCAAGTCACCTGATGCTTCTGAACCAACCGTTTTCATCTATTAAATTGGAGACAATAATATCACCGAGGGTTTTGAAGCTCACATAACGTAACATGAGTGGAGGCCGCTGTGTGAAAACAGCATTTTCCTAAGGTTCAGTACGCGTGGAGATAGAAGGAAGCCTATTTTGACTGACAGTGAAGATTTTTACCCAATAGGGAAGCAGAGGAAGATGAAAGGGAGACAGGGAGATGGAGAACAGAGTGGGGATGTCCCTCAGCCAGCCCAAAGCCTGGAAGGGCCACTAGCCCCTCATACCCAGTGTCCACCTGGGATCAGCCAGGAGACCTTGCTACCTAATAATATCTCACAGGGATGCAGCATCGTTGCAGAGGCACATGTAAAATCAGCAAGGCCAGATGCCTGTCTCAAAAGAGTAGCAGGCCAAGCACATTCCTGCAGGGGCAACGCAGAGGAATTCGGGCAAATTTGACTTTACGTGTGAGACGACTTAAGGACTCCTACTTTTTTTCTCAATGTTGGCAGGTGAGCCCAATGGGTCAATGTGATTTAGATATTAAAAATAATATAACCCCTTTGGCGATTTCCATATCTTGACTGCCATGAATAATGCTGCAATGAACATAAGGGTACATATATCTTTACAGATAAATGTTTTGAGATATTTGGGGTAGATACCCAAAAGAGAGATTACTGGGTCATATGGTAATTCTATTCTTAATTTTTGAGGAACCTCCACACTGCCTTCCATAGCGGCTGCACCAATCTGCATTCCCACCAGCAGTGTATGAGGGTTCCTTTTCCCCCACAGCCTCTCCAACACTTGTTATTACTTGTCTTGTTGATAACAGCCATTCTAACTGGTGTGAGGTGGTATCTCATTGTGGTTTTGATTTGCATTTTCCTCATGGCTAGTGAAGTTGAGTATCTTTTCATGCATCTGCTGCCTGTTTGTATGTCTTCTTGGGAGAAGTGTCTGTCCAGGTCCTTTGCTCATTTTTAATTGGATTGTTAATATATTTCAATAGATGACTGGATAAAGGAAATGTGGTGCATATATAGTCCATTCACTATTGATCAGCCATAAGAAAATACGAAATACCGTCATTTGACACAACATGAATGGATCTTGAGATTATACACTAAGTGAAATAAATCAGAGAAAGTCAAAAACCATGTGCTTTCACTCATATATGTTATATAAAACTGAAAGCAACAAATGAATGAGAAGCAAACAAGCAAAAACGCAGACACAGGCGACAGTTTAGTGGTTACAGAGGGTGGTGGGGGAAGGGGAGAGGCAGAAGCGGGTAAAGGGGGTCAAATATATCGTGATGGAAGGAGAACTGACTCTGGGTGGTGAACACACAATGCACCATGTAGATGATATACTATAGAATTGTACACTTGAAACCCATATAATTTTACTAACCAATGTTACCCCAATAAATTTAGTTTTAAAAAATAATGAAGACATAATCTCATTTGTACTCACAAACTGGTAGGGCCTAGGGAAATCAAAGTTGCAAGTACTTATAAAATATTTAGGTTACAATTACGCAGAAGAAGAAATTTACAGATTCCCCCTATCCTCTCTCAAGAGTGTTCCTTGGCCCTGCAGACAAGCTGTTCTCACATGCAGCCAACACAGGGGCATCCCTTCAGAAGCATCGGGGAAAGGTTCAGTCTAAACCATCATTGGTGGGTACCATGTGAAACACCCACTACGTGTGTACTCTCCAATTCTGCCACAGCGTGGGCCACCAGCCAGCTGCATCCAGGGTAACCCCAATAATGTGTCTGATAATGGCTGGAAAAAGCACACCCTCCAAGTTCCCAGGCAATATTGACCAGAGGGAGGTTTCTGAATGAGACGCAGGAAAATGAAACAGCTGCTGCCCTAGGACTGGTGACCACATACATAGATTATTCACATTAAACCCATGCCCTCTAATATTGAGGTTCAGAAAAACGTGGTCACTGCATCTGAGATATGCTCACTCATCACTGTGAAAACTTAGCTGTGAACACACTGTGAACACAGGAGAAGGCCATTGTCTCAGCTCTGAAGTCCAAACGCCCTCGCTTCTCACAGCTATCCATGCTGTACTGTCGTGATGCTAATCACTTTCCCCAAAAGTGTGTTTATGGTAATTCTGTGGCCAGGGCCTGTCAATCAAATTGGCACGATCTGTGTGGTAATGGAGCCCTGTACACAATCACTAAAAGAATCCCAGGAAAAAACTGGCAAACTGAGTCCACACTAAGATAATAAAACCAGCTGGGCGGCATTGAGCCCTTGCCATCTCTGAGCTGTTGTTTTTCACTCTTTGGGGCTTCCTGTGCCTAACTCTATAAGTCAATGCAGGTTCCAAGGACAATTTTACATTTAGTGATGATGCGATAACAACAGAAGCCCAGGACTAACGGGAAATTAGATTAAACATTCACTCCAAGGAAAAACCTGTTCCGCTGCTGTTCAACACCACATTATCAGCAGCAGTTCAATTTCCAAAAGAAACATCTTCGAGATAGTCAACCATTTCATAAGACATGCAAGAATATTTCATCTTATTTGTCAGCATGGAGCATGTGGTCGGGATGCCTTAGTTCAGCTGAGAGTGAACTGATTCCATCTGGCCGCAGAAACATCAGACTCATAAACTAAAGGTTTTGTTTATTTTTTTCTAAATAAGATCAGCCAAACCCATAAGGCAGAAAATAAATATATAAGTAACTATTCAGTAATGAAAAAATGTAAGCAAACGAGCCTTAGTATATACAGACATATCTAAAACCAGGCATTCTCAAGCCATTTTTCCTGTATCTGAATTCTTGACTGCCACGTTCCTTACCTCGCCTCCTGTTAAATATCAGGAGAAAAAACAACAGGGCAACAGTCTGTATGTATTAGTTAGGGTTCCCCAGAGAAACAGAACCAATAAGATGGATGATAGATAGATAAATGATTGATAGATTAGATAGATAGATAGATAGATAGATAGATAGATAGATAGATGATTGATTTATGTGCGGAATTGGCTCACATGACTATGGAAGCCATGAAGTCTGCAGATGGAGGTCAGCATAGAAGCAAGCGGGGTCAGGGACTCACCCCGGTGATGAGGGGCAGCCGTTTGGGGAACAGTTCTAGAATGATCAGCTAACAGGGTTAGGTGGCCTCTCCTCCCGGGGGAATGTCCTAAACAAGGCAGGTGCCCTTCTTACAGGCACATCTGAAAGGGGCTCGGGCTCCCTTAACCAACTGCCTGATGGAATCCACCAATGGGTCATGACTCTACGCTCAAAACAACCCACCTACAAGTAACCTCTGAGGTCTTAAACCATTTGAAATCGAAGACTACACCAATATAAAATCCAGTCCCCCTAGCTAAGAAGCTAAAAGTCATTTTCTCCCACCACAACATCTGAAGGCAAACCTCTCCAATGTACACCCCCAACCCCAGTGCAGGCCGGTTCTCGGGGTGCCCAGTGCAGTCAGTGCAGGCCCAGGTAGAGAGTGACTCAGAGCCCAGGCAGATACAGCGAGCTCTCCAGGCAACAGCAAATGCTGATTAAAATGAGTTCCCTCCATTCATCTATTCATTAAGCAGTCTTTAAAATAACACCCAACACTGACAGATGAGTCAGAGATGGACTATGCCGTGCGCTGTGGGGAGCTCAGAACTGGTGGGCATGTCCAAAGAACCAATTTCACGTCAGGCTACGAAGCTGCTAGCAATGTGCAAATTCCTTGACCCTCTCTCTCAAATTTCTGAGAATCTGTCCTAAAAAAATACACAAAGATGCATATGTATACCAGACGGACCATAACAATTTTTTCTAATAGCAAAACAATTAAAATGAACCTACATATTCAACAGTAACATAAGAAGAGTGAAATAAATGGTATGGCTTCCTGTTAGTCACATGAGGAAGTGCACAGTCATTTTTAAGTGGAAAAGCAATATATCCAGGATTATACCAACAATTCCTCAATTTGGAATAAAAAATGTATGTGTGTGCACAGACACATTTTTAACTCTGTGTGTGTGTGTGTGTGTGTGTGTGTGTATAAAAAGAGAGAGAATACAGCACAGATATCCATCTGTGTGGATCTCTATGGAACCCATGCAATGTATGTATCTTATTAGCAGTTATTTTGAGCACAGCACCTAGCATATGATAAATACTCAATATTAGTTGATTGTGTAATGCTGGGTGGCCTTTTTTCCCTTGTATTATGTTCTGTTTCTTCTGTGTATTTTCCTAAACACTTTTCCTTTATAGGCAGAAAATTAAAGGATGATAAAAAGATACCTGGATATGCCTATCAATGTCTTAACATCCATTTTCATTTGCTCCTGCTCTGTGCGAACGGGAGAGCATCTAGAAGCAAGCCTCTGCTGAGGTTGAAATCAATCCACCTCCAGGGGGCTGTGGCGTTGGTAAGCATGCTAAACTAAAAGGAAACGGTGGGATGCCAGCGTCTGCCCCTCCCTCACACCCCACCCTCTCTGCAAGGTGACTGCCATTTGATGTAAGCAACAGTGGTGCGCTTGGGTCAGCCTGCAAGGCCCTGGAAGCGAGGCCTCTTTGTTTTCTGTCCCCTGCAGAGCTACAGGCATCCTGTTCACAGGGCAAGACCTCCACGGTGGTGACAGAGCAAAGCGGCGGTGCTGAAGCACTTGCGCTGGTAATATGCAAAGTTTAGGAGTGCATCCGTGTCAAGATCAAACTCAAATGAGACTTCCCTGGGTGTACATTTGCATTGTCAATATTGATCATAAACGCTTTTCACTTACTTCTGTATTTCTTTCCTAACATTTCACACTTCAAAGGCCCACTATGCAGACATGAAGCTGGACAACCTTCCTCCCAGACTCTGCTCTTCTGCAAAGAGGAAAGCGGGGTACATGTGCACCTGGAACCACACTCCAGTTTTGTTGGGATTTTTTTGGTTTTTTTCTAAGATTTTATTGGGAAATTGGGGGAGGGGAACAGCGTTGGGAAATCAGGGAAGGAGAACAGACAAGTTGCTGTCCTTTTGTTTTTCAGTCTAGTTGTGGAGGACGTCGCTTCACTGGCCCACGTTGGTATTACCATTGCGCTCTTCCCGGCTGAGGCAGATGGTTCGCCGGCCTCTTGACGGCTGCTCATGGCGGTTCTTGGCCGCTCACGCTGGCTGCCAGCCACTCACAGTAACTTATGGCAGCCCACTGCAGCTTCACTGCAGCCTACGCTGTTGCCGGCCACTCACGGCAGCCCAGCTCCAGGTTGAGCTGTTGTTCACCATCTTAGCT
>NW_017731535.1:2665210-2666096 GCF_001890085.2 Hipposideros armiger
AATCCGTGAACTTTGAGTAAAGCCAATTGCCCTCCACAATGTGGGTGGGCCTCATCCAATCAGGTGAAGGCCTGAACTGAGCCAAAACTGACTCTCCTCTGAATCAGAGAATTCCCCAACACACAGGCTTTGGACTTGACCTGGGACGTCAGGTCTCCAGCCTGCTTGACTTCAGCATGGAACTACACCAGTGGCTCTCCTGGCTCTCCAGCCAGCATGCCAGCCCACCCTGCAAATTTCGACTTGTTAGCAAATTCCTTATAATAAATAGAGAGGGGGGGGGAGGAGAGAGAGAGAGAGAGAGAGAGAGACAGAGAGAGAGAGAGAGAGACAAAAAAGTGTATACACATTTTAAGCAAGGAAAAAAACGTATTAAAATTGTAATACTCAATATACACCAATAACAAAAGAAGAATGTAAGTTATGTGTATACATTTTTTGGCACCCCCAGGTACACACACACACACACACACACACGAACACACACACACACGTATACCCTAATGGTTCTGTGTCTCTGGAGAACCCTAATACACCCCTACCATACACACCTTCTAGACAGACTTCTTTGCTCTGGGTTCTTGGCAACCCCTGCAGACCCCAATCTTAGATTGTGACTCATTGAACATCTTTGTGTTTCAGAAATCTCACCTCCCAGCCAGAGTCAGTCCCTGATCTGCTTTGGTTCTGACGACTGCCCATCTCTGGTCGCTAACCTCAGCCATGCCCTGTTTTCTGCACAGATTCTTCATCGTGCATGAAACAGGGTTACACAACAAGAAATGCTGAATAGGGCCGGCTGAGTGGAGCGTTGGTTAAGAGTTGGCTTGGGACGTCACGTTTGAGCAGCAGGGACCCAGTTCGGATCCCACATGAAGGCCACTGA
>NW_017731535.1:2671354-2678665 GCF_001890085.2 Hipposideros armiger
CTTCTTAGTAACTCTCTTTTAACTCTACTTATTTTAATAAGGCAACAAAACAACATTAATAATTTAGGAATACATTTTCTTGGGGATAAAAGAAAGTCTTCAGTGGACTTAGCTTTTAAATGACACTCACAAATCGCCTGGTGAATTTACCCCAATTGGTGCCAAGAGTGGAAATATCTGTGCTTCTACTTATTTCAGTGGGTCTAGGGGTCTAATTCATCTTATATTGGGTTGTCAGAAAAGTCATGACGTATTTTTTCTATGTTTTTTGTTGCAAAAATGCGTCATGATTTTTCCGGCAACCCAATATTTAACGGAGATTCTATTAGCTACCAAAACCTCAGGGGGAGGTTAAAGAGATACTCACAGCCCTACAAGAAAACATTGAGTCCCTTAGTCCTTTGGAAAAACCAGACATTAACGGAGATGCAAAAGATGATTCCAATTCAGAGATCTGCTACATAGTTTCTTTTATTTTAATATAGCTTACTTACTTGTGTTTTTATGGTAAACTATACGTAACCTAAAATTTACCATCCCGGCCATGTTTTAGTGTCACTTCAATGGCATTGCGGACATTCACACTGTTGTGCGGCCATCACCGCCCCCATCTCCTTCATCACCTTCCCAGACTCAAACTCTGTACCCAAGAAACAACAGCTCCCCGTTCCCCCAGCCCCCAGCCCTGGTATCCACCATTCACTTTCTATCTCTATGAATGTGGCTACTCTAGGTCTGTCATATAAAAGGACTCACACAATATTTGTCCTTTCATGATGGGCTGATTTCACTGAGCACAGTGTCTTCAGGGTTCATCCATGCTGTAGCATGTGTCAGAATGTCCTTCCTATTCATGGCTGAATAATAATAGTCCGTTGTATGTCTAAACCACATTTTGCTTATCCACTCATTCCTGGATGGATATTTGGGTCATTTCCACCTTTTGGCTATTGGGACCCATTTTTAATTTGAGGTTCTTTTGATCGAATAAAGATGGCCACTAATTCTTGAATACTCACTCCTCCCCTTGAAAAGGCGGGGTGGATGCCTCCTGCCCTGGAATCTAGATGAACTCTAGGACTGCTTGCCTGGTGTGACAGAGCAGACATAAAACTGTGCTGTCATCCATGCCCAGGCCTAAAAACCTGACGACTTCCCCTCTCTACTCACTCTGGGTTCGCCATGTTGCAGAGACCACATGTAGGGGTCCTGTCCACCGTGCCAGCTTAGCCCTGCCCTCCAGCCATCTCCCAGCCAAGGCATCAGACAGATGGAGAAAGCCCCCTTGGTCCCTCTAGACCAGCTCTTCCACCAGATGTAGAAGGAACCCCAGTCAGTGCCATCAGGGGCATAGAATTTCCAAGCTGAGCCATGCCCACAAAATCCTGAGATATAATAAGATGTGTTTCATAAGTCACTAGGTTTGGGGTACTTTGTTCTACAATAATAGATAACCATAACAATCTTGGCCCCAAAACGTCAGAAAAGCCCTGCAGCCTTGCAGTGAGTGGGATCTCCCACGGAAGAAGGGACATCAGATCTTTAAGTATCCAAAGGAATCAGTGGCAGGACAAAGCGACGCCAGGGCCAGACTGTGACTCACCTGGCTGACCCCAGGCAGGTTAGAAGGAGCGTCCAGAGTACACGAAGCCGTCCGTAAAAGAATTGGACCCTGTCTTCCTGAGTTCACTTGACTCATTGAATATGGTTGTGTCACACGTATTATGGACCAAGACTTGTGCTAAGTAAGCACTGGGGTGACTGAGGTGAATAAGTCCCATACCAGCCCTCTCTGTCACTGGTCTTCCAGTTCTGACCAACACCACACTCCTCGGCTATTTTTCCTGCTAGCTCACCATCCTCCAACCTCTGGCTCCTTATTCCAGAACCAACAGACATGCTCACAGGCACCAGAACATTCTGTGGGCTCTCCCAATATAATATATCCAGATATAGTTCTAATATCACCTATGTCTTCCAGGCAAGAGCCACCTAGCCTACTAAAAAGAGAGAGGAAGAAGAAAATGCTACTTAAAACTAGCATTTTCTACTATTTTCTGATGACTTTTATTGGGTTTGTTTTGACTGTACAGACCGGTAGAAGTCACCCAGTGTGCGTTTTAGAATTCATGAGAGACAGAAGCTCACTGTTACTTCATAGTCAAAGAAAACAGTGAATTCAGAGGGAAACCTGAGCAGAATACAAATAATTCTTAGGAAAAAAATTCTGACTTTGTGCAGGGAGACAGACATACTGAATCAACTGTGTGTAACAGGGTTTGGGCTGCTTCCCAAGCTTGGCGTGATCAGTTTCCCGTGTTTAGATTTGTTTGATTCTAGAAGGAAGGCCAGCGAGGGCCACTAGGTGAGCCAGCTTACCTAATAATGCAGAACCAGTGCTTTCTGAAGTCCTGAGTCTGCGTCGCCTGGTTTTCTTGTTCAGGCTGCCATTTTGCTGCAGGCAATGACTTCAGTGTACAGACACAGCCCTCTCCTGTCCCTAAGCCAGCGGATGAGAGCCAGCCTACATGAGGAGGCCCATTCTCACCAGGGCGTGAGCATCTAGAATTTGTCTCGCTGAGAGGAGCAAGCACAGGACCAGCAGGAGACATCCCTGAGGCTGACACGCCTACAGGGCTGCAGCCTGGCACAGGAGTTGCTCTCTCATGTCTGTTTACAGTGAGATGGGATAGGAGCCACGTCACGACCTCACACCTTTATGTCCACTCCACCCACTACCAGTGACCTGATGTATTTCGAACACCTAGAATGTGCCTAGAGACTCCCCACCCCAGGTACCCCAAATGCCTTTGGGGCTTGGGCACTCTTCCCAGCCTGGCAGAACTCACAACCACAACAGTAAACCCTTTCCCATTCTAATACCACTACAGATGAAGGCCTTCAGGCTGTGCTACTGCACCGGTCCCACCAGATCAGATCCCCTCAGACACAGACACAAACCCAAACAAAGCAACGTCCCCAGGCTTCTGAACACAGGTTTGGCCGACCAACCTTGGATCACAGCTACAGCAAGGCTGGTGCCCTAGTGCCACTCGCACCTGGCCCTGCCTTCCTGCCTTTTGCCATCAGCCCCGCCACGGAGATCCCAGCGTCCTTCCCGACAGACTCGCTCTAAGCCATGTCTGGTCCATCTGTCCAAAACGGGCCTGGGATCAGCATGTGAGGGAAGCGGAGGAAAATGATCGCTGACAGTCCTTGGCCTGATTACCACACGCCATGGCAATGAAGACCTTTTTTCCTTAACTGTTTAGTAAGAGTCTCTAGACAAGTCCCTAAACTTGAAAGTCTAAGGACAAGAAATGACTGGAGAACGTAAGGGACTTGTGAAGAAGGCTGGTTTAGGGTCGGGGTGCCTGAGTGTAAACTTCGGCTCCGCTGACCACTAGCTACAGAGCCTGGGCCGGGCAGCCTCCCTGAGCCTCATCCCTTCCTGTGACAGGCGGCACTGACCGGCTTCCCTCGGAAGGCTGCTGTGAGGGTTGCATACGATCTGGGTACAGCACATTCACCGCGATGCAATCATCAAACGTAAGCGCACTGTTCCTGCTTCTACCACGATCATCATCAGCCAGGACTTTCTCAGAGGCATCCTATCTTATTAACCCAACCGCCTGCGCTACGAACAGAAGGATCAGTGTGTGACTGGGGGCCCCAGCGAGCAACATTCAGGTATTTATTTGATCAAATCATATTTTCCTGTTTCGGTAGATATCCCACTGGGGGTACAGTAAGACGAAACCTGCTGATGTAACAAGAGCCAAGGTTTGTTTCTCTCCTCCTCCGGGTCTCCCCCATGAGGGCAACCAGGAGGAAAGCAAAGATGACGCTGACACCCAGAAACTCAGGTGGTTTTGGTGTCTCAGGGAGGCCACTGCACTTGACAGTAGGGAGGCAGGNGCTAACATTTCATTTGTTTGTTCTTTGTCTTCAGAACAGAGATTTTCAAAAATCTTCTCTGTTCGTTTTTTTTGTTTCTTGCACTTTAGCATCTGTAGTAATGACTGGATAAATTTTTATTAGGGTGAGAAGTTTAATTGTCCTGAAAATTATGTATTGGTTATAAAAGTGATAGAACACAGCATGAATAACTAGACACTCACAAAAAGAATCTTTTTTCAGGGCTTAACACTTAGGGAAAAATGCAGAGTTTAAGTGAAAATTTTCACTTTAAAAGTAATATGTGTAACATGTGCTTATGCAGTGAACAAATACATATTGAGTTTCTCCTGTATGTACCCAAAAATGCACGTGCCTTTCCGAGCTCTGGCTGAATGCACGTCACACGTAAAACCTAGTCTTAAATAATGCAATTAGAAAACCCTCATCACCTTGGTCAGCATGAGTTCACTTAGGCAGAAAGGGCAGGGTTTATAGAAAGGAAACTTGACTACCATTCTAACTCTGTGGATCCTTCCCTTCCAAGGAATCAAGTGCCTACGTGAATGATAATTCCTTATTCAAGAGTATTCTTCATAACATGCCCTCAACGGGAAACCTCATCAGAGCCTTGTATATCCTAATCTATATTCCTGCGTGGCTGATTTAAACCTAGAAGAAACACTCTCCAGGATTCCAGTACCTATTATGGATGTGAAACTGCCACAATTCCAGCCACCCAAACACTATTCCTCAAACCCTGCAGTCAGTACACCCAAAGAGCCCCTACGATTCATGGGATAAACTACAGACTCAACGAGCTAGCTCAGGCATAAGAAAAACGGTTATAAAAATCCATTACCTGATACGACACTTTTCCCTGAGGCGCTGGCAGGTCCTCAGGGGCAGGTTTGCACAGAATCACATATTGAGGGGCCCGAGGGACCCTGGATATACCATCCTCTCTCTCTTCTCCAAATTACTACTCTACTGTTTGAATAAGATTATGTCTCAGAAACAACCATCTATTCTTCTGGAATTCTTTACTGTGTGGCAGAGTGAACAGAGACTAACGTGGAAAACCAGGCAGAACAGAAGCACAGGTTACCCAGTCAGGTGCAGGGTCAGAGGCTGTGGCTGAGTCACAGCGTGACAACCTTTATCTAGACTGAGCTAAATGGGCCACAGCTCTTCCATCGGTCGGGCTACAAGGCTCCCACAGAGCCCCCTTCCCCCTGTGACTGAGCCCAGGGCACGCTGTCCCGGTTCTGCTCCAGCACAACCTTACCCATCACGCCCCTTTCTCTGCTAATATTACTCTTATTAGCACCCCCTCCCTGACAGTGCTTACCATGCCTCCCTGCACAGCAGCCTTGCTCAGATCTCCATGCCAACACCGCCTTGTTTTGTGCCTGGTGGATGGGCAATGTCTCCCATTCTGAGGCCCATTCCTATCTTCCAGAGACTCCAAATCATCTGTAAGGAAGAGTGGGCATCTAGAAGCAGGCCATAAATGATGCATCTACAGATACGTGTTCCAGGCCAATAGTATTAAACCGGGTTCCCACAGAGCCCTGAGGGTAAATGTGGGGGCTTCAGGGCACTGAAAAGTGTAGCTTGACCTCCATCTCATACCATGGATCAGTCAGGGCTCTCCAGAGAAACAGCCAATAAGATGCATTTATACAGACACACATGATGATGGAGGCTGGCAAGTCCATAACCTGCAGGGCCAATGTGGCTTGGAATCCAAGGGCCAATGGTGCAGAGGAAGTCTGAAGGCAGCCTGCTGGGAAATTCCCTCTGGCTCCAAAAGGCTGGTCTCTCTGCGCCATTCAGGCCTTCAACTGATTGGATGAGGCCCACCCACAAGGTGGAGGGCAATCCCCTTAAGCAAAGTTTACTGATTTAAATGTTAATCTCATCCAAGAACCAATTAACCATCATACATCATAATATCACAGATGTAAAATGAAAAGATAAGACATTAAAGATTTTTTTAAGTAGTGGACATTATCTTCCCGTCTTTGAGGTCGAGAAATATATTAGACAAGATAAACACACACACACACACACACACACACACACACACACACACACACACACACAGCGCTATGCAAAAAGAAAAAAAATTGGAAAACTATGTTTTACTACAATACATTAAAATTAAGAATTTCTGTTCTTCCAAAGACACCATTCAAAGAGTGAAAAGGCAAGCCACTGCATGGGAGAATATATCTGCAATACATACATTCAATAAAGTATTTGTGCTCATAAGGTATTTTTAAATGTCTATAAATAAGTAAGTAAAATGCAGACAACACGATAGAAAAAATGAACAAATTACTTGAACAGGCTTGACACAGAAGTGGTTCTCTAACTGGTCAATAAAATAGCACACCACTGTCCTGCACCACAAAAGTAAAAATGGAAAAGGCTGACCCCTTTACATTTGGAGACCTCGTAGACCCAAAGGAACTCACACAACGGTGGGGATGTCAATTGATACCATTGGTTCCAGAAAACTCTTTGGTGTGTACGAATAAAGTGGTACCTTCGCAAACCCGATGACACAGGAAGTCACCTCTTCTATAGACTCCCAACAAACTGGCATGCACATCTGCATCAGATTTGTATATGAATGTTGACAGCCGCACTTTCCCTATTAACCGAAGAACTGGAAATGACACGCGTGCCCAATAGCAGAATGAAGAAATAAATTGTGGTATTTTTCAATGAGAATAAAATAATTACAACCACACGCTGCACAAGGATACATCTCACAAACATAAATCTGAGCAAATGGAGCCAACGCAAAAAGAGTAACCACGGCATGATTTCACTTATAAAAAGTTCAAATGCAGGGAAACCATCTCGTTGGCATCAGAAGTCGAGAGCAAGGCTGCCCCTGGGGATGGCGGCTGTTGACAAGAGGGGGCCCGAGGGGGCTCCTGGGATTCCAGTGTGCTGTTTCTCTCGGTGCTAGCTCCACGGGTACATTCACTTTCTGAAAACACATTGAACTGTACACTTACGCTTTTTTGCACTTTTCTGAATATATGTTACTCTTAAAATTTTCACAAAATTATCAAAACAAACATTATAGCAGCATGCAAGTCAACAAAGGATATGTCACTAGGGGAGAAAAAAAGAAACAGAAAATCTAAATTCAAGATGGATGACTACTGCTGTGTCCTATAAGCCCACCAGGTCTGTCATTCTGTCACGGAGCAGTTCCAACTGCAAGGGAAAATTGAATTCATTTGCATACCAGTAGACAAGGTTGGGAGGCCTAAGGTGTTGATTCTGCTGATAGATGCTGACAGGTGAGTTAAAGCACTTCTTAGTAACTCTCTTTTAACTCTACTTATTTTAATAAGGCAACAAAACAACATTAATAATTTAGGAATACAT
>NW_017731535.1:2682523-2685895 GCF_001890085.2 Hipposideros armiger
GGGGGAGGGAGGAATTCAAATAGTTTCCTGTTTGCCAACATATTTCACTTAACCTCTCTCTGAAAGGCAGGTTTTACAAATTATTAATAAAACGCTGTAGTTTTCATCCGAGGTACCAAGTCTGTGAGTCGACTGTGGCCTTTTTCCCTTGCCCCTGTTTTGTAAATGTATATAGCTGTTTCCATCAAGGCCCCACTCCTCCTCCCACCCACATTTTAAGTAACAGAGTGCCTCTACAGAAATGCACAGCCGCTTAAAGCTCTTCTGATAGTCGCCGTCAATCATGGAGGAAGCACCTGCTGGCAAACCGGGCCCTGGACCCACCCAGCGAGCAGGGAGAGATGGAAGAAACAGGCCGGACACGCCACATAGGAGGCGGCGGGCTTAACAAGCAAGGGCGCTTGCTTTCGAGGCTTGTCTTGGGCGCCGCCCGACGAGTTGATCTCCACACCTCCCAACAGGATCATGAAGTTTATGGAGAGGCCGTTATTAACGGGGTGCAGCCCGGGACCCTGCCCAGAGGGTCTCACAGCTCTTGGCTCTCTCAAGGCTGCAGCCTTGCAAACAGCCCTGGCTGTAGGAGCAGTGGGCAGAACGTCGTTCCAGGGACAGGGGAGGGGGCACCCCCCATTGCCCGGGTGCAGGTGTGTGTCAACCCGTGTGGCGTCCTCTGGGCGACCTCCCCCAGCAGGATGTCGGTGGTCAGGGCTTTGCAACGTGGTAAGGCCCTCTGCTTTCCTCTTTCAGTGCAAAGGCATTTAAGACATAAAAGAGGTACAGTAACCTCCCCACGCCTCCTGGTCCATGGTTCACTTCCCGAAGTTTCAGCTACCCGTTGTCAACCTGATGCCCAAAGAGATTAAATGGAACATTCCAGAACTAAACAATTCTTAAGCCCCGAAACCTGCGCTTTTCTGAGTAGCTGTGGTGAAATCTGGAGTGATGCGCTCTGTCCCGCCCCCACCCGGAACGTGGTGCGTCCCTGGGTTCAGCGTCCCCACGCAGGGTCACTTTGCGCAGGTGAGGCAGGCGCGTAGCAGCCGCTGGTGACCAGGTCGCGAGTGGCGGTATCGTTATCATAGTACTTGTGTTCACGGTGTTCTGATTTTACAATACTTCCGAACAGCCCCAAAATGCAGCAGTGGTGATGCTGGCGATTCAGATTCGCCGACAAGATGCGGAAAACTGCTTCCTTTAAGTGAAATGGTGAAAGACAGTTCTCGACTTAATAAGGAAACAAACAGTCATGCTGAGGTTGCTGCATCACCCACTCACCTCATCCCGGCAGGTAGGCACCGTATCAACGCACACCATCTCACATCACCACAAGAAAGGTAAGTGCCCGAAGATATTTTGGGAGACAGGGAGACCACATTCACATAACTTTTATTGTGGTGTATTGTTATAATTGTCCTATATTTTATGATTAGTTATTGTTGTTAATCTCTGTGCCGAATTTATCAATTAAACTTTATCCTAGGAACGTATATATAGTAAAAAAACAAACAAAGCAGTATATTTAGGGTTTGGTACTATTCACGGTTTTGGGCATCCAGTGGGGGTCTTGGAACATATCTGCCGCAGATAAAGGGGGGCTACTGCATATGCCAGTAACCCTCCTTTCTCACCCCACTTGAAGGAGGAAATATCATGGTCCCTCTAAAACTCCTGGGGCAAGAAGAAAGAAAGAGAAGGGAGGGGTAAGAGGTCGAGAGTGTGGAAGAACAGATAGCATGAGAAAGGAAATAAGACAAAGAGGAAGGCAATTACATATTCTGAAAGCCTCTGCATCTTTTTTCCATTGTTGAGGATTTCTTGGACATCATTATTGTCCAGATGTGTGTAAGACTCTAGAAAAAAATACGACTGGCACACATTCATGCTCATGCCATCTCAGGGAGGCTGGTCAGCCACTGGCGGCCCTATCCCCAGTCACATATCTATTTCCAATCAAAGAGCTGACTTTTTATGAGTCTACCTGAAAAGATTCCAAAGTGAAATAGCCTCCTTTAAAATATTGAACGCACTGGCGGAAACAGGAGTCTTAATTGGTGTTGCAATATCAGTATTTCAAATTTTTACCACTAAATATTTATAAAGATTTTAGATTTCTGGTGACAGATACTCTTTAACAAAATGCATTATAGTAAGTGCTTGGGAATGGTTCCTGTCTCTTTCCCCAAATAAATATTTACTTTGATTCATGCTCATATTAACCCAAAGATTTTTTTCTCCATCTCAGTCCTGCACACCATGACTTGCTTCAAACAAGAATTCTTGTTTTTATCAACTCAGCCATTTGGGGGAAATGTGTCTTTTTCTTTAGTTTCTCAGGTGCTAATCAATTGCTAATTATCTTTAACTATATCGACCGTCTCCCACTGTTTTGCCATATAGATTAATGAGTGACGTTATAAGGAGCACAATTTCATGCATTGAAAAGAATGGACTCATGCATAATTCACTCCACATAAACACATGCATTTTTATCTGGTGCTTTCAAAGATCTCAGAAAGAAGCACCAAGGAGAGATAAAATCTAACCAAGGCAATAATTGGGACAGGAAAACTACATTAGATGGGAATGAAGAGAAATAGACCAGTCTGTGCAGATCAATCTACTATGAAGGAAGCAAGAACATGAGCAAAGATGAAACGAATAAATGCCTCAAAGTGTGTGTTACACTCGGGGACCTGCCAAGGTCATGGACTCCTGACCTTTGCCCTGTCACACATCACATGTCCAGCCTCCCTGTTGGGTCCCAGCACGTACACACACCATGAACAAATCCAGGCAAATGGGCACTGCAGCACGACCTCTGTGTTGGCCCGTGCTCTCCGGCGTCCTACCTCATGAGCCCAGCCAGTCCATTTCAGGCATCAGAGAATGCTTTTGCCGGAACTAAAGGAAGGGTAAATGAAGATAAATGGCTCCTGTGGTAGGCTCCTTTCCCCAGAATTTCCCTCTGTGTTCTACTTCCCACCTAAGGATGGTGGAGAAAGTTGATACTTGCTCTCAGCCATGACTAAGTCCTGGCCCCTGTGATGTCATAAAGAGAGGATGCAAGGAAGTCTAAAATGCAAATCCAAAGAGAATACTTTAAAAGAGCTGTGGTACAATAAGGAACATATCTGGCCTTGTCCCCAGTTCCTGCCACAGAGCACCAAAACCCTTGAAGTTTTCTGAGTGACAGCAGTGTCTTTGTTATGCTAATAGGTGACTCGTGATATTCCCCAAGATAACTTAGAGATGAGGGCTGGTCACTAGAAAGACAAAACTTGTGGTTAAAGGGTTGGAACTTTCAGTTGCTGGACCTTTGGGAAGGGGAAAGGGTCTAAGTTTTGTCAGGTAGCCCATGATGTACTAATCAAC
>NW_017731535.1:2688290-2689304 GCF_001890085.2 Hipposideros armiger
CCAGTATCGAAATAATTAAACAAAGAAACAAAGCAAACAAGTCATGTAGTTAATAATGTATTTTTTAGTAGTAGTAGTAGTTTCAGGTGTGCAAAACAACATAATGATTAGACATTTACATCCTTCACAAAGTAATCACCCACCCAGTCTGCTGCCCATCTGGCCCGTCCAGAGCTATCACAACACCATTGACTGTATTCCCTTTGCTCTACTTTACATCCTGTGACTATATATTTTTAAATTATAGTTGACATTCAATATTATATTAGTTTCAGGTGCATAGCACAGTGGTGAGGCATTTATAGAATTTAAGAAGTTATACCCCTGATGAGTCTAGTACCCAAGAGACACCATGAATGGTTTTTACATTATTGACTATATTCCCCATCCTGTACTTCACATCCCCGTGACTATTTTGTGACTACCAATTTGTGCTTCCTAATCCCTTGGCTTTTCGCAACCACTCCCCCAACCCCCCTCCCACCTGGCAACCATCAGTTTGTATCTATGAGTCCATTTCTGTTTTGTTTGTTCGCTTATTCTGTTCCACAATAATTTATTTTAATAGACAATTTTTCAGAGCACTTTTAGGTTCCCAAGCGATGTGAGCAGAAATGACTTCCCATGGACACCCTGCCCCCCTACATGCACAGCCTCCCTCACTATCAAAATCAAGTGGTACGCTTGTTACAATCACCAAGGAAAGGCACATCTGTTACAACTGATGAACCTGCACTGACGAATCATCAGCACCCACAGTCCACCGTTTATATTAGGGTTCACTCTGGGTGTCGTACATTCTATGAGTGTGGACAAATGTACAATGATATGCCTCCATTTATATGATCATACAGAAGATGTTCGCTTCCCTAAAAATCCTTTGTGCTCTCCCTGTTCACCCCTCTCCCCCAAACCCCTAACCTTTTTGCTGTCTCCATAGTTTTGGCTTTCCCAGAGTGTCACAGAGTTGGAATCCTACAGTATGTAGCCTTTTCAGATTGGTTTCTTTCACTT
>NW_017731535.1:2689537-2690445 GCF_001890085.2 Hipposideros armiger
GATAATACTTGATATATAAAAAAAGTGCAACCCAATAGAAAACAAAAACAATTCAGTATAAAGAGTAAAATATAAGAATGATAAACAGGAAGTATGTGTAAATCCACATATATTTATCATAGTGATAGGACTTTACTTACAAGTTCAATGACAGACACAATTTGGACTTTAAAAAAAAAAAATCAGAGGGCCGGCCGAGTGACTCAGCTGGTTAAGAGCTCGCTCAAGTGTGTGAGCTCTGAGCAACAGTGGTTCAATGCCCGGCCCAAACTGAGCTGCCACTGAACTGCCAATAGGCGGCAGGATGTCTCAGCTAAAAAAAAAATCAGTTGTTTGCCATTTAGAAGAGATTCACCTAAAACACACTGACAAAGCAAAGTTGAAGTCAAGTGACCATTTGAAGTAAAGTGATACATAAGAGTAAGCAGAAGAAATGGCTTTAACGCAAAAAGCAATAGTAGAGTTAAAGAGAATCATATAAGGAGGAAAAAATTACTTCACCAGGAAGATTATCACAACTTGTATCCTTGTGTGACCTAAACAGTACCTCCAAAATCTATACAAATCCTATCCAAAAAGAAGTTGAAAAAATTACAAGGTCAAATCAATAGTTATGGTGGAGATTTTAATATGTAACTCAACAAATGATAGAACAAGCAGAAAAAAATAATTAAACAATAGAGAAAATATAAACAAAACACACAAGCTTAAATATGTTGAACCCCACATCCAACAATTAGAAGATATGTTTTCTTTCTGAGGACATGTGAAACATTTACAAAAATTGACTACTCCCCAAGTCACACAGAAATTCTCAACCAATATAATTGAATCAATATCATCCTGACTACATCCTTTGACCAAAAATCAATAAAATTAGAAGTAAATATCTAAAAGTACAACAAAAA
>NW_017731535.1:2691599-2692228 GCF_001890085.2 Hipposideros armiger
CTCTTAAGTATAAAAATTACAACAAACAGCGTTGTCCTCATGAGACTTCCTGAGGAAATTAATAACAGCTGAATCTCAACCAAACAAGTTAGGGAAATAACAGCAAAAAAAAAAAAAGTGTGGTGTTTAAATATAAGGCCCTGGGTGGAGTACTGTAATAGGTACATTACATGCTCTGAAACAGTGTTGAAAGGATTCAAAATTAGTAGAAATGTGGCAGGAAAGGGAGACAAAAAAGTGGGAAATTAGAGTAAGTGCATTGAACGCTTAATTCTCAATAGCTGGGAGTTTTAAAATATAGCTAAAAGCCAATAAAGTAATTAAAGCCTAAGCATATATAATAGTACTAAGATAAACCTATGAATGATAATATTAATAAATATAAAATAAATGGTTGAAGAGTGGGATTGAGAGAGAAAAGGAAACATGCTAACTTTATCATGGTTCTCAGAAAGTAAGTAATACACGTTATTTAAGGAAATGGAGTCCTGAGTAATTACATGATGGTCTGAAAGTAATCTTTGAATAAATATACCAGTATCGAAATAATTAAACAAAGAAACAAAGCAAACAAGTCATGTAGTTAATAATGTATTTTTTAGTAGTAGTAGTAGTTTCAGGTGTGCAAA
>NW_017731535.1:2694293-2695150 GCF_001890085.2 Hipposideros armiger
AGGCCATGCAGTGTACTCTGCCTAGAGGATCCAGCTAATGGAAACCTGGTCTTCTTCCAAGAGCAAGTACAGGTGAGCCCCGTAACCCAAATACGTGGCCCCTTCTTCTGTGCCACTGCTGATGCTCGTGATGCTCGGCCTGCAGTTGGGCCAGTCATGGTGAATCACAGTTCTCTGCTCACATCTGGCTCCTCAGTTAGGATCTGACCTTCGTGAAGACAAGTCTGTCTCTTCCGGCTCACAGTTCCCTAGAACAGTTACCGGCACATAAGAGACACTCAGGGAATATCTGTTGATTGAGAAAATGCATAACCGGGTGCCATCAGCAGCTTTCTGGAGCCGTGTGCTGCACAGAAAAGCTGAAGAGGTGGCCGGCCCTCCCACTCCGTCATGACAGGGAGCTATGGACAGCCGCATAGAGCCGGCCGCACTCTTCCCTACATGTGAGCCCATTTAGCTTTTATACCAACCCCAGAAAAAGGAAGTCCTGTGATGGTCATTTTAATGTAACTTCTAAAATGATGTTTAGAAACATTATGAGATGTCCCCAAGGACACACAGTTACTCATGGGCAGGTGTGGCCCTGGAGCGCAGCCTTGGTGAAGCCACAGGACCGTGTACTTCCTTGAATAATAGCACCTCCTCTGTGAAACCATGCTGGTAGGCGTGTCCTCCTACCTGCGTGGACACTGCGTGGCGTAAAGCAGTGTGTCCGGTAGGGCTTCTTGGTTATAAGCAACAGAAACGAACTCAGACTAACTTAAACAAAAGGAAGGCATTTATCATAAATACGTTGGGGCTTCACAAAATCTATGAGAGCCTGAAGAAACGAGCCACCCAGGAAGGCAAGCTGGGAT
>NW_017731535.1:2696565-2698062 GCF_001890085.2 Hipposideros armiger
TTTTCTACTTTAGGATCTTTTTTCTTTGCTTGAAGCTTCATTGTGGAGTTTGTTTTGTTGGACGCATCTTTTTGAGACTGGCTACAGCCAATGAGACAACTTGTGTATTACTCAAGTTTCTACTGATTGGTAAAATTCCAGAGGCAGAGAGTCGATGATTAGCAATTTCTTCTTTTTTCCAAACATTGAAGAGGAGAAAGACATGCAGTCAGTTATTTAATATTCCAGGTAATACACAGCAGCTAAAGGTTTAACCCACAGTCACTTAATCATCTTGTGCTTTAATGAGCTACTCGTACTGGCTTCAGGTCGGTTTGACTGATTGCCCTGGGACTTGCCAGAGTCTCCTGCCCTTAGTTGCTTAGTTCCAAGACCTGGAAATGATGTTGGAAGGTAGCTGCTGGAAGAAAACGGTTGTCCTCTAGTCTACCAACTTCCATCCCCTAAACCCCCACTACTTCCTTTAACAACTAAGAGATAGGGCTCGAAACAGGCTGGCTTAAACTTAAAATGAGTTGCTGCGGATATTTCAACATGTATAAAATATGCATAAAATGCCCTATTATATATAGGAATTTGGTTGAACCATTTGCAGTTGCCACTTTGGTGGGTTAAGGACAGTTCATTATTGGCGATTCCATAGGCTGCCACCTAAATAGAGCTATCTAGAGGATACAGCAGAGAGCAAAGCAGATGCGGCACCCACCTTTACAGCAGGGAAAACAGACCTGGCACGTTGTTACCGGACACATTACACAATCACGTCGTGAACTTTGCCGCAACACAAGACGAGTAACAGGAAACATGTCGTGGGGCGTGTGGGAGGCAGTTCAAAATGAGGGAACCTCCCCCAAAAGACTGCAGGAGGTGTGCAGTGACTAGAAAAGAACCTCGGGCACATCAGGGCATCACCTATGGCTAGTTGTGACCCAAAAGCCCTCAAGTAAGACTCCAACTGAAACACTATAGAATTTCGGATGTTTTATGATGGCATTTATCTCTAGAAGCAAGAAAAATGCTGTGATTGATGGAAAGACCACCTAGAACCAGATACCGCATCAGTAACTTTGCATGGCACTTCAGTGTCTTACAGAATTAGTTCCGAATTTACAAAATGGAGATTTCGGTCCCATCTGATTCAGGAGTTTTGCTGTTTATAGATTAGGTTGTAGTGATTATTCAGGTGTAATGAACAGAACAGGAGAAAGCCAAAATCAATCTTTCTAACAAGATTCACTGTGCTGCTGCCAAGCTTGTGTTGTTTCATCAAATATACGTTTGGGGTTCTTTCTCCCCCAGATGAATTAACTCACCATCTCCTGGTTTAAAATATTCCCTTCTTTTTTCTGCTCAGCATTGTGGTCTCTGAAATTCTGGTGTTTATTCTTCATCTGCTGTAGCCAAGGATGTTTACCTAACATGGGTCGCCTAACACCAATTCATACACACCTCTCCCAAAACCCAGGTTCACGCAGGGCATCAGAAACTTCTCTTCTG
>NW_017731535.1:2703327-2709169 GCF_001890085.2 Hipposideros armiger
TTTATCTGGCGTCTTTCACTCAGCATGATGTGTTCAGGTTCCCCCGTGTTGTTGCGTGCATCAGTAGAGCATTTCTTATTGCTGAGTAGCATTGCACTGATGCGTGCGTGGACATGCTATAGTTTATTTATGCATTCACCTGGTGATGGACATTTGGGTTGTTTCTGGTTTGGGGCTGCTGTGAATTAACATACTTTAAACATTCATGAACAAGTCTTTGGATTAACACAGGCTTTGATATCTCTTGGGTCAACACCTAGGAGTGAAATTTCTAGGTTACATGGTATGTGTATGTTTAATCTTATAAGAAACTCTTTCCCAAAGCACTTGTGCCACTCTGCACTCCTTCCAGAAGTGAATAGAGTTTTTATTGCTCTGCATCCTCACCAGTGTTTAGTTTTGTTATATTTTCATTTCAGCCATGATTGGGGCTGGGAAACTGTATCACATTGTCATTCCAGTTTTCACGTCTCTGATGACTAATGATGTTAAAAATCTTTGCATTGATTGTTACTTTGTATTATATTCAAATATTGTGCCCATTTTTCTTTATGGAGTTGTCTTCTTATTAAAGAATTTTAGGTTATTTTAAGTATGTCTATTCAAATCTTTTGTCAGATATATGTATTGTGACTATTCTCCCTCAGCCTGTGGCTTGCCTTTCTGTTTTCTAAATGGTGTCTTTTGAAGAGCAGAAGTTTTAAGCTTTGATGAAGTCCATTTCTTCATTGTTTATTTACTTCATGATTTCTCTGTCCTGTATAAGGAAGCTTTGCCTTCCCTAAGATTACCAAGATTTTCTCCTGTTTTTCTTGTAAATGTTTATAGTTTGGGTATTTACATTTAAGTCTATGATCTATTTTGAGTTCATTTTGGTGTATGGTGTGAGGTAAGGGTTGGAGTTCATTTTTCCAATGTCTATCCAGTTGTTCAAGCACTTTTCTCTCTTAAGACTGTCCTCTTCTCCCCTGCATTTTCTTGGCCTCTGGTGAAAATCCACTGCTCATATATCTATAGATTGGTATTTTCTTATTATAACAAAGAAACCAGCTGGAAATAAAATTACTTACCCTCAGTCACACTGCATTTCTTTTACTTATTTTCCCAATCTTCTAGAAAGCTTTGAAGCAGCTTACCAAAATGCTAATAGCATAATAGCCAACATTTAATAAGTAGAGCTAAGATTCAAACCACACTTTAATTCCAAATTCAGTGCTCTTTTATTCTTTCTAGGGTGCATACTGCATAGAATAGGACTCCCTCCGCTCATGTGGGGAAAGATTTATTAAGTCCCCACCATGTTCCAGCATTACTCCAGGGCCCATGGATAGAACAGCGGGAAAAGCAGAGGCCTGTGTCCTTAAGGAGCATAGTCTCTAGTAGAAGGAGGCAGAAAATAAACATACAATGGATAAACAGATGGGGAGCTAGGAAAAAAGTAGAGAGAACAATTTCAGGCACTTCAATTCTGTGAAAAAGACTGAATGGGGTAATATGGTAGAAGAATGACTTAATTAGGGCTATCACCTCCTTGTTAAAAGGTGACATCTCAGCGGAGACCCCAAAGACAAAGAGGGGTAAGCAGAGAGCCCAGGGAACACGCAGTGCAAAGGTCCTGGGGTGGAGCTTAGAACGACATGTCGAAGATGCAGAAAGAAGGCGAGGATGGTGTTGTGAACAAGGGGGGGCGGAGGGGGCGGAGAGGAGGCCCCACGGGGCCGTAGGGCGTCTTCGGCTCTTACTCTGAGAGCAACGAGAAGCCGCTGAAGCATTTCGAGCCGGGTAAAGGCGATCTGACGGGTGTGCTGGGCAGATCCGGTCTGCGGCTCTGTGGAGCGTTCAGTAAGCTAAGCAGGCCCGATGGAGGCAGCAGGCCCGGGCAGGAGGTGAGGAATGGGGCGTAGACCAGGGTTTTTGCAGTCAGGTGTGGGGAAGTGCTCAGAGTCAGTTACCTCAGGAGGCGGGGCCCCCCAGATGCACTTCCGGGGGGAACGCCGGGAAGAGGTGTCTCCTACATGGGTGAGAGGATGGCCGTTTGCAGAGAAGGGCCTGTTTAGTGAAGTTAGCTTTGGGAAAGAGAAATGAAAGAAAATCCATTCTGGGTGGCCTATGTTAAGATACCTAAGAAATGTTTAAACATAGTCTCTGAGAAAGCAGCTTGATACATAGCATGGGAACTCAGGAGCAAGGCCCAGCAGAGACTTGTAAACTTGAGGGTATCAGCTAATAGCTGGTTCTTGAGGCCATGGGAGTGGATGAAATCACCCAAGATGAGAGTGTTGCTAGAGAACCCATCTTCTCACGTGAAGATGTGGGGAAGAGAAATAAGATTTTTCTGTAAGACAACTATGGGTGTGTTACAGAGCAGAGTTCAAAAAGTTTAGACTACATGATGGCTGCCAACAGTGATTTCTCATGACATCCACTTACTATAATGTCTAATTATCAGTGACTTGTTAGCACTTATTGGCTGTATTCTGAATGCCTGAAACAATAATGAGTGAATTATGTGTATCTCCAAAGGAGATGGATAGTATCATTACCCCCTTTTTACACGTAAAAAAAATTGAGCATTACAGGCTAAGTAACGTGCCCAACACAGTATCACTTCTGAGTCTGATAACACTAAAGTTGGCGAACTTTAACCACTATACTGTGCTACTGTCACTATAAGAATAAGTAGTTTACTTTGCTGCCCGTAATCCATCTAATCTAGCAATAAAATGTCATTAAGTCATAAGAAGCACTGATGTTTTATGTTCCACTCAGAAAAAATTTCTACCTATTAAACTGTGACACAATTATCACTTGGAATTTCCATATATAGTTCTCAAAAGAACTCACTTAGACTTAACTAGACCAAGATTTATTTCATGTATTAATTTTATATTAATACAAAAAGGGAAAATATAAGCAAAATATATCCTTAAGATTTTCCTAAAACTTTTTCATGTTTGCGTCCCACTCTTCTGAAACACTTTTTGTCTCACAGATAGCAATGTCCACGTTGTTTTTTGCCACAGATCATTGTTCGTATCATTTAAAGGGTTGGCAATGCAGCACTTTTTAAAAGAATCCATAATTCAACAAGAAGCTGTTCTTTCTAGGCCTTTAAGCCTGATTTGCAATTATGGACCGCTGGCGTACGTTTGATGCTGCCTCAGGAATGTTGTAAGTAGACCTACCTCACCACCTCTCCCACCTGCTCCCATGGCCATTCGGCTTCTAGACGTTACAGGTGACAAGGGGGGTGCTTGTTCCCAGATTTTCTTTCCAGCAAACTTGTTGCCAGCGCTCCCCTGATGGGATGCTGACAGCCACACCACGACTGCCACCTGGCCGTGAGAGGTGGTAAGGCAACGTCAATAGTAGACTTTCATTTTGGAAATGCAAAATGTGAAACGAAATGTGTGCGTCCCAGAACCGATGGAATCACATTTAACAGAAGTAAGGGGGGAAACCAAGACTAAGTGTCACAGGACAATGTGACAGACTAACAGGGTTGAAAACATACAGCACTGTGGGCTCTAAAGAACAAAATAAGCAAAACAGAAATAGACTCATAGATACAAAGAACAAACTGATGGTTGCCAGAGGGGAGAGAGGTTTGGGTGCTGGGTGAAAAGGATGAAGGGATTAAGAAGTGAAAGTTGATAGTTAACAAAATAGTCACGGGGATGTGAAGTCCAGCGTACAGAATATAGCCAATGAGATGGTAATAACTATGGATGGTGTCAGGTGGGTACTAGACTAGTCAGGGGATCACTTCTTACGTTGCATAAATGTCTAACCACTACGCTGTACCCTGAAACTAATATAAAATAATATTAAATGTCAACTATAATTGAACAAAAAATCGATAATTGAAAAGAAAACCCGCAGTGTTGATGTCTCTCTTGGTTTCCTAGATTTCTGATGCCACAAAAGCAACCCACCTGGCTTCTGTAAAATCTATGCTGAAAGATTATAAGTATATTTATGGTTATTTTTATTATCTCCATTTTCTATTTTTCGTAAATTGAACCTCAATTATTTGTGTAATATTTTTACAGCGACATTATGTGGTTTAGTGTTTTCCTGTTCCACCTCGGTTAATTTTACTAGTTCTTGCTTATATCCTAACACGTATATATAGTATTTATATCATATACGGTACCAGAGCATCTGTGTACAGAATGTTAGATGGTGACATAGGTGCTTGTGAGACACTTTTCCATAATGATCAGCTTCATTATAACATGTGCACTGTTGTCAAGCAAAAGNGTTGATGTCCACAGAGGCCATTCTTCAACCTCATTGAGACTCCAACCCGCCGAGCCTCCCATTTCCTCCATCCTCTCCTCCTCCACCACCACTTAATTCACATAATGGCTCAGTTTTCATAAAGTCTCCTGCTTCACCCACTCTCCAGCTAACATTACAAGTTGATTGTCACATGGTTTACCCCTCTGTCTGAACAGCGCTGCCTTTTGACTGGAAATGTCTACTCATCCTGCAGATCCCGAGGAGTTCCTCATGATGAGGTCTACATGCTCTACCCAGTGGCGGGGAGTAAAGCTCACGACTTCACACCTTCTCTTTCCTTGCAATAGAAGTGACTTACCTACCACATTATACACAAAACACTGACAAAATGGGAATCCTGGTTGGAAAAAGGTAATATCCCTGCATAGAAGATAGCTTAGTCTACAAATATTCAAAATTTCAGTGAAATTACAGATAGATTTAGTTTCCTTTATAAAAGCTGGAAATTTAATCATTTAAGGTTAAAGGATACAATCAACATGGATCTTTCTAGCTACACAAAGGTGACAAATGAGCAGACATATGCTACAAGGACTCACCCTGTCGTGCCCAGGCAAAAAAAAACAGAATTCTTCTCTGTCACCAACTGAGTAAGAGATACTCTGCAGTGGCCCTTCCTTATCTGCAAACTTCTGATACAAAAGCTGGGAAAGAGCTTATTATTTAGTAGCCAGTGGGTGGGCCAAGGCTCACTCAAGCTAAACTAGAGATTTTACAAATATTTTACAAAATTTACTAAATATTTTTTTACAAAGTTTCCATCAGCCCTGTTCTGGGACACTGCAGACATTTCCTGCTTTGTACAACTCTTCTACCAGAGTCAGACTCCCTGGGAAACCAAGTGAAACTGGAAAGACGAAGAAATAAATGTTTGAGTGTCTACTATGGGCCAAACTGTTTCTATGTTCTGTAATTCTCAATAAAGAACAAAAATCCTTCTCCTTTGATAATATGACTCCCGTTTGAAGGGTTTGGAGGCTCAGGAAAGTTGGCAACGTGGCTAAGACCACGATCCTGGTACTAGTAAATGCCAGAGACTTTGACCCAGAGCAGCTGCTTGCCCACTCAGTGGCCCAACTGTGGACAAAGGCACCCGTGTTTGCCCTTCTCCAAGAATCACTGAGCTCAAAGAAATTCCTGAGACATTAATTAGCCCAGGAACATCATCGAAACTTTATACATCTCCTAATGTATGTGTTTATGGAAATGGCAATAAACAAGCCTAATTTGCATCAATATCTTCACTCTGAGTTTCACTTGACTTTGCATAATGAATTTTAACCTTCGACTTTGGGAACATGACACTTAGATACAAAAGTCAAAGCAGTGGAGAAAAGGAAGCATGTGCAATGAAAAGGAAGAAACCAATAAATGAGCCCTTGCCAGACTCCTGGAAGATTTGGGAAAGAAAGAACAAGAATTCTTTAGATCCTAGGGAGGTGATAATGAGAAAGCAAGTCAGAGATGATGGCAGTGATGAAGCCACTGGAGGTTGAACTAGGTAATTTCCAAGGTTTCTTCCCACTCAACAACCTGT
>NW_017731535.1:2713674-2745162 GCF_001890085.2 Hipposideros armiger
CCACCTGCTCCCATGGCCATTCGGCTTCTAGACGTTACAGGTGACAAGGGGGGTGCTTGTTCCCAGATTTTCTTTCCAGCAAACTTGTTGCCAGCGCTCCCCCGATGGGATGCTGACAGCCACACCACGACTGCCACCTGGCCGTGAGAGGTGGTAAGGCAACGTCAATAGTAGACTTTCATTTTGGAAATGCAAAATGTGAAACGAAATGTGTGCGTCCCAGAACCGATGGAATCACATTTAACAGAAGTAAGGGGGGAAACCAAGACTAAGTGTCACAGGACAATGTGACAGACTAACAGGGTTGAAAACATACAGCACTGTGGGCTCTAAAGAACAAAATAAGCAAAACAGAAATAGACTCATAGATACAAAGAACAAACTGATGGTTGCCAGAGGGGAGAGAGGTTTGGGTGCTGGGTGAAAAGGATGAAGGGATTAAGAAGTGAAAGTTGATAGTTAACAAAATAGTCACGGGGATGTGAAGTACAGCGTACAGAATATAGCCAATGAGATGGTAATAACTATGGATGGTGTCAGGTGGGTACTAGACTAGTCAGGGGATCACTTCTTACGTTGTATAAATGTCTAACCACTACGCTGTACCCTGAAACTAATATAAAATAATATTAAATGTCAACTATAATTGAACAAAAAATCGATAATTGAAAAGAAAACCCGCAGTGTTGATGTCTCTCTTGGTTTCCTAGATTTCTGATGCAACAAAAGCAACCCACCTGGCTTCTGTAAAATCTATGCTGAAAGATTATAAGTATATTTATGGTTATTTTTATTATCTCCATTTTCTATTTTTCGCAAATTGAACCTCAATTATTTGTGTAATATTTTTACAGCGACATTATGTGGTTTAGTGTTTTCCTGTTCCACCTCGGTTAATTTTACTAGTTCTTGCTTATATCCTAACACGTATATATAGTATTTATATCATATACGGTACCAGAGCATCTGTGTACAGAATGTTAGATGGTGACATAGGTGCTTGTGAGACACTTTTCCATAATGATCAGCTTCATTATAACATGTGCACTGTTGTCAAGCAAAAGGCAGTCAAGTGCATGTCTCACAGGTAAAAGACGCTGGTTATAGGCTGTTTTCTGATGAACTCTTGTTGGATGTTTTAAGTGCCTCGTAGTCTTTTAATTTTTCAAAGCAGAGCACCGCCATCTAGTGGTCACACAGCAGGACTGCTGGCTCTCCCTTTCCTTCTTAGTGCTGGTCTTGGCAACGCTTGCAGTGGCTACACGGGAGGTCTTCAGACCTGCTTTCGTTTTCAGAAGACAATTACAGTTAAATTTGTGTTTTTGTTAGGAATACAAGTCTTATAGGCGACCACCTCAATGTCAAAACCTCAGAAGTCGTCCTAAGTAGTGATTGCAGACATCCAGTACTTCCTATAAAAGTTCGTAATAACTTTCAAACCTTTTTACAAATTTTTGGATTATGTTGGCAAAATCATACACAGTTTGCTGAAAGATAGACAAGTTGTAACAATGATTGTTTCTTTGATAGAATTACATCACAGAATCACTCCTAGTCTATAACTCGTTTATAATCAATTATTTTACAGATTATTGATGCACTCAAAGTTTAATGATTGTCCTCATTACTTATCCCTTGATGAATTTTTAGAAATTCTTAACTGGATAAGCTCTATGAAGAAAATGTTGTACATTAACCCTTTGTTGCGATAGACATTTTCTGGCAGTATAACAAATGACATTCCTGGAATAGCTTGTAGAATGTGACAGATAAACAATCCTGTGGGGTGTAAAGCTACTGTGTGTGATGTTACGCTCCTTGCCAAGAGTGCTGACCCCACATACACTGCCGTGTGCCCAGTAGCTCAGGATATTTACCTAATTATGTTATTGTGGCATATTACTACTCACTGTCATCCTGGTATTTCACATGAGGAATTCAAGGATTGTGGAAAATGTAAAAAGTATCTCTTTCTCTCAAAAGTTTAAGCGCTGTTATTTTGGGGGCTGTGTGAAGAGTACGGGACTGGTCATCAGTATGTCATGCCCCCTCACTTAGAAGCCATTTGATGCTTAACCAGTCGCTAACTTCTGAGTTAGCAGTGCCTCCATTTTCCTATCTACACAATGGGGATATTGACCTTGCTTAATTTTCACTGTTATTGTCACAATCAACTCCTATGTGAAGGTGCTTTATAAATAAGAATGTGCTGTCATACATTTTTAATAACGTTTTTTATTGTTTAGCATAACAATAATTATAATTGTTTACACACATTCTCGTAGTGTAAGAAACACATATGAACCATTTTATACCCACGAGAATGGCTGTAATAAATAAGACAGGCAAAAACAAATGTTGGGGAGAATGTGAAAAAACAGGAACTCGCATACACTTCGGTGGGATGTAAAACGGTGCGGCCACTTTGGAAAGCAGTTTGAAAGTTTCTCAAAAAGTAAACATAAAATCACAGTATAACTCAGCAATTCAATGAGACACATACCCAAGAAAAACATGGCAAAAATAGATGTTTGCAGCAGCATTAATTCTCAACAGCCAAAAATTAGAAACCATCTAAATGTCTATCAGCTGGCAACTGGATAGACAAAATGTAATCCATACAATGTATTACTATCCCGAAAAAAATGAATCAGTTACTGACACCTGCAACATCATGAAGGAACTCAAAAATATAGTGGTGACATCAGCAAAAATGGTGGAATAAGGACCTCCAAATATCTGCTCCTCATTAAAAAAAAAAAAAAGAACAAAAACTGGCAAAAATTGTCAAAATCAACTTGTTCAGAACTCTGGAAATTACTCAGAGACTTGTAACAATCTTAGGAGTGGTGTTTCTAAAAAAATCACCTGACTCTCAGAAGAAACAGTGAGTATTGTTGAGCAGCCCTATTACCAAGCCTTTCTCCCCTGCTGTGCAGCAGCCTTGAAAAGCGACAGTCCCAGTCAGGGAAAAAACAGGCACTGCCAACACTGGAAGAGGATGAATGGCTTTAGAGATCCCCAAAGGCCCTATTCCCTAATAATTGTAATTTTTTTTAAATCCAAATAGAAGTTCCCTGGAAACTGGGACTCACAGAGTTTCTCTTTATTTGGCATCACTGAGCAAACATTTGCATAACAGGAGTACCCAATGGAGAGGAGAGAGAAAAGGAGGCTGAAAAGATATTTGAAGAAATAATGACTGGAAACTTGCCAAATTTGACAAAATACTCAACATGTTCAAGCATAAACTCAAAGAGATCTGTGCCTGAACACATCAGAATCAATCTCTCAAATGACGAAGTCTTGAAAGAAACTAGTGAAAAAATGACTCATTATATACAAGGTATTCTCAATTCGATTAAATCTGATTTCTCATCAAACCAAACATTGGAGACCAGAAGGCAGTGAGATGATGTGAAAGAAAATATCTGTCAACCAAAAATTCTGTGTCTGGCAAAACTATCCTTCAAAAGTGAAGGAGAAATTCACAACTCATTTGCTGATAGCTTAAGCCTTTATTCAAGCGGTATGTATAAAAATTGGGGGGAAACTTTTTATAAAACATAAAATGTTCTAATGTGAACTGAATATACTTGTTGAATTTTGATAGTGAACAAAAGATACTGTCACATTCACAGTCTAATATAAATGTTTCTTTCAAAAGCGCTGATATGCACGGCAAAGTTATTTCCATTCGTAGACAACATTTAAAATTTTACCCTCCAATGACTTTCATAAAAGCTCCAAGAAAGAAAAAAATTATGGAAAAACACTAATCCAGTCTAAGGATTTTTGCCTAGAATCAGAATCAGCATGCTTTTTGTTCATGGTGTTTCGATGCTGTAACGTCACCAAAAATATTTTTTGTATACTTAATTTATGTACTAACACAATTCTAGGATTTTACACCAATATAGTTAGAATTGTTCTATATTTCCTGTATCACACACACACACACACACACACACACACACACACACACACACACTGTTTTCTATCACATTCTAACTGAAAAGCAAATCAATTGACAGTAGTTTGACTTGATTATGAGGTAACTGATAAATGTTTGTAAAAAAGCCTCAGCCTCTATTGATTTAGTAAGGTCTAGTCTCGCAGAACAGTAAATTTAAATGGAGACACCGAACTAGGTTATAACAACTGCTATCATTTATGGAGGCTCTCCTTGAGCCATATCTGTGGCATTCATTATTTCCAATTCTCCAACAACCCAGCAGGTGGGTACCATTATTATTCCCATGTTATAGACGAGTGACACAATGATCAAGTAAGTTGCTGAAGCCCACGCTGAGTAAATGGTAGAGCTGAGGTCTGAAGCTTCACCTTAGCCTATGCTCCCTCTCACCGACCACACTGCCAAAATAAGTGGATCCAACCCGGGAATCTGCCTTCCACACCTCTCTCTGCCCTGAGAGGCTCTCATTAGAGTCCCCAGTGGTCTCCCTGTCACTAAGTTTAAAATAGACACTTTTCGTCCTTGCCTTCGCTGAGCCTTTGGTGTTTCACGCGGTTCCTCCTCCCCAATTATGAAACAGCTTCTCTTGCCGTGCTTGGTTTGCTTCCCACCTCCTTGGCCACCTGCCACCCCCTCAGTCCCCTTTGCCTGCTGACACTCTGCTTCACCGGTAAGCAGTGGCACCCTTCAGAGCTTTGTCCTAAGCTGCTTTGTCTTCTCTTTCCTACATTCTCCTATTCACCCATTCAACAAGTATTTATTAAATCTCTACGATGTGCAAGCACTTACAAGGCTGGGGATTGGCAGTGAGCAAGAGGCCAGCATTAAGGGGATTGTGACAGAAGAAGGACTTCATAAAAACTAACGAAGAGCTGGAAAGGGGCAGTGTGGGGGGCCACAGGGAGGTGTGGCCAAGAAAATGGACACAGCCTTGGACGGAGGTGGAGTGGGGTCGCCGCTGTAGGGACATCCTCCTGAGGAAGTAACATTTAAGATGACGTTTGAAGATGAGTGGGCGTTATCTACTAAAACAGAAGGAATTGTTCTGCCAACGGAAAGCGGGTGAGAGCTGTGAGCAGGTGGGAGTCAGGCCTTTCTGAGGAGCTCAGAAAACGGCAGAACCAGGAGTGGAGGCTGGAGAACAGGGGAGGGGGACATCGTGCAGCACCTCACAGGCTGCAGTGACCAGTTTGCATGTCCGCGAAGGGTAGCAAAATCATCGAAGGACTTGAAGCAGGGAACAACAGGTTCTCATTCGTGTTTTTACAAAACAACAGGCTGCAGCAGTTAGAAGAGATTGGGGATGGGAGTGGAGAAAACCACCATCCTTTTGGGTCTGGCTTCTTCTATAGCCTTCAAAAAAATTTCTTCACATCCAACACACTTGCTGTTCTCCAATGCACTTGCCAATGTAATCTCCTTCCCAACCCCAATATTTTTGTTGCATTACTTAAAATTCAGAAGCAATACATGAATATATGCTCATTGTAAGAACGATTTTAAGCACCTGGAGTAAAAAGCAACCATCTGGGGCCGAGTGGCTCAGTTGGTTAAGAGCTCACTCAAGAGTGTGAACTCTGAGTAACAGCGGTTCAATGCCCAGCCCAAGCTGAGCTGCCGCTGAGCTGCCAACAGGCAGCAGGATGGCTCAGCTAAAAAAAAAAAAAAAAGTAAAAGCAACCGTCTACCTTGACTCATCACTACAAAGCCACTCTCCTCCCCAGATGTGAGAGTCGATGTCGCTCTTTTTCTATGGGTTTCCGTGTGAAGGTGTGGGAATGAACCTAGATGTTTCAGAACATTCATTTCCACATGATGATGGAAATGCAAAGCCATCATTTCCAAGGACCGTTGTATCCATCCTGGTGGACTCTTGCTAGAACTATGACAATAATTTTTTGGTTTGGGGTCTCAAGTGTTTAAAGAACCACCTGCTTCAAATATGTGTGGATGTTGTGAAAGGAAATGGTATCGATTAGGTAACCCGTTGTATCAGCCACCTGGAGCGGCCATAACACAGTGGCACTGACTGAGCAGCTTAAACAACTCACATTTATGTTCTCACAGCTCTGAAGGCTGGAGGTCCCAGATCCAGGTGCCAGCAGATTGAGTTTCTGGCAAGATCTCTCCTCCTGGTGTGCAGACGGCCCCCTTCGCTTTGTGCCCTCATGTGGCCTTTCCTCTGTTGTGGCACCTAGAGATCTCCAGTGTCCGCTTATAAGGACACCCGTCATATCAGGTAAGAGCCCAACCCTTAGGACCTCACTTAACCTTTTTAAGTCTAAAACCAGTCACATTGGGAGTTCGGACTTCAACATATGAACTTTATGGGGACACAATTCAGTTCATAACACATTTCCATTACCGTTTTCTCTTAGTGCGTGACCTTGGAGTTACATATTTCTCTTTCTATATCACAAGACTGGGATGTGAACTGTTCAGCTGCTACTAACCTTCAGAATACCTTAACACGAAAAAAGCTGGCTTGGGAGACAGTTGGTGGGCAGCCAGTTGGATAGTAAAAATTAGACTCGGTTCTTCACTGGGCACAGCCCTTAAAGCCGCCATCGGCCATTCTGCTGAGTCTGGCAGACCATGTAATCAGTATGTCTACCCTTGAGTTGTGTGGCTTTGCAGACTGAGAAGAGTCCATCATAACAATAATCCTAGGGTCCCACATCATGATCTGATCCCAAATTGCAGGAACCTCGACTCTCACTTCCGGATAGTATTCAACACAACCAACAGAGGTGTTAATAGTTGTAATAAAATTACCGATGAATGCTCAAACCATGCACTTTCTGTGTGCAATCTAAACCCCCACCCCAGCAGGCATCTGAGTGCAGAAAACAGAGTGCTGGAAGGTCCCCCGAAGTTGGCTACATGGCTGACACGCTCAGAAGCTGATTAGCTTGCGTTTTCAAAGTTTCTATCCTGATGCTTCTCTCATTAATTTTATAATCAGTAAACTATTGTTGAGTATACCATTTATTAAAACCAATATTTTTGCTGCCGTAATTCTCAAATCAGAGTTTTTCAAAGGATTGATATTGAAGTATGAATCATCTAAGTAATTTCTCTTCTAGAAAGCATAAACAAAAACACTAACAAATGAAATTGAAATTAAGAGAAAAGAATTTTTAAAATTATTGTGCTGTACAATGTAAGTGAAACTGTTTGGTGCTTTTTCCCCAAAGAGAAAATGAAGACGGTCACTGATCCACAGGCATTTCCAACAAATGCTTCGGGGAAGGGCTCCATCTAATGTGTTTTGTGCAGGCATTTTTATACCGCTTTTTAATCCAGATTTTATATGAAAAGTCACCTGAAAATTTAAATGGGAACATAGATAACACTTTCCTCCACAATTTAAAGACAGTCTTTTCATTTTCTCTCAATTTTTTCCCCAAATCTTTCCATTTTCTACCCATTTTTTATTTGGTCGTTTTCAGTTCTTCATGGCTGTGAAATTGAATACTGCTCTCTGAGGTGCCGTATTTATAGTACTATTACCTGGCTGACTTATTATATCTCCTCTTTACTACTGAGGTATTAAAGAAGAAAGAGGCTAAATGATAGTTACTGGAAAAAGCAGAGAAGAATGTCAAAATATAATGACGGCATTTGCATTTACATGAAATAATAATGTCCAGGTTTCTTTGTTTTACCCAGTTGATCCTTTATCAGCAATTGAAACATGTAAAGAACATATCCTTTTAAAAGATAGTTTTAAAAGATTGGGTAACAGATTGCTATGTGATCCAGCAATTCCTCTTCTGGGTATACATAGATCCAAAGAATTGAAAGCAGGATTTCAAAGAGATATTTGTTCATAGCAACAATAGCCAAGAGGTGTCAGCAGCTCAGGCATCTATGATGGATGGATGGACAAATCAAATGTGCCATATATGGTACCAGTTCATGGTTCGTGTGCCCGGTGCTTCAAAGTCCAGTATTCAAAATGTTAGAATTTGGAATAAGGAAAGGTTTGTTGATCAAGAAGGCACTCACTCAAGGAGATGGGGGTCCTTAACACTTCTGCAAATCCATCCTAAGAGAACTCCAAATTCAGTCATCTTTTATGTCAAGGGAAGGGAGGAGAGACAGGGCAAGAAGTGTGAGGGCGTAGCAGGAATCCAAGGAAGAGCTCAAAGCCTCTAAGCCTCTCTGTTCCCAGTGGGCCTGTTGACCCTGCTGACCTGAGTCCACCTTGAGGCCTCCTGTAAATCTGTGATAAACAGTTGTTATTTTGTTCATATGTCCCCACCTCTGCTGACAGGGGCTGGTTTTGCAAAATACTCAAGCCTCAAGCAGGATTCCTCTCCGTAGCAGGAGCTATGAGCCCGAAGGCCATGGGAGAAATGGAAGCTGGAATAGAGGTAGAGTCAGAGAAAGGAGCATTTCGCTGTTACAAGTGCGAACAATGAGGTATTATTCAGCCTTAACAAGGAAGGACATCCTGACACATGCTACAGCACATATGGGGACGTTATGCTAAGCGATAGGAGCCAGCCACAAAAAGACAATACTGTATGATTCTGCTTTTATGAGGTACACAGTGTAGTCAAATTCATAGAGACAGTATTGCCGGGAAATGACATTGAAAACACGGCTGTTGTCTTCTTGGAAAAAAGACTTCAATCAAGAGACAGAATTTTGTGCAGCATAAACAGCATAAGTTTATTAGTAAAAGAGAGTACACTCTGAGACGTGGAGTGGGCTTACCCAACAGAGGGAAGCAGCCTGCCTTACGTTGCATGAAGGCTTTTATTTCTGTGGGTAGAATGGCCTCCCCTCTCCCTTATCTCTCTTTCTCCTCCTGAGGTGCCTAATCTTCTGGCTTTAGCAATGCATTTTTTTTTTTATTTGGGGCATGTGTAAACATAGTCCCTTGGTTTGGGACATGTGAAAACCTGGAGTCCTGTTGGGCCAGTAAGGTATTGGTGACAAATAGAATGGCTTCCCTGATGAGCAGGATATCTTCCACTCTTCTAATGCATTTCTTTGATTTAGAGGTATGTGTAAACCTGGAATCCTCCTGGGCAGCTGCCAAGGGGTCTCGAGCCAAGGAGTAGCTGCAGCAGGTGGCCTTCTAACCGGGGCTAAATTTCTCCTCCTCCTGCTCATTTCTATCTATCTACCTATCCTAACAACAGGAAGTCGTATGATGGCTGCCGGAGGCTGGGGAGAAGAATAGAAGGGGGCGTTAGAGTTTAATGGGCACAGAGTCAGTGTCCCAAGCTGGAAAATGTGAAGCTATGTATGTATTTAACACTACGTCTTACACAACAGTGTGTTTTTAACAACAATGTGAATATACTTAACACTACTGAAATGTACGCTTGTGGTAGCGTGAATTATAAATTAGAAATATACATGTGGTCTTTGTCCTGGTTGGGGCACAGAGCTCCTAAAACCCTTGGAATTTCCTATGGTAAGAGGTCTGGCTCCCAGGCAGAGGATATTTCCAACCAGGGGCACAGTAAGAGTCATACACAACTTTAAACCATGGCTTGCAATTGGTCGTTCTGGACAACTAGTGCCAAAAGGCCAACAGGATATCGACAGGGAAAATAAGCACAGGGCGGAAGTCAGAAGAGGCAGCGGACTGAACATTTGAAATGGAACAGATAATTTCCCAGGAGTCTACACGCTTCAGATAGTCAAAGCAACAACCCACAAAGCGGTAAAGGAGAAATAATAAATAAATAAATAAACAGCCGTAGGAGGGTTTGTACACACCCCTCTCAGAACCTGCTGGAACACGCAGAGCGTAAGAGTCTAGGACCATGGTTACAATCGCTCAGTGCTCTTTTCTTATAAACCTGTGCACGGTCATTGTTAGCTTGAAAAAAACAAAACATCCCAGAGTCTGAACAGTGTCTAGAACTGTGGTCCATCTGCTCAGACATCGCCCCCCAGGTTGCAGACCCCACTCCATACCTGTCAGGTCCTTACACCCTGTGGAGTCCCCTCCTCTTGAATCTGGGCTGGCCCTGTGAGTCATTATGGACCAATAAACGTGGTGCAGGTGACACTGTGTGTCTTCTGAGACGAGGTCATAAGACACCTCCAGGGTCTGCTGTACCGAGAAAAATACCTGCAGCTTCTACAAGGTGTTCAAGTGCTCTAAGCCCTGGTTCACTCTGGAGACCAGGGTGGGACTGAAAGTCCTAACCCTCCACTCACAGGCTCGCAGCCAGCCCCATCCTTGGTCCAAAAGTCACCTCATTAACATAACACAAGACGCCTTTCTAATTCTCTTTGAGAAACAAAGTGGAAAGGAGTAGAGGTAGTGGGGGAGAGTGGACAGTAAGCCTTAGGGTGGTTCAAGTCAGCAGCTATTTTTCAAACGATCCAGAAGTATACCAGTGTTTTAGGAGTCCGTATCGCTGTACCAATGTGTCCTGGGTTGAATATAGCCCCTGAATAGAGAATTTTTAACAAATTTGGGGTCCTACCATACATCGTTTGGTGCCCCATTTCTTCACTTTGACAGTATATTGTGAGCATTTTCCCAGGGTGGGCACTTTCTATCTTTATCTCTTTGCTTCCAGAAAGGACCTGAGGCAATTTAGGTTTGAATCAGAATGACGGTATTGAGGAACAGTGGCTCCAGGCCACAGAAAACCCTTCTGAACGACCTGCTTCATGACAGCGCATTCCTCTCCCCTTTATATCTATTTTGCTCACCGCTGTAACTCTAGATCCTTCCACCACGGCTGGAAGTGGTAAATAAACATCTGTTGAATAAAAGAATGAGGCAGATACTAAGAGCAGTCTAAATGACAAGGGGTGGGGAGGGGAGCTCGCTTGCATCTTTCATCACGATTCCTTGGGTAATTGTGATTAAATAAAGCTAGTCTTTACACTAGAAGCAATTCCCCTGGCCATCTGACAATTTTTCATCTGTTCAACACACAAAAGGGCAGTTGTGTCAGGTTTTTCGATTATGTTTTACGCTGATCCTCGTAGGGAAAAAGAGAGTGGGCTGTGTGTTTCTCGGCGCTGCAGTGAAATGGTTAGTCCTGGTGAAAATGTCCCTCTAAGAATTCCTTACCTGATTTGAACTCACGTTCCAGCTCATTAGGGTAAGAATTCTACTACCTCAGTTTCTTGAGTGGGCTGTAAAATTCCATTTCCACAGCTGTGAGGCATTACCAAGATGCAAAACTGAAGTAATTCCTTATTGTTTTCGCACATCATTTCAGTTCTTTGGCTTTTCGTGTCCTCTGATTTCCTTCCCTATCCATTCATTTATCTGAGTTCATGTATTCATGGCTTTTTACAACTTTTTCATGTTTGTGAGTGCAAGCCTGCTAGTTATTCTACGTCATCAGATAATATTCTCATTTTTAAAAGATTTAAATTTGGGAGGAGTGTATTTTTCACTATTATTATTCAAGAAAAATGCCATATTCGTTCCTACAATTAATAATTAGAATTATATTTTCACTAGAAAATAAGAAGCGTCTATTAGATTTAACGTTTGCTAGTCAAGTTTCTCCATTGTCTCTCTCTCTCTCTCTCTCTCTCTCTCTCTTTTTTTTTTTTCTTCAGTTTTGTAGAAACCCCATAGAGGAAAATGTAACTCAGTGATCTGTGCTTCACCATTGAAATTCATAAACTCCCAGGAAACCCAGGCCCACTCGCACCCTACATGCTTATGGCATGCTGTTGAGGATGGAAGATTCTGGAGGGAACTTCAGACTCTGGGGCACCAGAGCTTCCTTCTGAAGCCCTGAGCCTTTCATCTAACTCCTGCCAGGACTTCTCAGAGACCTGAATACCGAGAATCCTGTCCAGGTATCATCGGGTGGTCGGGAAGAAGCCAAGAAGCCTCTGAAAAGCCTGCGGAGCTGAAGTGTGTTTCTCACAAAAGTCGGTATTTTCAGCTTTCCTCAGGCCCTGGGTTTGTATAAAAGGGCTTCCTAGTATATATCCCTTTTATTTCGGGTGAGTGTCGGCAGAGAAAAATGACTTTCATCTTTTATTCCTCTGCAGAGAGTAAAATGAAGAAGCACGGATAACTTATTTGAGACCTCACTAGATCCTTTCTTTAGATTAGATGACTTTATTAAAAGCCCTGAGTAGAAGTGCAATGACAAAAAATAAAACTAGAGTGTATCAGTGCAAAGGTCACGTTTCTTTGAACTCATTCATTTTAATTAACTTTGTTCTTGATAATGAACTGTATAGTCCTGAACTTAGATGGTAGAGCCTCCTTCTGACATGAAGAGATAGTGAATCAAAGAAGTTCATTACCATATATGTAAATCCTCATGCAGTTTCGGCACATAGAAAGGGCTCAATAAATGTCTATGAAAGGAATGTAGAATAAAAAACGGATCAAACTGGACCTGACGTCAAGAGACCTGAGTTCTAGGACTAATGCTAGCTTAAGTGGCTCTGATTTGGGGCTGTTAGCCTTATTTTTCTAATTTCTAAAACACACATGTTGGATTGGATAGCATCATTTAAATTTAGTATTTTTCAATATGCTGTTGCTCAGTCAAGGCTTTTCTTTTTTTCTTTTACTTTTTCTTTTCTTTCTTTCTTTCTTTTTTTTTTTTTTTTACCAAAGCTTTTGTTACAGCTTTGAAACTGCTCTTGAAACAGCACTAAATCAAGACCTTTACACTTGAGACTCTCAAAGGGTTTCCACAAGCCATCCATCCAGATTCCCCAAAAGTTAACATTTGACCACATCTGTTTATCACCACCTCTCTACGTATATGAATAGATGTGTGTGTGCGTGCACGCATATATATATATATATATATATATATATATATATATATATTTTATATATTTTTCCCCCCTGAAATGTTTGACAGGAAGTGCAGACATGATATTCCTTTACCTGTAAATTACTTCAGTGTGTATTTCCCTAAAATAAGACATTTTCTTAAATAACCCCAGGACAATGATCAAAAGCAGGGAATTAATACTTATATATACTATTATCTAAACTAAGGGTCTTTACAAATTTCAGCAACTGCCTCATTAATATTTTTCATTAATAAATTAATATAATTTTTTAAATTAAAAACGTTTTTTTTCTGGTCCATGATTCAATCCATAATCAGACATTATATCAGCTGGTAAATGTCTCTTTAGTTTCCATTAGTCTGACACAGTTACTCATATTTCTTTGGTTTCCATGACCTCGATGTTTTTGGAGCATATAGGCGGGCTATTTTGGAGAACAAGCCTCAGTTTGGATTTATCTGATGTTTGCTCAGAATTAGATCCAAGTTGTGCATTATTAGCAGGAACCCCCAGAGGTGGTCTTGTGTCCTTCTGAATGTATCACATCACAAGGCACAGGATGTTTGTCCCCTGACTGGTGACGTTGGATCGCTCTTTGCAAATGGTGCCTCTTACGTTTCTTCACTGTAAACATACTGTTTTGCCCTCTGTGATTAATACAAGCCTGTGGGGAGGTTTTTTTTTCTTCAATTACAGTTGGCATTCAATATTCTATGAGTTTCAAGTTGTACAGCATAGTGATTAGACATTTATGTAACTTACAAAGTGATCCCCCCATATAGTAGATACTTTGAGACTATGAAAATATTCTGTTTATCATTATACTTTCACTCACAAGTTTTAACATCAATTGATAATTATTGTTGAAAACAATTATTATGGTTGGCAATTAATGACACTCTCATACCCTCATTCTTTTAAATTTGTTACAATACTACTGTAATGAAGTTTCCTGTCTTGCTTCATTCATTCATATTAACATAGGCTCACAATTTCCTATTTTATTTGAATGGGTTATATGCTGTTAACGTCATTATTTACTTTGGTTCTAAAACTGTCCCATATTTTGCCAGTGGTGGCCCCTTTGCTGGCGCCCCTGTCCTTTTGACATGTCTCCATTATTCTTTGAGCACATTTTTCCTATGTGGCAAATTTTTTATCCAGATTCATGTTGTAATTTCCCTGCTTCAGTCATGGAATTAGCCATTTCTTCATGGGGCCTTTATTTTTTAGTGGAAAATGGTACTTAGAAACCAAATTCTGGGCTCTGGGTGCTTCTTGTTCCTGGGATGTAACAGTCACCCTCAGAGAACAGACCTAGAAAATACATGGACACTCATCCAAATCTATATCCACAACTAGCTGTCTATACTGATTCCATATCATTCTATTTTTATGTGTCTCTTTCCGTGTATCCATTTAAAATCATACACCAAGTCCAACGCGACATCACCGCTTTATTCTAGCCTCCTTGTCTTTCATATTGGTGACTCCCTTTCTTACACCAAGTAGCCTGCTTCTCATCCACAGCATATTTACTTATTTGCACAATCCTAAATTATACATAAAATAGTAGCAATACTGCTAAATTTTACCCAGGTGAAAGACAAAATAATGAGCTGGAGCTTGATATTTATTTAGAGTTCTTATTATTTTTACCACTGTGCCTCACGTTACTTATTTTTTCTCCACTCTGGTGTGGTTATGTCATTTCTTTGAACTACATTTTAGTATTTCGAGCTTTTTAGCCCAGACTTGTTGAGTTTATTTACACTTTGCGTATATGGTACATTAGCGGGTTCTAAAAACCAAAGCTATGAAAAGCTATACCGTTAGATGTGTCCCTTCCACATCCTGTCTACCTGTTGCCCACCCATTCCCATCACCCCTGTAGGTAGCAAATCACATGAACGTTTGGTTCATCCTTCCTGTCTGATTATTTTTTTGTACATATGTGCAGATATTCTTTTCTTTGTTCCTTTGTTTCTTATACAAAAGGCAGCGTGCTGTGTTAGTCTCGTAAGGCTGCGGTAACAATGTATAATACTACAAACTGAGTATGGCTTGAACAACAGAAATTTATTGTCTCACAGTTCTTGAGACAGATGTCGGAGGGCAAAGTGTTGGAAGGGCCATGCTCCCTTCAGAGGCATCAGCGAAGGGTCTGATTCAGGCGCCTCTCCCAGTTTGTGGCAGCATAACTCCAGTCTTCACTTGGTGTGCCCCCTGCGTGTGTGTCTGTCCAAATTTCCCCTTGTGGTTCCAGTTCCAACCAACACCATCATTAGCTTGGACTAGTCAGGTAACCTCCCTTGAACCTAATTACTAATGTGTATTATTCTGTCCACAAAAGAAATTCCAAACCTAAAGAAGAATTTAACGAGTTTATTTAAGACAAGATTTAGAGGCCAGTTCCAGAAGCAAAATCTCAAAGGATTGAGGAAATGCTCCAAGGAATAGCAGTTTTGCAGTTTATTTTATACCTTAGACTTGAAGGAGAAGACAGAGGAAGGTTACATGAAATTCACTGGAGGCAGATTAAGGAGGTGGGTTAAAGTAAAGTGGGGGAATCTGTAGGATTGGATAAAAAGTAAAATGGAGAGATACACGTTTCTTTTATGTAAGTGGGTGCAGGATAGTTAACATTTAACATACACAGTTTACAGAAGCATGCAGGGAAAAGATAACAATGAGGAATATTGGGGTCATCTTGCCCCAATATTGGAAGGTGTTTATCTCTCTGGAGGTCTGGAGAAGAGATTATTCTGACATTGACATGCTATCCTGGATGTACGAACACAATGGACAGGGCTTGCTCAAGGTTAAGATTAATCTACCATATAGTGTACACCCTAGGACGTGACTTCCCATTATGACGTGTTCGGTCAGGATTTTTTTTATGATTAAAACATCCTGTGTTGTTACTTTCAGCTATCGAGCTTGTCAGGCTTGTCAAAGTCACTCCTTTTTTGTTCATAATTAAAAAGAAACAACAGGCCCAAAATGGAGTCACTTGTGCTAAACCTCAGGTCAGCAAACCGAGACTGAATACCTAACCTAAATGCAGTTTCAACCTTCCGCAGGAGTGTATATCTTAACCCGCCAATCTGGAATTTCCTAGTCAGCACCAATGAGGTAAGCCTCCTAATAGTCCCTATTGGCCTCCAAAGGAAGGTGACCTTGCCTGAGATCATCTTTTTTTTTTTTTTCTTAAAATTTAGAATTTCCTTGTCCCGCCCGCTCTATGCCTTTAAAAACCTTTCTGTAGACCCCTCAAGTGCTTTTCTACTTGCTAGCTAGATGGGATGCTGCCTAATTCATGAATCCTTCAATAAAGTCAATTAGATCTTCAAAATTTACTTGGTTAAATATTTGTTGCTTAACAGTATAAATAGGATAGTTCTATTTGCATATTTCTACTTATAATATTTATAATTACACTTTCTATGTAATAGGGCAGTTGTGAGAATCAAATGATACAAAGTGTAAAATCAGAGAAAGCTTTCTTAATTGCAAGCGCGAGTTCGGGGAGGCAGAGGAGGCGTTTCCTGTTAGTGCCTGGTTTACCCTAATAAATACCTCTAAAAAAATAGGATTTTAATAAGCACCTAGGAGAAAAAAAAATACGTAAGTGCTTTGTAAATGGTAACACACTCACCTAATAGATAGGATTAACTTCGATAAGACCTTTAAAACCCGTAATAGGTGCTCAATTTGTGTTAGTGACTTTACTATTTTACTATTAAGGCCCATTGATGGGAAAATGAAGCTCAGAGATTTAGTAACTCATCAGTATCTCACAGCGAATAGTGGATATGAAATGTTTGGAAACAAGTCTCCAAACCAGATCCAGTCTGATTTTGAAACGGAGCCTGTATTTCTAGGTTGAGTCCCTGTAACTCTTTAAGCTGGTGTTTTTCATGAATTTTTCAATGGAGTATCTTCTACACGATAGACCACAAAGATGGCACTGAAATCATTGGAAATGAAAGTTTTTACACATTTGGTTCATTCTTTAACATACGGCATGGATCCTTCAACTGATTCTCCGTTTCAGGGAAATTAAAGCGAGAACTTGAATCAGCAAACACCTTCCTTGTCCCGTCATCCCCGCTGAGGAGCACCCCGCAGACGCATGCGCACAGCCTCGGGACAGGACCTGCGCATGCGCCCCGGCGCGGCGTGGGCGGGGCTCTGCGGGCGCGAGGTTTGAAGGTTGGGAAGCGGAGTGGCGGGAGAGCGGCTCCCGAGCGCAGGGCTCGTCCGGTCCGGCCGAGTGTCGTCCGCTCCGGGATTTGCGAGCTGCAGAGTTTAAGACGCCACCAGGCGAGGGGGTCCCCCAACTGTAGCACAGGTCCGGGGTCCCCCGCCGCGGGGTCTGAGACCCAGCGTCTTCGTTGCCCCCCGCCCAGCTCAGGCGTCCTGAGTCCCGTCTTCCGAGCGGTTACCCCGCGCGCTGACGACTGGGCGGCGCTCGGGGGCGAGATTCTGAGCAGTTATTTACGCTGAGGCCCCAGCGGGCCGGCGAGCCCCGTGCCCAGGTGCGGCGCCGGGAGGCTCGGTCTCCTGGCGGACAGAAGAGTTTGGCTCGGAGGTGATGGGACGCCCGTCCTCGTAGCGAGAGGACGGAGGGAAAGCCGTGCCGAGCCACACGCTGACCCGCCGTCTAGACGCGAGGCAGGTCCGGGTCGGCGGAGGAGGTGCCCCTCTTTCCCCAGACGCCGAAGGGGCTTACGCATTTTCTCTCTTTTTCAGTTCCCCTCCGGCAGCTTAGAAAACTCGGAAGGACGGATCTTCGCGGAGCCGGAGGGGAGCGGCGCGCGCCCGCCCTGCGCATGCGCGGTGTGGCCGCTGGCCCCGCGGAGTCCGGCTTCGCGGCGTGCGGCGCTTGCGGATCCGCCCGCCCCGTATGGCGGCCCCGGGGACGCCGGGGGATCCGGTTCTGAAAGGTGAGGCGTGGTGCTGCTTCCCGGAGAGCGGGTGGGGGCGGGCGGGAGGCCCGGGCTGGTGGGGGCTCGCGGGAAGGGCACCGGCCCCCCGGAAGCCCGCCCGGCTCCGCGTGGCGGGTGGGGGCCGAGCCCGAGGCCGGGGCCCGACCGCCCCACCGGGGCTGGGCAGGCGGAGAACCGGGTTGGCGGCCTGCTCTCTCCCCGGGCCCCGCGCCTTCGCTTGGACAGCGGGATTTGGGGGCGTGGGGCAGCTCACGCGCCCCTGTCGGGCCTGCGGGGACGGCACTCGGGGCTGGAGCAGCACCGGCTTCACGGGGACGGCCCCGCCACGCTGTCTCTCTTCCCCTTACAGGTGGGGGTGACGCACGGAGGTGCAGGCGCTTCTGCCCCGCAGGTCGCCGGGCGCCTGCGCGGTGTATGCTCCCGGGGTCCCCGCGCAGGTCCCCAAGTCCCAGGCTGGCGGGAGAGGGGAGCGGGCGCGGGGCGGCCTGGGGCACCGTGCTTCCGGGGCGCCGTACAGGCAAAGGTGGAGGCCGACAGTCGCGAGCCAGAGGTGGCGGCCTTTCCCACGCGAGGATCTGGTTGCACTCGCCTGCCTTTGCTTTGGAGGGCGCGCCTGGAAAGCCTTTCAGGGCGTCGGGTTTTGGTGAAAAGCCGTCCGCCGGAGCGGGTCTCAGGCTGCGCCCTCCCCTCCCCGCCTGCTGCCTGGTGGTGTAGGGTCTGCAGGCGCAGACTGTTTTCCACCTTTTTGAAATGGTTGGGAGAAAAACGGAAAACACCTGAAGAAGAAATGACCGATGGAAGTGATGTGAAATTCAGACCTCATTGTCCATGAAGTTCTCTTGGAACACAGCGAGGCCCCTCAGTCACTTCACGCCTTGGGCTGATTTGTCTGTGGCCACGAGGTTGGTGGGTGGCATGGCTCTCAAAGCCTAAAGCGTTTACTGCCTGGCCCTTGACAGCAAACACTGGAAAAGTGGAGCCCGGCTTAGGGATTTGGGAGGAGCATCTAGTCTTAAGAATGTGCACTGTGACATGCATATGAGTAAAGCTGCTGTTTGCTTGAAATTGTAAGAACCGTAATAGCACGAATTTTGTTTTGAATAGGCTTGTAATAGGAGAAATTTTACATTTATTTTTAAGTGTAACTAGAACAAGAGAAAAATCTACGGAAATCCGATCAGGCGAGGGATGCCGGAATTTCTAATGTGTTTAATGCTAATATCGTCTTTATTTTCAGATGTAGTGGCTTATGTTGAGGTGTGGTCAGCCAATGGAACAGAAAATTATTCAAAGACATTTACAAACCAACTTGCAGATATGGGGGCAAAGGTAAGAAATGCATTTTCCCGTTGCTACATATGATAGTCTTCTGGTACGTGAGATGTATTTGCATTTCTTACTTTGGGAGTTATTAATCAGAACATGAATGAAAAAGAAGGTAAGTGGCAGGGAAAAAATAGAACCATGGTATGAAGAATTTAGAGCAGGAGGATTTACAGAACAGTTGGTCTTGAGGTTCTGGGAGAGAGAGAACTCCAGGATGAAAACATGGACCTGCCTTTGTTTACTTGGGTTCGTGATGCTGTTGAACACAGCGAGGGATACAGGGAGCTGAACAGGCGTTTCAGAGAGAGGTGTGAATGGGGCCTATTGGAAAAAGCTGGGGGACATTTGGGTCTACACATCTGGAGCTTGAGGCACTCAAGGCTAGAAACAAGGGTTTAGGGGCTAAAAGCCTCGAAGTCAGGTGAGGCCACTGATGCGCTAACAACTCAGGTGTTTAGAATGAAAAGTGCTGAAGGTGGAGCCCATTTGGTATTTCAAGGGCTGGTCACAGGAGCAGTGGAGCCAGGGACAAAGAGAAGAAAGCCAGGAGAATCCAGAAAACAGGTCTGGAAGTCAAAGGAGGGATGGACTTCAGTGATAGGACTTGAAAACACTGCAGGCTCTTCAGACAGCTGAGACTGGCACGCACACTCGAGGCTCGAGTGGAGTGCAGTTGCGGTGAACTGGCTGGAGGGGACGAAGTTGATCCAGCAGCTGTGGACCACAGCTGTGAATGCTGTAGTTGCCGGGGGCCAGGGGAGGATGGCTGATAGGCTGGGTGAAGGCAGAGGTTAAAGTGGGCGAGCAGCTCCCTGAAGCCAGGCCCAGGGATTAGGGGGAGGCCAGAGAGGCGCCCCGGCCTGAAACCTCAGACGGCATCCGCCCTCCCTCCGGCAAGAGGGAGCCAAGCGTGCGTGCCTGAATCCCGTAGCACCGTAGGTCCTACCCTGACGGGAGGGACAGAGCAGACAGACGGGGTGGAGAGAAGTCACAGTGCAGGGGCAGGGCTTGTTTCCTTCTTCCTGAGACAGTGGAAGGCAGGTACCCGAGGGAGTTTCCCTCAGGTGAGGCCTGCTTACCTGCCTGCTACACGCTTGGGTTAGACGTGTTGCTGTGGCTGAGAAAAAGCCATGGGACCCAAGAGTTGACAAAATGGCGTTTGAGGGTGGTATTGAGATCTTAGACCTCTTGGATCTTCTTGTTTTTCACCTTTTATTTAGAAAGTTGGGAGAAGAGCACTATAGTGAACACAAATCCAACAATTGTTAGCATCTTAACATACTTGCCTGGCCTTCATCTCTAAGCAGTCTGCATCTCTGTACCCATATTTATATGGGTATGTGTACTTGTTTCCTGAACTATTTGAAAGTAAGTTGCAGATATCATAATTTGCCCCTAAATATATTTAGTACACATCCTCTAAGAACAAGGATATTTTCCTGTGTAACGAAAAGACCGTGGTCACGTGACAAAATGAACTGATTGCCTAACAGTTTTCTGCAGCGGTCGAGTTCAGTCTGTGCTTTTGCCAGCATATCAAAACTTCATGGCTGTACATGCTTGGTTTTGTCAACCTTACAGCCATTCCGATGTGTTTCTGGTGGGCAGGAATTTTAAATATACCGTTCATAATAGCATGATAATGACCACAGAAAATTATGAAACATTATTGGAATAAATTTACTAAACTAAAGTCAACAAAGGCATATATCATATTCATCGGTTGGGAGATTCAATTTTGTAAAAATGTCAGTTCTCTCTATACTGATCTCTTGTTATCAGTCCAATCCCAATGAAAATCCCCAAAAAGCTTTATGTTGTAAATTGACAAACTGATTCTAAAATGTATTTGGAAAGGTAAAGGCTAAGAATGGCCAAAACACTTTGAAGAACAAAGGAGAACACTTAGGAAAACTTATTATAAATAGCAACTAAGGCAGGGTGGTTTGTCACGAGAGTAGACTGCATGGATACTGAAACACGCAGTTACCTCGCGGATGACAGAAGTATTATCCTGGAGCTTGGTTAAAGGACCGACTTCAATAAATGGTGTTGAGCAAAATGAATATTCACATGGAAAAAAATGAAACTATTTTATACCATATATGAAAATCAATTCCAGATTTACTGTAAATCTAATTGTGAAAGGCAAAATGATAAAACTTCCTGTGTCCAGAAAACTTAACCAAACTCGTTTATGAATTCTGTGGTATTTGGGATTTAAAAAATGTGCACAACTGAATCATACGTGCACGGGACAGTTTTGTCTTTTCTGATCCTAACCTTTCATTTCTTTTTCTCAATGTCCTTCTCTGGCTAGGGCCAGTTGAATAGAATGGAGACATCAGATATCTTTGTCTAGTTTCTCTTCTCAAGGAAAGCTTTTAGCATTTCCCCTAATGCAGATTTGTACCAGCTTTGAAATCCTAATTTACTAAGAGTTTCCTCATGAGTAACTTTTTAATTAGATTAAATGTGTTTTATGCATGTATTAAGATGATCGTATGATTTTTTTCTTTTACTCTGTTAATGTAATGAACAATAATTATTGATTGTTAATAATGTTAACCAACTTTGCAGTCCTGAATAAACTCAAGTGGTGGGGATATGTTGTTATCCTTTTTATAGGTTGATAACAGATTGCTAATATTTTGTTGCTGATTTTGCAGATGTCTCCATGAGTTGGCACTGGCTTATACTTTATGAAATTGTGCAAATTGTAATAATTTACATTTTGATTTCTGCACTTTACAGGTTTCAAAAAGTAACAAACAAGTAGCTCATGTCACTTTAAGAAACTGTGCGCAAATTGTAATAATTTATATTTTGTTTTCTGCATTTTATCTGCAGGTTTCAAAAACTTTTAACAAGCGAGTGACTCATGTGGTGTTTAAAGACGGGTACCAGAGCACCTGGGACAAAGCACGGAAGAGAGGCGTAAAGCTAGTTTCAGTGCTCTGGGTTGAAAAGTGAGTCGTTGCTCTCATTTTTTTTCCTTAAGTATCTGGCATTGGTAAAGTGTGGCAGTATGTATTGCATGGATTACAGCACCAGATAAAATTTGGTTTCATCTTTTTCTGCCTCTTATCTGGGCAAGTCATTCAACTTCCTCAAGCCTCAGTTCCCGCAGCTGAAAGATGGACAGGGGATCATCCCTGACCTGCCCAAAGGGGAATGCGCACCAGGCTCTGAGACACTGAGGCTTGGTGAATCCAGGAGACAGTAAGGATGCAAACGGGGTGAAGCCGATTGGTTAGTCTGGTGGAGCCCCATAACAGGACCAGAGCCTAGGGGCTTACAGACGTTTGCTCTCCCTTTCTGGAAGTCCAGGTGCAGGTGTGTACAGCGTGGTTTCTTCTGAGGCCTCGCTCCTTGGCTTGCAGATGGCTGGCTGGCCTATCTCTGTGTCTTCATCTGGTCTCTGAGTGTGTCTGTGTCCTAATCTCTTCTCACCAGGACACCAGTCATGTTGGAGTAAGGCACCCATGTGACCTCATTTAACCATCATTGTCTCTGTAAAGGCCCTGTTTCCAAACATAGTCATGTTTTGAGGCTCTGGAGGTTTATGAATTTTGGGGAGACACAGCTGAACCCATGGCAAGAGTGTTCATGGGGCAGCTGGGAGGAGATTGAGGTCAGAGAAGTAGTGGGGATGGGGTGCAGGGTCCTGTGGGGTGTGAGGCAGAAGGAAGCGTGTGGGAATAGGGAGGGGCTGAGAAGGCACGTGCTGGACATTACTTGCACCAGGCGGCTGGGAAGAGCATCCGGTTCAGAATACAGGTTTGAAGGGAGCGCTGGTGAGATTTCCTGAGGATTTGGGTGCGAGTTTATAGAGGGGGGCAGTCAAGGATGGTGTGAAGTTTTTGGCCGGAGGAACTGGAAATACGGTTTTCCATATACTGAGCTGGGGAAGGCTCAAAAGGAGCAGGTGTGGGGAAAGGAGTTCCATTTGGGGTGTTAGGCACCCGTGTGGAGGTGTCAGGTAGGCGGTTGGATGCATGCCGGAGCTCCTGGGAGAGGCTGGAGAGAACCTGGGAGTCCTCGGTTTGCACGTGTTATTTAAAGCCACGAGCCTGGATGTGCCCTCCTAGAGAGCACAAGTACAGGGAGGAGGGCCCAGGATGGGGCGCTGCGCTGTCGGGGGCTGACGAGGAACCCCAGTGAGGGTGGGGTTCTAGAAGTCAGCTAAGAAAGCTAGGGGGAGAGGTGATTGTGATCACCTGTGGCAAGGAGGTTGCGTAAAGGCAGGTCTGAGGGGCTAGCACTGAAATTAGCGGTGTGGGGCCTCGGGGGTCTTGACTTTGGGGGGTTAGTGGGAGCAAGAAAGTTGGGGTTGTAGAAGCCTGATGAGGGCTGGAGAGCTGGGGGGGGGTACCTGGTGGGGGGTGCGGAGTGGAGAAGGGGTTTGCGACGGGAGAGCTGCCAGCATCCGCCCGTACATGACGGACTGGTCTAGCAGAGGGAAATAAATGTGTATGATGCAGAGGCAGCAGGAGAAATTTGCTCATGCGGGCGCTGGGTGGAGCTGTGGGAACGGTCTCCAGCGGACGTCGTGCGTTCTGCAGGACGTGTCGGTTACCCTGTATGTGCTATGCGATCAAGGACGGGGCAGTCCGTGTGGACAGCAGGGGATGCAGGGTGTACAGGGACAGGCGCTGCGGAGTACAGGTGGCCTCAGGCTTTGTGGGAATTCTCGGACTGTGTCTGCTTTCTTATGAGAGGAGGCAAGGTCATCATCTGGGGATGGGAGTGGGAACAAGGCTGACGAAGTTTGAAGAGACGCATGAAATCCTTGCCTAGGAACGGGGCCGAGTCCATGGGTCTGGGAAATGTACTAGAATTACGGCTGGGCAGGGCTGACAGCTCGCTTGAGGATGGTGGTTGGAGGTTGAGGCTCGTCGTTTCTCCAGCAGCCCACACTCAGGAGGGAGGCAGTGTTGGATTTAACCAGGCCTGGGTTTTGCCAGGCAACCAAGGGAGTTGGCGGGAAATGCAAAGCAGGGAGAGCCAAGGACCATAACACCTTAACGGTGGACCATGGACTCCAGGAGGGAAGGCTGTCCGGTTAACGGACAGCAGATCTCAGCTGGGTCGAGGTATTGTTGGGGTTTTACAAGAATTTGTTTGGAAAGATGGATGTGGTCGGAGAGTGTGATGCTTGAGATGGAGATGACGGGGCATGCTGAGAACTGCGCCAAATCCACGGTCCCTGCTCTCTCCACAGGACCCCCTTCCTTTGGGGGCACGTAGCCTTGACGTAGTTCTGGATTCAACAGACAACAACAGGACAGCCTAGGCGCTCTGGGGAGGCTAGAACGGGTGACACAGCACCTCAGTGACCTAGCTGAGGAGGGCAAATAACCCCCCTGGAAGGAGCGGGGGGCCACTGTGACCCCAGCTCAGGGCCTTCTACTGTGTAGCACCGCCCAGGGGAAATTCACTGTGACGGCTCCAGTGGCTGTGTCTTGTTATTCATTTATTTAATTAACAGAGTTTCTTAAAGCAGTTTCATGCATCATTGTCAGCCAAAGCCCGTGCCTTATATGCATTTGCTTTTGTCTTTCATGTAAATTTACTCTAGCTCTCTAAAAGAGCAGTGTGGCTCTGACATCTGCATTTCAGGGATCCGTCCATTCTCCAGAGGTATTTGTCATGTGTCACAACCCAAGACAGTTCTAAAGTGGCTGCTATCAAATTTCCTACCTTGGACAGTCAGATAAGGGGACCGAGCAGGGACAAGACCATGAGTTCTGATTGAGTGTTTTTAGTGAGAATGTAAAAAAAGTTAAACGTTTTCTTCCTGTGTTGTAGGTAATAGGATATTATTATTCCTCTGTGGCTTTAGGGGGTGGGTCTTCAGTGGGTGTGGCCTCTATATGTGATTCATTTGGGAACAGCAGTCATAAGAAGCTAAATTACAAAGTAAGAAGGAAAGAACTGTTTCATCTGAAGATGAAGTTTCCCTTTTTCCCTTGTTTTAAATTTCCACGTGAAAATGCTTCCCAGAAGTCTGTCTTGGATGTGCAGGGTGGCCCGAGGACCCCAGCACGACCCTCAGCGGTTTCCCTCCTGCACAGATCCGCTCTGTGCAGTGCTGCCTGGCCTCCAGCCTCCCTGGGCAGGACCAGTGCTTCATCTTGCATGGCACCGGCAGTTGTGAAAACTCCAGTCTCACTCTCCACCCTTTTGTGTAAAATAAGAGGTCCTTCGTTTGGGGCTTGTCGAGTGTTTCCCGTGATTAGGTTCAGAATGTTCCATGAGGGAGGCGTGGCCTACCCACAGGCCACGTGCTCATCTGCCTCTTCCTGGTGCTGCAAATTTCAACCACCTGGTAAGGCGGTGGCCGATGTTTCCACTGCACAATTGCTGTTTGTTTCCCTTGAAACTAAGCCAGCTGTGGGGCGAAATCCTGCCCCTCATCACACCTCTGTGTCTCTGCCTGCCCCCAGGTGTAGCGTCCATGGATGGTTCTTGCCGGAACCAGCCTTACCGTTGATTCCTACAGAGCGGTTCTTTTCCCAGCCCAGCGCCTCCTCCTCTCCCAGGAGTGCCCAGCTGTGCTGAAAAGAGCGTCCCTTGTGATTACCGACCGATCGACGGATTAGTATCCACTCATGGACTCCTGTGTTCTCCGGTGGCTCATAATCCATTACGACGAGCTGTTAAGGATTGGTGTTGATTGTTCTTCAAGCATTTGTTAGAATTTACCAGTGAAGCCATCTAGCCCTGGGCTTGCTTCTGTGGAAAGGTTTTACTAGTTGAATTAGTTGATTACTAATTCAATCTCTCGTTAATAGATCTGTTCACATTTTATATTTGTTGTTGAGCCACTTTGAATAGTTTGCGTCTTTCTAGGATTTGTCCGTTTCGTATAGGTTATCTAATTTGTTGTCCTACATTTGTTTGTAGTATTCTGTTATCTCTTTTCTTCAGTAAGGTCGGTAACTCATTCTTGATTTTAGTAATTTTTTTGTCAGTCTAGCTAAAGACTTGTCAATTTTATTGATCTTTTCAAATAACCCACTTATGATTTTATTGAATTTTCTCTATCTTTTAAAATTCTTTATTCCTACTCTTCATTATCTTTTTCCTTCTGCTTGCTTTAGGGTCAGTTTGTTCTTTCTCTAATTTCTTTAGGTATAAGATTAGATGATTGATTTGAAACCTTTGCTCTTTTTAAATATGTGTTTGCAGTTATAAATTTCCTTGTAAGCACTGCTTTAGCTGCATCTCATACACTTTGATATGTTGTTTTTGTTTTCATTTATTTCAAAGTATTTTCCTATTTTTCAATTTCTTCTTTAACCCACTGGTTATTTCAGAGGTTCTTGTTTAATGTCTACGTATTGTGAGTTTTCCAAACTTCATTCTGTTTTTGTTATCTCATTTTATTCTGCTGTGGTCAGAGAACGTGTTTTTTATTATTTCAATCCTTTTAAAGTAATTGAGGCATGTTTTATGCCCTGACGTTTGGTCTGCCCCAGAGATTCTTGCATGTGCACTTGAATTCTGTGGTTGTAGAAGGAACGTTCATGCATACATTTCGGTTAAGTCTACAGTAGCTGGCTCAGACATTTTTGTTTTTAAGTTTTCTGTTTCCTTCTTGATCTGCTGAGTTCTGTCAATTATTGGGGGAGGGAGGGGTATTAAAGTCTCCAAATTTTATTGTTAAATTGTTTATTTCTCCCTCCAGTTCTGTTTGTTTAGCATTTCTTTTGATAAGATGACAACAGATTTCCTTAGTTTTTCTTTGTCTGAAAATGTCCTTGTGAAGAACATTTTCAGTGGATATGCAGTACCAGGTGGATGGTTGTTTTTATCCAGCCTCTTAAAGAAATTTTCCCACAGTCCTCTGTCCTCTGGTATCTCATGGGAAGCCCGGACTGTTCAGATTTTTCTCCGTTGTAAGTAATGTGCCTTTGTCTTCTTTCAAGTTTTTCTCCTTATCTTTGGTTTTCAGATGTTTTAAGTGCTTTCAAATTTATTCTGTGTGGATTTCGCTGAGATTTTTTTAGTGTATACTATTAGTTTGGCCATTATTTCTTCAAATAGCTTTTCTGCGCCATGTCGTTCTCTTTCTCGGGTACTCTAGCTGCATAAGAGGGATTGGCAGTTTTTCGGTAAGGGGACCGAGAATGAATGTGCTAGGCTTTGTGGGCCGTATGGCCTGTGTTCAGCTCAGCTCTTGTGGTGTGAAGGGAGCCCTAGAGAACTGGCAAACAGACGGGTGTGGCCGAGCTGCCCTAAAACTTGATGACCGAACCTGGTGGTGGTGGCCGGGCGGGGCAGGCTGCCCCCATCAGCCAGTCCCTCCTGTGTAATCCAGCCTTTGGAACTTTCCCTGGCCTGGATACCCCGGTTTTTGGTGTTTTTCACTTTTTTTTTTTTTTTCTTGCCATGTTGATCTTTATTCAAGTTCATTGACTCTTTATCAGCTCCATTCTGTCATTAAGTCCATTAAGTAAATTTATTTCAGGCAATTTTCACTTGTAACATTCCCTCTTGGTTCTTTTTTATGGATGTTTGTTTTATTTTTCAGCTGACATTCCCTGTCTTTGCTTTTCATATCTTTATTAGCAAGTACATTTCCATTCCCTCACGGAGTATAGTTAACTAGTGGTTCCTTCAGTTGCCTTGTCTGATAATTTCAGCGTATCGAGATTGGCACCTGCTGGTTGAGAATCTGTTGCATTTTCCTGGTTCCTCATATGGCTAATAGCTTTGGGCTGTATTTTGGGCATTGTAGAGGTTTATATATACACTCTGGATTTTTTTTATGTTACTCTAAAAAGTATTGATTTTGTTGTAGCAAGCAGTTATTTTGTTAGCTTTAAAACGCGGCTGTCATTTAATCCTGTGGTGGGCATTTGCTTAGATGCTTCAGTTCTTTAGGCCTCAGCTGCAGGCTGATTTGGGTTTGCCTCACACACCGCCGGCCAGGGTCAGCCGGGGCCTGGCGCTTGCGTGTTGTGAATTGGAGCTTCCTCTTCTCTGGTTCTTCATTTCCTGATCCTTTCCTCATTCCCTGGTGGCCCTAGTTACTCAGGCCCCTTCCCCTCGGTCCTTTGGCCAGAAAGATAGCAGGTTCTCCTGTTGGAGTTTGAGCTGCCCGTCACCAGCCCTCCCACAGAGATTGTCACAGTTTCACCTCAGGGGAGAGACCCAGAAAATGTGAGAAAGCCACCCATATTTTGCTTCCTTTTAAAAGTTGCCTTTTTGCAGTTTCCAAAGCCTTTTGGTAGTTGGGTTTTTTTCATAGATCCAGAATGTATGACTTATAGCTTACAGGGCACGTATTTATTTGTTGGAGATTTGGTTTGTTCGGACTAAACACAAGTGGAACCTAGTATGTTCTTTTTGAAGCATCTGATGCTAATTTACTTGTTTTCTCTTTCTAAATTACTTGATTTTTCTGCCTGTGGACTCAAAGGGTTTTTTCCCTTCAAAGTCTAATAGTTTTATTTTAGTATGTCTCGAATTGATTCAAATGATCGTTTCAGTTCTAGGTTGGCCTTTCCAAGATTCAGGTCTTTATTGAAAATTTTCTTGGATTATAGTTTCAAATATTACTCTGTTTCATTTCAACGACTTCAATTATATGTATGTTCAGCTTCCTTGACCTGCCTTTTATTTCAGCTGTTTTGACTGACCTTTTTTACTTCTTTCTTGATCTCATTTTTGTTTTTTTCCGTTTTGTTTTGTTTTTCCCCTCGGTATTCCGTTTTACATTTTCATTTGAATGTGTGTTCTTTGACATGTTGTAATTTATAGTCTTCATCTCTGACAGAATATTTGCCTTTTCTTTTTCTTTCCTGAGATTCATCAACTCTTATTTCGTGTCTTCCTGTTTTTGTCGTGGTGGTGGTTCTTAACGTTTTTATGTGTATGATTCAAGAACTGTCTCATGGATGGTTGGATGGATGGATGGATGGATGGATGGATTTTCCCAAATACTTTTACAGTATTTGATTCAAGTGTGAGGGTTGTGTTATATTTTACTTCAGCTTTGTGCTTGTTTTTATTTTTGGTGGGGAGAAGGGATATTTATCAGCTAAAATGGATTGAGGTGCATTTTCTTCTTAAACAGTTTTTTATGGACATAGTCTGCTTTATTCTATTCCCATTCATTTTACAGAAAGGGCCCCTAGTTTCGGGGCATCCCCTCGTGTCAGTTCTCCTCTCTTGCATAGTTCCTTTCGTGATGATGCCCATGGGGTAGGAGTGGGAGTGTTTGCCTTTTGTTTCTGTAGGATCCTTAAGGGGTTCCTCTTAGCTCCTTCTTTTCTTTCACTGCTGTTTGTCCCAGGGTTACCACTCTTTTTTATATTTGATTCTCCCCCAGAATCAGTGCTTTTCAGAGCCGGCCACTTCTGGGCCTGCTCGCATTCAAGCCCCGTCCTTGTGATGGGTGCTGCGAGCCACTCCTGGCCTGCATTTTGGCGTTTTAGTGCTGGACGTCCTCTTTTTGAGACCTGACTTTACCTTCATCGAAGTCCTCCAGGCCCCTCTACTCTCTTCATGGAGTCGTAAGCCTTTTGTCCCCCACGTTCTGCGTCCACAGACTGAGAGCTGTGTTAGAATTTAGATTGTTTTTCTCCTTATAGGTCATTTGAGGTTTGTGCTGTTATATGTGTGTATATCTCCACGTTGGTGAAAGTGTAGGTCACGTATGTCTTTCACTTATGTTTTTTTTGTTGTGTGTTACAGGAGGGTGTAAGGAAAGATTCAAAATCATGTAGCCATCATTCTCCCCCTCCCTCTTCTCCTTATGAGTCCGTTAAAATGGCCCATTGGTTTTATTCTTGTGGATCTTTATTTCCGTCCTTCCACCTTCATCCAGACAGCTGCCATCTTACCTTGTTACTGCAGTAGCCTCCTGTCTGTTGGCCTTGGGTTTCATTTCTTGTTCATTAACAAATGCAACACTCAGATCAGTGTTATCCTTTTTGCGGAGATAGAATGGCACAGCGGTTCTCAACCTGTGGGTCATGACCCTTTGGGGGTCGAACGACCCTTTCACAGGGGTCGCCTAAGACCATTGGAAAACAAAAAGATATTTACATTATGATTCACAACATTAGCAAAATGACAGTTATAGAGTAGCAACGAAAATAGTTTTATGGTTGGGGGTCACCACAACATGAGGAACTGCATTAGTGGGTCGCGGCATTAGGAAGGTTGACAACCGCTGGCTTAGAATAAAGTGGTCTCAAGCAGGGAACAGCAAACTATGGCCTGCAGACCAAATCCAGCCCATCAGCCTGCTATTGTTTAATGCCCGTGAGCTCACAGTGGTTTTTACAGTTTTAAAAGGTTGGGAAGAAAGCAAAAGAACGTTTCATGACCCATGAACATTATATAAAGTCCAGATCTCAGTGTCCATACAGAAGGTTTTCTTGGAGCACCGACAATACTGATTGTTGTCGGTGCTGCTTGTGCACTGCTCCTGCGGGAGTGAGTGATGTGACAGAGTGTGTCCCGCAGCCTTACACACAGGCTGCCTCTGGTTTAGAGCCGCGCCTGATTCATCTTGTCCTGCTGTGACCTCAGCTGTGCCCCTCCCCGTCCGTCTTCCGGGCACTCTGGTCTTCCATGTCATCAGCAGGTCTCTGTCCCTATATGTGACCTAGAATTCTGCCTTTTCCAGATTCTTCACCCTGTTTTGTGCTCTGCTTCATATGTGTCACACTCCGAGGGTGTCTGTCCCCCCATCTGTAGCAGAGCCTCTTTGTTACTCTCTCTCCACTCCTGGTTTCCTTTTTGTACTGTGAAAACTTGCTTCATTTGTCTGTTCTGTCTCGCTGTAATCATGGATTTTTGGTCTTTCTATTATAATGCAGACTCTAAGTATTTGTTTTGTTTTATGGTTGTGTTTCCACTTAGCATCTTACGTATTCCTGGCTCATAGTAGGTGCTCAGTAAATATCTGTCCCGACAGCCAATGCACAGGGGTGGGAGTGCTTCACTGACAATTGGCTTAGAGGCATCAGAGAAAATTTCTTGGGAGAGGTGACATTACCTCCATGTAAAAGGCTGTATAGAAATGTGGGAGGGAGAAGACACAGAAAAAGAGACCTTCATGGAAAGCTTGAAGTTAAGGGAGATGCTTGGACAAAAATATAAAGTGATGGGCATTCCTGTACTTAAATGAGGCCTGTCACCCACACTTTCTCTCCGAGAGTCCTGTTCTCATCTGCTGTTCCATTCCCCACTTCCCTTTCCTCTCGGTCCTCTCTCTCTAGGTCTGCCCCACTGAGCCCTGGTCTCTCAAAGGGCTCATGGAAACTCCAAAATACTTTTAACATGACCCAAAAGCAGTCTCTTAAGGTCCCTTTAAAGTGAACTTAACTGCCTTTTTTTTTTTTTTTCAGCTGAGCCATCCTGCCACCTGTTGGCAGCTCAGCGGCTGCTCAGCTCGGGCTGGACTCGAACCGCTGTTGCTCAGAGCTCAAACTCTTGAGC
>NW_017731535.1:2745597-2759517 GCF_001890085.2 Hipposideros armiger
ATTCTATCTTTCTTATTTATTAGTGTTTGTTGTAATGCAATCAGATTTTAATTATCATAATTACTGATTTTTAGATTTTCTTTTGCTATCTTGAAAATAAACTTTCTTTTGAATTAAATGTATTTTTGCTTAAATGTGTGTATATTTTTAAAGTGAAAAATTCTCCCCTAATCCACCTCTGTCTTATTTTCCCTCCCCTCAGTTGTGGGAAATGTACCATTGAGAATTGGGTACTTTTTCTAAGCACATAAGAAATGTATACATATACATTTATACATTCGTATTTATATATACACCCGTATAAATAAGTTGCCTTTGTTTTTTATGGAATGCATACTTTGCAGTTAACGATATATTAAAGGACCTCTTCATGTTTGTACATAAGGGTATATTTTCTCATTTTTTTAAACATGTATGTAATCTTTTGTACTAGATAACAGTAATTTATGTAACAGATCTTCTAATGAGTGTGAAGTTTTTAATTTCTTCCCAATGAGAAATAGTACATCAAGTCTTTTTGTGTGCATTACCTTCTTGCAGATACAATAAGGGTTTCCTGCAGTGGACCTTTGAGGTCAGAGGGATGCATGTTTAAATTTATGGTAGATGCTGTCAAATTATCTTCTGGAAAGAGTGTGCCAGTTTCCCTTCTTTTTAGTGTAAAAGAACACCTGTTTCCCACAAGCATTACTCATACTGTGAGTTATCCGTCTCTTTTATCTTTCCTACTTTGTAGGTGAAAAAATAAAATTGATTTCATTTCCATTTCCTTGACTTTTAGTGAGCTTGAACTTTCTTTAATAGAACGTAGAAGTAAGAGCCAAACTGACCTTTATTTCATGTGTCGTCTGTCTATTCTAGTGCTGCCTGCCTGTCCCGGCTGTTGCTCATGTTTTCCACTGAAAGTGGGCACTATGTATGAGAGGCCACTAGGTGTCACTAGAAGCCCATTTTGTTGGGTTATTGCTGGGCGTTTTTAAGGGCAACTGTGTCACATAAAGTTTTGACTTTCCCTTCGGACACTAGACATTTTTATACTGAAGAAAAAAAAAATAAGGTGAAAGGAGTAAAGGTCATCTTGACTGTCATTTGAGTTCTCTTGAAAGAAGTGGATCATAAAGTGACATTTTTAAATAACCATAAACTGCCAGACGAGTTGGCAGGCCAGGTCACAGGCGTTTGTTTTTGCCCATTGGAGTGTGAGTTGCTGGCCAGGTGCCCGTCCCCCTGCACTGACCATTTCCCACAAACAAGCACGTTTTTCTCACAGAAGCACAGCACAGCCGTCCCCATTAGGACACAGACATTGAAACCTTCCCTCCAGCGAACGCTCCACATCCATTCAGCCTCACCAGCTGTTCCAGCCAGGTGTTTTATAGTCAGTGGCCCCCTTGATAGAAGCGCACATGTCCTCAGCTCTTATCACTCAGGAGTCAGTCGTGTCTGTCCCTGTGAACATCACAGATGGTCTCGTATAGTGTCTCTCCTTTTGGGATGGTCTCCTGTTTCCTCGTAAGGTTTTCTGAGTCCCTGTCTTGTACAGGCGTGCCCCGTGAGTGACGGTGGGCTCTTACTGCTCTGTGTGCCCTGCTTCCCGGGAAAGCGAGTAGCCCCCGTCAGTTACGGGACCTTTTTGAAGGGAGGTCTCTTCAAATTACGTAAATAACTTCCTCTTCACATATTACATGTTACACGTGTGTGTGTGCACAGCCCCCGACTTGATTCAGTGGGTTGTAATCCACTCCTGTTACTGTTTGTTAATGTTTAAATGGCCCTGGATCGGCCACTGGAAGCCCGTGCAGGTTGACTTCTGTGGTCTTTCACACGGTCCCCGTCGTTGTCTGAACGCTCCTTTTCTCTGTGACACAGCAGTTTAATGCAGACTCGCCTCGTACTTCCTCTGTTCCAGCCCTGAGTCAGCCATTTCTCCATTGGGCCTTGCTTCCATTTAGTGGAAAATGATATGAATATTTTGAATCCAGAACCTGGGTGCCAGGCGTGCTCACTGCCACTCCCACGCCCTCTTGTGACAGCTAGTGATAGCCGTGTGCACCTGCGTTTGTTTCTGTGACCGTCGTGTAGTGAGTGAATCAGTGTGAGCCCACTGGCACCTGCGGTTCCAGCCCACACCGGGGAGCCCATCTGGCCTTCACACCCTCCACATGAGGAACCTGCCTCCTGGTGGGCTCGTTCACAGGGTGGCTGATCAGACAGGCAGGTGGCCGGTCCCTCCACACGGGTGCCCCCCACACGCTGTGCCCCGCCCCTCGGCCTCCCTGGGCTCCACACGCCCTGCGTGGGTGCCCCCTCCTCGGGCTCTGAGTTTTCAACCTATTTTCTTTCTGTTTTGAGAAATATGGTTTTTCATAAAAGCTGTTATTTGCGTTAACATATATTGAGTTTGATAGTTATTTTTAAATAAATTAACAAGTATGCATTTTAAGAGCTGTTCCATGTTAATTTATGTTACAATAAATATCCACAGATACAACAAAAAAGCTTTTTGAGATCCGTGAAAGGGATTTTGAGCCCCCAGAGCCTGAGAACCGCGGTTTTCCAGTTTGTGTCTGTGGTCTCCATGGCGCGGCCTTGCACTGTGCGTCTCGCGCTGCCAGGTGCGTCTGCACAGACACACTCCTCCTCACCACCTCTGGGAGGCCTCCAGATGGTCTAGTTCCCTTGGGGGGGGGGGGCTTCATTGTCCTGTTTTGGAAGAGGCAGTGGGTCATGGTGACGGGGGCCAAACGGGGCTTCTTGGGTAAGACCCAGCACGGGCGTGGTGTCACGGGATAGCTGGGATCCAAAGAGCTTCCGCTCCGGCCAGGTGCCTTCCCTGGCAGCTTCTGAGAGGTCCTCCCTGGGTACCGAGCTCGCCCAGCAGTCACGCCATTTCAGATACTTGGGGAGAAGGGCATTTCAGCGTCAGAGGCCTTCCCTCAAGGGCTGTGCAGCGCTTGACAGCAGCTGGGAGGGGGAGGACAGTGTGTCTGAGCCACAGTCCTCTGGGTTTAAAGCCTGACTTCACTCTCGGCAGAAATATATGTGATGGAGCAAGACACGTGTACTAGGATCAGATAAATTACTATGGAGACGCGTCAAACAGTAGCATAAATTGCCTCTATTTTTATTGTCCTTGAGGTTTTTATACCCTGGGCATGTCCCCTGATTCAGTCCAGGATGGAGGTGGTCAGCCTTTTAGTGGCAAGTCCAGGGACCCTGCAGTGAGGCTGGGGCAGGGTGCGGGAGCCCGCCGGGGTCAGCATGGCCGGGCAGAGTGAGGGGGCCTGCCGGAGTCAGCATGGCCGGGCTGTCAGGGAGGGGTGTGGAGGAACCGCAGTGTCAGGTCGGTTTTCCAAAGGAAAAAGGGAGCAAGACTGCATTGCCTTGAAACTGCCTGCGTGGTTACCGTTTGGAAAGGTTTCACGTCTCTGGGCACATGGCATCCTCGAGTCTGCAGGTCAGTGCTCAGGGTTGACCGGAGGGACGGGAACTGGCGGTGAGCGGGCCGTGGCGCCCTAGCGCAGAAAGTGAGGAAGGGTGTGGGAATGGTGACTGCAGAAGGCTCGCTCGGCAGCAGCAGACCAGGCGCTCTGAGCGGGTGTCCTATGCGTCCCTTTACTACTTGCTGCTGTTTTTCCCTCAAATGCCCTGCTCTCCAATAGTCACTGAGCTGCTTCCCTTTCCTGCAGCCTTGTTCAAACACTGCCTCTTCTCTGAACGCTTGACCGGGCAGTAGCCGTGTGTACCTGCTGGCCAGGTGCAGCCCCGGAGCCTGGCAGACCCAGGCCAGCCCTGTGCCACAGCAGCCCCGGGCACGCAGCCCTGCACTGCCGGCCCACCTGTGACCGTTGCCTGACCTGCAGGCCCGGTAGGTGCTGTGACAGCCCAGTGCTGTCCGCTCTGTCCACCCCAGAGCCCTGGGGTCCGTCCTGTGCCCATGGGAGCCACGTGACTGGGACCTTGTGTTAGGAGCGTGTGCTTCCAAGCTGGAGCCTTCACAGAGCTGTCGTTCGTTTTCTGTCTCCCTTAGCGCCTTCACTTAATGGAGCGATACGCTTGGCTTACTGACTGGGGTTAGGGATGAGGGGGTGACTTGGGTGGCCGTGGCGTAAGCCGTGTAGCGTTGGTCCAGGCACAGTCGAGGCCTGTCCTGTGGGTGGAAGCCGGGTCGCGGGTCCCCAGAAGCCTTGCGGCGGGAAGTGCTGTGTTCCTTAGCTCTCAAGGGCGCTCACCCGCGTGGGATTTCCCCAGGGCGGTGTGACATGTGCTGCTGTTTCCCATGAGCTCTGAAGAAGAAGCAGTTAGAAAAGCAGGGTCAGAAAGCTGGTTCTGGTTTCAGGGGCAGCTCTCGAAACACTTCTTAACCACTAGATGGGGGGATAATGTTATCATTTCACATTTTTAAGAAAAGTGGAAATCTGACTGGTGAGCTGTTTTTGTTGAGTCAGTGGATTTTGATGGAGCGCCTGATAAATGTGGTTTTGATGCAGCGGCTTTAGAATTCTCAAGGCACACTGATGCACAGGTTGTTTGCATGTATGCAGTGACACTGCTACCATCATGGCTACCTGTTTCTTCATGGGGCAAGGTCACGGTTAAACCCGAGGAGACTGGCATCAGGGAGCGTGCCTCTAGCTAGACAGCTTTCTTCTTAGCATGCGCTTACATAACCTGCTGGGACGCTTACCCTGGGGCGACAGAACAGACCTTCACACTGTCACCTGGGCCCCGCACGCACTTTGCCCGACTTGAACAAGCTTTGCCCCAAACTCCTGACTAGTACAGGATACTTACTAGTTTTATAAACTTGGGCCAGTGATCTGTACACCTCAGTTTCCTCAGGTGTGCAATAGAAAACTGTAGCATGCCCCCGCTAGGGCTGGTGTGAGGCTTCTCACGAGCTGGCTGTCCTTTTTTTAAATCAACGGTTACTTTATTTTTTTCTTTTATTAGTTTCAGGTGAACAAAACAACATAGTGATTAGACATTTATATACCTGACAAAGTTATCACCCCAATAAGTCTATTACCCATCTGACACTGTACATAGTTATTATAATATTCCTGACTGTATTTCCTGTGTTGTACTTTCTATCCTCATGACTACTTTTTAAATTATAGTTGACATTCTGTATTATTTTATATTAGTTCCAGGTGTATAGCATAGTGTTTAGACATTTATATAATTTATGAAGTGTTCCCCCCTTAAGTCTAGTACCCACCTGGCACCTACACAGTTATTACAATACTATTGACTGTATTCCCTGTGCTGGACTTTACATCCCCTTGACTATTTTGTAACCACCAGCCCCCCCAATCTCCCCTCCATTCTAGCTGCCATCCGTTTGTTCTTCATATCTGAATCTGTTCCTGCTTTGTTTGTTCATTTCTTCTGTTCTTTAGATTCCACATACAAGTGAGATCATATGGCATTTGTCTGTCTCTCTGTCTGACTTTCAGTCAGCACAATACCGCCTGGGTCCTTCCATGTTGTCGCATGGCTGCCTGTTGCTATAGGGATGAGCGTGTGGTCACGATCATGTTCACGAAGACAGCATTACCTGGTTCTGTTCACCTGCCTTCTACCCTGATGCTTCTTGGCCAGCCCCCCCTTTTACTGTTTCGTTGCTTGTGACCGTGGGAAATGGGACAGTTCGCTTGAGTAAGGAGAAGCTGGTTCAATGCTGCTCAAGGTAACAATTGGTAATTAAAGGGCCTTTTGGGAAAAGCGGCCTTGTTGAGAAACCTCTCCTGGTTCTCTTCATCCTTCCTGCCCTTCGCCTCTTTCATTAGATCAGCTGTTCTGCCCATCCCTTAATTGTAGGCTTTCGACAGCAGCGGTTCTCAACCTTCCTAATGCCGCGACCCCTTAATACGGTTCCTCATGTTGTGGTGACCCCCAACCATAAATTATTTTCGTTGCTACTCTATCACTGTAATTTTGCTACTGTTATGAATCGGAATGTAAATATCTTTTTGTTTTCCGATGGTCTTAGGCGACCCCTGTGAAAGAGTCGTTCGACCCCCAAAGGAGTCGCAACCCACAGGTTGAGAACCGCTATAGAATCTACAGGCTTGAGTGGATTCGTTTGGTTTCTTTAAATCAACTTTATAAAAAGTGTAATTGACATAAAGTAACATGTACCCATTTTAAGTGTACCACTCACTGAGTTTTGACTAATGCGCATGCCCATGTGACCACCACAATCAAAATAGAAAGCGTTTTCTTTGCCCCAAGAAGTCCGTGTCCCTTTGCAGTCAGCTTCCCTGTCGCCTCTCCCACCCTGCCTAGCCCCTGTCCGGTTTCTGTCACTGGACCCGCTGTGCCTCTTCTAGGGCCTCGTCCCAGCGAGTCATCCAGGGTGTACCCTTTTGTGCCTGGCTTCTTTTGTTCGTCATGATGTTTTTGAGGTAAATCCATGCTGTTACATGTTTCAGTATTTTCGCTTTTTATTGCTGAGTAGTGTTGTATGGACACAACCAGTTTATTCATTCACCTGTTGGTGGATATTTGGGGTTATTATGAGTCAAGTTGCTGGGAGCAACTTATTTTCGCCCTTGTATATTTTCATTTTGGGGGTCATTACCCAGAGTGCCTCCAAAGTGGTTGTACCGTTTGACACTCCTGCCAGTAGTGTGTGCGTGCTGCATGTGCTCACACCTCCACCAGCACTCGTCAGCCTTCTTCATCTCAGCCGTTCTCCTGGATACCTGGTGGCATCCTGTTTGCTTTTTGGTAATAGCTTTTTGAGATATAATTCAGACTCCATAGAATTCACCCATTTGAAGTGTACAAACCAGTGATTTTTAGTATTTTCTCAGAGTTGTGCAGCCATCTCCACAATCGATGTACAACATTTGCGTTTCCTCAGAGTGAAGCCTTGTACCCTTCACGTCACCCTCTGTACTCTCCCGCCCAGTCCAAGGAAGCCACCAGTCTACTTCCTGTCTCTGGATTTGCCGATCCTGGATATTTCACAGAAACGGAATCATTCAATATGTGTGTGGTCTTTGTACCTGCCACCTTCTCCTAATGTAATGTTTCCAGGATCCATCCACATTGTAGCTTGTATCAGAAATTCATTTTGTTTCATGATCAATAGTATTTCATTGTATGGATATAGCACATGCCTCCATATCATATGTATGACTGGCCAGCATCTCCTGTTCTGTACGTTGTTGTGACACTTCCTCAACAGTTTTCTTTGAAGCAAAAGGTTTTAATTTTGGTGGAAGTCCAGTTTATTTTTTGTTTCCTGTGCTTTTGGTGTTATTTAAGAAAACATTGCCAAATTCAAGATCATGAAGATTTGCTCCTATGTATATTTTTTAAAGAATTTTATAGTTTTAGCTCTTACATTTAGGTCTCTGATCATTTTGAGTTAGTTTTTGTGTATGGTGTGAGGTAGGGGTCTAATTTCATTTGTTTAATGTTGATACAGTTGTCTTGGCACCACTTGTTGAAAAGATTATTCTTTCCCCAGTGAATTGTCTTGATACCTTTGTCAAAAAACAGCCATAAATATGTGAGGATCTCATCTGGTTTTAATTTGTATTTCCCTGATGACTAGTGCTAAACATCAGATAATATGCTTAGTGACTATTTGTGTATTGTCTTTGGTATAGATCTTTTGCTAATTTTTTAAAAATTGGGTTTTTGTCTTAATATTGAGTTGCAGGCAATAATACCAATTTTTCGGTCAGATGTATATATTGTAAATACTTTCAGTCTGTGATTTACCTTTCATATTCCTTATTGTGTTTTTCAAAGCATGCAAGTTTTTTATTCAGATTTTCATTTTCTTCTTTTGTGCTTTGTGTATTTGATTTCCTATGTGAATATCTTCAAAATCATGAATTTTTCTTTCATTTTCTTGTAGGAGTTTTATACTTTTGTGTTTAGTTCTGTGATCTATTTTGAGTAATTTTGTGTGTGTGTATATGTATAGTTTAAGATAAGATCCAAAGCATTTGTCTCTACAACAATGACATTTACTCACTCAAAGTGTTTTTGAGTCCTTCCTCTTGGCCAGGCTTTGGGGTTACATTGTACCTAGACAGGCATATTGCCTCACCTTCATGGGACTAACATGCTTTCTCATGAAGAAACGCACTTGAGAAGGGCAGGAGGAAGGAGCCGGTCCTTCCTGCAGTCATGGCAGCTGAGCTGGGAGAAGCAGAGCCGGGAGGGGCCCTCATGCATTCTGGGATCAGCAGGTAAGGCCTCCTGAGTCAGGACAGTGCCATTGTGTCTGGGGTCTGAAAGCGTCAGGGGCTGGAATCCAGTGAGGGGAAGTGTTGAGCGAGGGGAAGTGTTAAGCGGGGCTCCTTCGGGACCACGGTGAGGGATTTGAATGTTCTGTGTACCTCCGTCTTTGTCCTCAGTATGTCCTCGAAGCATCGGACCTACGTGTGCGATTGCCTGCTTGATGAAGCTACTTGGCTGAGTCACAGCACCTAGGTTTGCATAGGTCCCGCCCTGAACTTGCTGTCATTTCTGCTTCTAAACTTCTTTTCCTGGCTTGGTTTATGGTGCCATTGAGTCAGGATACATAGTTACCTGTTATTGTGAAGAGCTCCCCCCCCCTCCTCCCCACCCCCCAGCAAAGAGAAAATCACGCTTCTGTGAAAACAGTGGTCCCTCTTAACCAGGCTCATAGTCGCGCAGCGGGCACGCTTTTGCACCTGCTTTCTTTAGCTCAGCGTTATACTGGTGAGGTTCATTCGTGGCTTTCACTTGGGGATCAGTGTACTGTCACTGCTGTCTGAACACACCCAATTAAGTTGTCCATTTCCCTGTTGGTGAACCTTAGGGGTGTTCCCTGCATTAGACTCTCCCAAACACTACTCGCTGCCGGGGTCTCCTGGCGCCCGTTCCCCCACCCTCCACCCCTTGCCTCTGGCAGCCACCCAGCTGTTCTCTGCATCTGTGAGCTTGTTCTACACATGCACACTTTTTTAGATTCCACATATAAGAGAGATCATACCATACAGTAGTCCCTACTTATCCACGGGGGATACATTCCAAGACCACCCCCCCCCCAGTGGATTCCTGAAACCACAGATAGTTCCGAACCCTTTATATACCATACATTTTCCTATACATACGAGTACATACCAGTGATGAAGTGTAATTGATAAATTAGGCATAATAGGAGATTAACGACAGTAACTAATAATAAAATAGAACCGTTGTAACAGCGTGCTGTAATGAAAGTTCCAGGAATGTAGTCACTCTTTTTGGGGGTCCCTCGCTGAAGTCTTCGTATGATCTCAGTGCTTCCTGATGGAGCATGTTGTCATCAGTGGGAACACGTTTTTCTGTTCCTGCCTTCCACTCACAAAGTTAAAGACTTTTTTATCTTCATGAAATACTTATCATGCATGCACCGTGATCTTAACTTTTGCAGTTTGAGATGCAGTAGCAAAACTAGGTACGGGTTTCTTTCTCCTTCACAATTTCACAGGTAGAAGATTTCGTTCTTACCGTAGGTCTTAGCCACCGCAGCATATGATTATTTTTCTTTCTGTGTTAAGTCAACTTTCACCTTTTCACTGAAAGGGAGTACTTGACAGCGTCTCTGTGGCATGTCCAAATCGCCAGCATCACGACTCTTGTTCTTTGGGGCCATTACTAAGTAAACTAAGGGTGACTTGAACCCAAGCACTGGGACACCTCGGCAGCTGGTCTGATTGCCGAGGAGGCTACTGGGTGACTGACGGGCGGGCTGGGAGACAACGGACTAAGCGAAGAGTCCCGTGGTAACTGAAAGCGTGGGAAAGCGAAACCTCGGATAAGGGGGGCCTACGGTATGTGTCTTCTCTGTCTGACTTGTTTTACTTAGCATAATACCCTCAAGGTCCACCCGTGATGTCACAAATGGCGAGATTTTTTTTAAGGCTGAGTATTCCATTGTGTACAGACTATCACAGTTTCTTCATTTATTCACTGATGGACACTTAGGGTGTTTCCGTGTCTTGACTGCTGTGAGCAGTGCTGCATCATGCCTACTTATAGGGGACAGTTGCATTGTCACCTGCTTCTGCTGTCAAGGCGTTGGACAGCACATGTCATTCAGCTTTAACTCTGTTGTATCCTCAAGAGAACGAGAAACGAAAAGCAAATAATGTCTTCATATTGTGATAACAGTTTCGACCCCACATGCCCTCCAAGGGTCTCGGGCCCCAGGGTCTGTGGACCACACTTCGGGAGTCCTTTCACTTCCCAAGAGACAGCACGGTTGTCAGGTTACGATCACGGTTGTGATCTTCCTGAGTTGTTTTAAAATGAGGACTACTTCACCATTTTGTATATACCACACAATACCATACACGGACGTTCCAGAAATTTCCTTTCGTTCTTAATGTATTTCAGAGAGCTTTCTGTATCAATATGGACATATGTGCCCCTTTCTTTTTTCACTGTATTTTAGTTGTATTTTCAAATAGTATTTGCATACCTGAGCGGTGATAGTCTTCTGAAATATAGTCAGATGTGTTTAAGGGCTGTACTTTTAAAAGACTTTGGACAGACGAGTTGAGGTTCTATAAACATGGTAGCAGATTTTTGACCTGGGTTGGGAGGGGTGAGTAAACTGATTTGAGATGAATGTTTCAGTAATAGGAATGAATTAGAAGAGGAGAAACAGAGAGGAGAACATGTAGGAAATCAGTGTGACTGTTAAGAGTTGAGTGACTGCTTAGAAGTCGGCCATCGTCGGGGTTTCCGAGCTTGGGGGGGGGGGACGGATGTGACAGTGCACTGTCGTGGGGGGATGAGCACCTGGGGCGGCCCGCCTGGCGCTCTGGGCTGATGGTTGTGTCTTAATAGAAGCACACAAAAAGGAGAACCTGGTTTTGGAAAAAAGATGAGCTTTCTGGCCTTAGTTTCTTTAGGACCCTGCTAGCTGTAAATTACTCATTTTACAGCCTGTTTACCCTTAAGTTATGCATTTAATGGCGTGTACCTACACCTTTTTGAGTGCCACGCACTGGTCTTTCTGAGGTGTGGTACAAATCTGAACTTGCTGCATTAAAAGTGTACTTCCTTTATGTGCCTCTCACTTCTATGCATATACTTAAACACCATATAGACAAGATTTGGGAAAGTTGAATTTATACGGACTTTATTTGGTAATACGTGTACTTGTTTGGAAGACATGTCTATTAAAATGGCCTGTGCTTGGATTTCTTAAATCACTAACTGACACATGCAGATGTAATGCTGCGTGACTGTAACGGAAGCATGCTCACCACTCCCATTCCTCCTACAGATGCAGGACGGCTGGAAGGCATGTCGACGAGTCTCTGTTCCCTGCCGCCAACACTCAGGAGCACTTACCATGCCTGATTAAAAAGAAAGTAAGTACGGAGTCGGTATAGACCAGGGGTCGGCAAACTGCGGCTTGCGAGCCACATGCAGCTCTTTGGGTACATTCCATCTCAAAAGTTTGCCATGGAAGAGCCAATCCTGTTTCTCACAACAACTTAAAAATTATTCGAGAGCCATAAATATATTTTTACATAATCACCATTATGTGAATAATATCCTTTAAAAATGTTATAAATGAAACCATGATAGTTTTATTTTCAGTTTTACTTCAGAGCCTGTGGCTTGCGAGCCGCAGTTTGCTGACCCCTGGCGGCTCTTCCGTCTCAAGTTTGCTGACCCCTGGTATAGACAGTGGCGATTGTGAATTTATTCATTCCTTTTTTGTTCCTAGAAAATAAAACTTACAAATATATTCGACTTGTTTTAAGTATCGCTCATTGATAATACTGTTCTTTTCACATATATTCATCATTTAGTGAGTTAGAGATTATTTTATCCTATGAATGCTCATGTAACTTGCAAGAAATGGAAAGGGTTGTGGCTGGCGAAGATAAAACGAAAAGTTGCCCAGAGGATAGCCAATACTTGGGTGCTCCTGCAGTTACTTCTGATGCAGGTTGCTAAGTCTGTGATGAAATGCCTGTGTTTAGCTGGGAAATCTCGAAATTGGACACACAGGTATCCAAGCATGTAAAATTATTTACAGAAAATCTGCTGACAAAGAAAAGACACTGTTTTCATTTGAGATCTAATACACATTTGGGCTCTTTAGGTTTTTATTTACTTCAAAGTCTTAATTGCGAGTTTATTTGAGAGTCAACTAGTTTACTATGAAATGTCAGCAAGTCACTGTGTTCACGTGAGAGTCTGTACTGGAGAGAAAATTTGCAGGCTTTCTCCACACTGAGTCAGACAGACTAGAGCCGTACATTTCCTGTAGATTACAGAAGTAATTTCCTGTGGACGTTTCCAGAGTTTCTGCCTGTAGTAAATCAGGTGTCTTCATTACCTTTCATCTCAGACAAGCCGGAATTTGCCTGTGCTCTGGTGGGTGAACTTCAGGCCCCTCCAGGTCTCCTCATCTGATCGCGGGTGAAATAGAGCACTCAACTGGCTCTCGGCTCTTCTCTAATATGCTAAACAATAGCTGTGTCTGTCGTTTTAAAAATAAAGTACTTATTTTAAACACTTCAGGAGCACAAGCATATTTTCATTGTAGAATTTTTAGCAAACACCTTGTAAAATATACAGCAAACATGTCCCTTGAGTTCCCTTTCCTTAAAATAAGCAGTTTTCAGTTTGACTTGGTTCCTTGTGGATTGGAAGGTCGGTACACGTGTGTACATGTACACACATTTTACACGAATGAGATTCTACATTACGTGTGTTGTTAGGTAGGTTGCTTTTCCTCCTTCAGCAATGTGCTTTTGACTATTTTATGTCTGTCTGTATAAGTCTGCTTCGTTTTTCTGCAGTGGATTATATAGCGTGAATGTGCCCTTCTTGGGATTCATGTACCCTTAGACCATTGTTGGTTTTTACTAAGCAAGCACACTGTGTGTGTGTGTGTGTGTGTGTGTGTGTGTGTGTGTGTGTGTGTGTGTGTGAGAGAGACGTATTTGAGTTTCTCCAAGTGGAATATCTAGAAATGAAATTACTGGGTCAAAGTGTGTATGCATTTTGGTTTTTACAGTTCCATTAACATTGTACAAGATAACATCCAGCCCTGATCAGAGTGTCAAGGATATGTAATTAATCTTTTTAGTTTTTCCTCATCCGAAGCATCAATAATGTCTGCTCACACACTTTACTTTCTACTCACGCCTAAAAGCATTCCCTTTTCCAAATGCAAGCACAGTTTGAACCTAACTCCAGACCTTATTGTTTTGGGTTGAGAAGGTTGTCTGCTTTGCTCTCCCTCACTTGTGCTGCTGCCAGCCTGACCGTCTTGCCTGCTGTTCTTCCAACATGCCATGTGTGTGTGTCCTCCGAGCCATCCCATTATGTTCCCTCTGAAACACGCTCCCCTCAGGCTCCACCCACACGACCAGCTTCTGACTCCCGACTTCCATAGGACTTCGGTAGTTATAGCACAACTGCTTTTGTGTTTTATTACTATGTCGTGATTTCTTGTGTGGCAGGGAGATAACATGAGAGTAGCAAAAATAAGGAAAAGGAGACTAATTTTGTTTAAGGACTTTCATGGAAACCAAAAATGCTGGGACACTGAAAATGCCTCAGAAAACATAGCTACTTGTACAGCCAGCCCTATATTCAGTCTTAAAATTCTGTCTATATTTTTATAGTTTCATAAAAAGAAATAAATATCACCAGTGCATGTAGAGTGGAAAAAAGACCTCTTTCGGAAGGTTTGATTATTAATGTTAACAAAGATACCGAAATGTATGTAAAAGGGTTCTTTTCCTGTTTTGCACAGTATTGTATTGCTAATTTTTATGTTCTTTTTTGCACAGCATAAGTGTATGCAGCCCAAAGATTTTGTTCCTAAAACACCAGAAAATAGTAAGAGACTTCAAAAGAAATTTGAGAAAATGGCTAAAGAGCTACAAATGCAAAAAACGACAGTAG
>NW_017731535.1:2764142-2767214 GCF_001890085.2 Hipposideros armiger
CAGTCCCACCATTAAAATGTACTGTGGTCATCACAGTGCAATGGAGAAGAGATTACAGAAGATGAAGGAGAGGAGGGAAAACCTCTCCCCTACCTGTAAGTGCTTACATTTTATAAAGTGAAGATTCTGCAAAGAGGTGAAAAAGTTGTGGTGGAACGGTGGTTTTTCTTCTTTACCTAGATATTTTAGTTAGTGTTTCCTGATTCTCACAGATTTTAACCTATTTCACAGCAGACTTTGTCAATATTTTCTTCCAGAATATCTTATTTTTATTAAGATTTTTAAGTGTATATTGGATATATAGTGTTCTGCAGGTTGGAAATTCTGTTTGTTGTAGTTCCTTTCTAATTTTTATTCCTTTGTGATTTTCATATTAAGGTTCTCTTTTGAAGGAATTTGCTTTAGATTAAGTATTTAATGCATCAGCCTGTGTTTTCCTTCATTTTATTTTGAAATTTTTTAATTAACTTATGTAAATACATTTTCATGAGACATTTATCCCGTGTGAGGTTCCTAGTGGTCCGTCTTGATTCCCACCGGACTCCCCTCTGCCCGTGGGTGACCTGCATTGTAAGTTGCTGGGTTTTCCCAGATGCTTTCCAGTGTATGAAACACCTGTGCACACGTGAGAAAGACACGGGCAGGCACCTGCAGTTTTCTGTGTGTAGGTGTAACTTTTCTTTAAATTGGATCATGGCAAACTGATTATTTTCAAATATTTTTCTTAAAAGTATCTTGGCTGTTTTTTCAGGTCAGTAGGTGTGGATCTTTTTCTTTTCTTTCTTTTTTTTTTATTTAAGATGCTGCAAAGTAGACTAGAGTTTTGATATTGAATCCATCTGTTGAGGGATATTTTAAAATTTTCTCTTTATTAGACATAATGCTGCAGTTCTTATTCTTTTAAGACGACATGGTATGGTTGTTCTTGTTTTTTATTTAACCATTTAGTATCTGGACATAAGGCTTTCCCTCCACTTTTGACTGTTATCCACATATACTAGTGGGCATCCTTCCATATAAATCTTTTGTTCCTGTGTATTTCATGTATTTTTCAGTAATACTAACTTATAAAGGCAGAATGTAAAATTTTTGGTAGATACTGTCACATTGCCTTTCAAAATGTTGACAGCATTTTAGCCTTGTTGTTGCACTAACGGGGCCTCTGTGTTAAGAGGATGGTGAGAATGGGTGTGGAGCGCTGCCACTAGCAGTGTCCAGATGACTGTTGTGTTAATTGCTTCAAGGTATAGTTATGTATATTCCTGTATTTGCCTTACACTTGATTACTTAGTAGTGTGAAGTCTGCCACTGGAACTGCTGCATCGCCACAGTTTAAAATTCAGTAACTGAAAACTTGATTTCTTACCTTCCTTATCTTGCTTTATCCTCATTTTTAAATTCTTTGCTTAAGTTTTCTCAGAAAAACATCCTTTTGATTCTCTTTCAAAAACCATCTTTGGACCTGAGGCCAAAGCGTCTCTTGGTTCTGGCCTTTGAAGATAGCGCTTCGGACCTCGCTTGTCGAGTGTTGATAACCTGGGTGTTTTCTGTGAAACCTCCAGGGTTTCCCAGCTTGGCACTGTCGACCTTGTGAGCTGGATCAGTCTTTGCTGAGGAGCTAGCACGTGAATGGCAGACTGTTTTGCAGCCTCTCTGGTCCCTACCCACTAGCTGCCAGCACCGTAGCTCCCACCCCACCCCAGTTTCTGGAATGTGACACTGGGCAGTGTCTGCAGGCATTACCTGGGGTCTGCCAGGGGCCTGATTGTGCCTGGTAGAGAACCGCCGCTCTAGTTATAGAGGTAACCGTTAGCAGCACCTCTGAAGAAAAAACCTTGGTTTTCAAACAAGGCTGACCGACAGAATTTTTCCCTTTGTTGAGCTTCTGCTTAGGTCCAGGCTGACTCTTCATAACCCCTTCTAACCTGTATCTCATGATTTAATCCTCCTTTCTAATCTCATCATCTGGAATAGATTTGAGTAAGAGTTTTTGTGCTTATTGTTTTGTAGTAAGTCTGGACTATGAAGTACAAGGCATAAGTCTATGTGTGTGTGATATATAAGAATAGAAATAATGGGCTATCTGTTGGCTTCATCTAAAAAAATGTTAAAATTGTATCTAATGAAATGTTTTGATTACTTTTAGCTTCCCAAATGATTGAAAAGTCTTATGATAATCCAGTTAACTCTTCGTGTGAAGTATCTTTGAATGTTTCACATGATACTTCATGTTCAGGTAAAAATTTCTTTTTTGTGATGTATTTAAGCTCTGAGAATATTATGATTTTGTTTTGAATTTCATCCAATGAGAAGAGCCGTTAGTTAAAAACTAGAATTCATGGATTTCACCCTGAAATTCAGTATTATAATAAAAAAATAAGTATTCAAGTAAGACACGAGAAATTGCATGAGTTAAACCTCCTTTTTGGTTCTCCTGGTTTTTCTTGACACAGACTCTTGCTTATTTAATGAAAAAGAAAAAAATCTTGTGATCTTATATGAAGTAACCTGCATGCAGCTTAAACTGTTCAGTACAGAGACTATTAAGAGACCCAAGAAAAAATTGGTTCCCAGCTGGATAATGAATATATGGAACATGTGATGCGTATTTCCCCATGTATAAGACACATCCTATTTCAAAAAATTTGGGGTCTAAAAACTGGGTGCGTCTTATACAGTGGTTGTATCAGCACCCCCCCCCCAAAAAAAAAACAAGCACGAAAAAAGCGGGAAATGCAAGTAAAAAACCCTAAACCATTGTATAAGACGCACCCAGTTTTTAGACCCCAAATTTTTCGAGAAAGGGTGTGTCTTATACATGGGGAAATACAGTACTTACATGTCATCAAAAAACCAGGAGAACCAGATTGGCTCTTCTTAACTAATAGTGATGCTTAAAGGCATTCTTTATTAGTCAACTGAACATTATGTTTATAATAATTGAAACCATTTTTAAAAGTTAATTATTAATGTTTTCCAGATATATCCTTTGCTGGTGATCTGCACTTATCTTTTGATGATCTTGGTGGACACTCAGAATGTGGGAATCAGGAGAGGAAATCGGGAGGATTC
>NW_017731535.1:2767764-2771648 GCF_001890085.2 Hipposideros armiger
AGATTTTGTTCCTAAAACACCAGAAAATAGTAAGAGACTTCAAAAGAAATTTGAGAAAATGGCTAAAGAGCTACAAATGCAAAAAACGACAGTAGGTAAGCAAAGAAATGCAGCATGAGCCTCTGTGTTGGTGTCCACACGCCTTGTTTAATTTGCCTGATGACCGGTAGTGTCCATGGCACCCAGGATGACATAGCTAGGAGGACTGCAGTGGCTCTGGCCTAGGAGGAAGGAAACAGCATAAGTGGCCTACAGGAGACTTGGCGGTAGCCATTGTGGGGCCATACAGTTGAGCTAATCGCTCGTAAAGTCTTTTCTTTGTTTATTGAGGTATGATTGACATAAAATTATATTGGTTTTAGGTGTACAACATAATGAAGAGATATGGTGATTTGTAATTACCATAAACAGTTGCAAAATTTTTTTTTCTTGTAATGGGGACTTTTAAGAGGTACTCTCAGCAAGCGTCACATATTCAGTACAGTACTATTACCCATAGTCACCATGCTGTACATCCCACCCTCATGACTTATTATTTTATAAATGAAAGTTTGTACCTTTTCATCTCCTTCACCCACTTGAGGCCCGTCCTCCCCGCACCCGACGTCTGCGACCACCAATCTGTCATCTGTATCTATGAGTTGGGGGGTTTGTTTCCTTTTGGTGTTTTTCAATGTTTTGTGTTTTAATATTCCACACATAAGTGATTTCATACAGTAGCTGTCTTTGTCTGATTTATTTTACTTAGTATAATCCCGTAAAGGCCCATCCATGTTGTCTTACATGGCAAGATTTCACTTTTTTATGGTTGATTAACGTTTTATTGTATATGTGTACCATGTCATCTTTATTCAGTTCTATATCGATGGACATTTAGATTATTTCCATATCTTGGCAATTGTAAATAATGCTGCAGTGAACATGGGGGTGCATAGATCTTTTTGAATTAGTGTTTTCATTTTCTTCATTTATATACCCAGAAGTGGGATTACTGGGTCATAGGTAGTTCTATTGATAATTTTAATTTTCTGAGGAACCTCCATACTGTTTTCCATGGTGGCTGCACTATTTACATTCCCACCAACATGTGGAGAGGGTTCCCTTTTCCCCACATCCTTGCCAACACGACTCTTTGTTGCCTTTTGATGATGGCCATTCTCACAGGTGTGAGATGATAGCTCATTGCGGTTTTGATTTAAATCTCCCTGATGACTAGTGATGTTGAGCACCTGTTGGCCATCTGTATGTCCTCTTCAGAGAAATGTCTCTTTAGATCCTCTGCCCATTTTGTAATTGGATTGTTTGAGTTTTTACAATATATATTCTTATAATGATTTAGAAAAAATACTTTAGAATGTCATGAAACTCTTGTACTTGATGAGTTTTTGGTATTTCCCTTTTCTCTTTGTCACCTGTCCTCTAAATTCAGTGTTTCAGACCAATCCTGACACATCATTGATACAACTAAGCAATTTCTATAACTATATAATGCATAGCATAGAAATAGGAAACACGAATGTCTCTGGCTTTTTTTTCTTTGTTTTAGTCTATATTGCCATGTTGCAAATTCTCAGCTCTGTATTTTGAAATTTTTTGTATAGAATTATTAAGCATTATTTTAAATCTGCCACGGTAATGTGACAGCATTGACTAGAACAGGAGTCGGCAAACTTTTGAGACAGAAGAGCCACCAGGGGTCGGCAAACTGCAGGGCGCGAGCCACATGCGGCTCTGAGTACATATACGTGGCTCTGAAGTAAAGTTGAAAATGAAAATAAAACTATCATAGTTTCATTTATAAAATTTTAAAGGATATTATTCACATAATGGCGATTATGTAAAATATATTTATGGCTCTCGAATAATTTTTAAACTGTTGTGAGGGACAGGACTGGCTCTTCTGGAGTCGGCAAACTTTTGAGCCGGAACGTACCCAAAGAGCCGCGTGTGGCTCGCAAGCCACAGTTTGCCGACCCTGGACTAGAACATTTCGTATGCACGGTGCTATCAGATAATTTCCCGAAAATGTTGCCTTTCATTTGTTTTTGTGCTTGGTCATCCCATGTCTGAGAATCAAGTCTGTCTCTCTCGGCACCGTGCTGCCTGCTCCCTAACCAGCCCACACTAGTGTTTGGTCGGCCATGCTGCTCCAGCCAGAAACATGGAGTTCTCCTGGGCATCCCTTTCTTCCCTGACACGTTGCCCATCAGGACCCTTAGCCCTGCTTCTGAAGTGACTGCCTGGCTCCTCGGTGCTGTCTCCAAGTCTGCGCCATCCCCACTGGGACCTTGTGGCAGCTCCTTGGCTGGGCCCCCTGGGCTCTGACTGAGGCTCCATCCTGTACTGCAGTCAGAGGACGTAGATCAGACGGCAGGTGGACACCCACCCAGGCCTCGCTATTCCGCAGTGTCACCCTCGGGGAAACGCACTTAGGATGAGACCCGGTAGTGTTCCCCACGTCCCGGCTGAGCCGGCTGCCCCCAGCCTCTGTCACCCTTTGTGCTGTGGCCACGTGGTCTCCTTCCCTGTGTCAGCAATGCCGTGTTTGAAAAGAATTTGGCAAAACGGTAATGATAGATACAAATTACCTCTTTTTACATTAAATTTATAACAGAAACCGCATATTAAAAACTATAAGGTACTAAAGATGCAACTAATGTATGTCTGCGTATTGAGAGAAGTACAGCAAGAGTTGCAGAGGGGAGGGTGCTGGATGATTCTTGGTCGTCTTTTATTGAGCAGGAAGGTGGTCAGAGCCCCAAAGTTCTCTGAGCACATGCAAGTAATGGATTCCAGAAAAACACACAGTTGTGCACCCACATACAATTTAGCCCGTCATTTCATGGCGCAAGGACCCCTCTGAGCCCACGGTCCACGTGGGCCTGTAAGTTGTTGGCTGCGGGCGGGTCCGGTGCTGAGTGGTGGCTGTTATGAAACCGAGGGTTATGCCACTGTAGGAGGGGCACAGCTTTCTCTTTACCCATCTTAGGGTCTCAGCTGGGGCTCTGTAACAAAAGTCAGCAAGAGAAAAGCACAAATTTACACGTTTTTTGTGACACTGGAGCCCTCCAAAGGAAGTGAAGACCCAGGGAAGTGGCAAAACTACGTACTTAGGTGCTAGGTTGAACCAAGAGGTGGTTGCGGGAAAGCAGCTGAAGCGTCGGGTGAGCAAGGGGAGGTGAGCATTGTGCTAACAAGGATGCTCTCGGCCTTCCCCCTCCTGGCAGGAGGAGGGCCTCGCCACGTGGGAGCTTCGTGTCCTGCCTGCGGGAGGAAGGGGCAGAGCGCCCTTGCACCTGCTGCTTGTTTAGTCGCCATTAGCTCAAGCTGATCCTTATGCCACAGTGGCGAGTTCTGAGGGGGCATGTCCTGCCTGCCACCCATCATCCCACTTAGGAGCCAGACTTCATCCTGGCTTCACCGTCTCACTAGTTACGTGATCCTAGCTGAGTAGGTTCCTTAACTTGTGTGGCTCGTTTTCGTCGTCTGTAATGGGGACACTGGTGGCTGATGGACGGGTCCGGGGAAAGGTTGACTGAGATGATGCATGTCCTGTGCTTCCCACAGTGCCCGGCACGTGGCCGCTGCTTAGCACGTGTCGGCCAGCAGTTGTCGTGGTGGGGATGCCAGTCCTAGGGGTGGCAGTGGTGCCCGGATAGTGGTGGCCGTAGGACATGACGTGAACGGGAAGAGGAACCGATGGGGGTGGGGATGTGCCGCCCCAGGAATCGCGCTGTTGAAGTGGGAATGCCTTGTTTTGAGCTTAAGTTTGGATTTTTGTTTGTTTTCAGATAATGACATACCTGTTCCCTTATTTGATTGCAATGGTTCATTGATGTACAGTCCCACCATTAAAATGTACTGTGGTCATCACAGTGCAATGG
>NW_017731535.1:2774498-2797357 GCF_001890085.2 Hipposideros armiger
CAGATATATCCTTTGCTGGTGATCTGCACTTATCTTTTGATGATCTTGGTGGACACTCAGAATGTGGGAATCAGGAGAGGAAATCGGGAGGATTCGTTGATGGAATTAAAAGTGATATGTGCGTTTCTTCACCTGTATTGACAACAAGCAATACTCATCCATCAGCATCTCCCAGGTGCCTCAGTCAGTTAACTCCTCAGAAATCTATGCACCAGCTTTCAGAGGAAGAGATCAATTGGCTGCGAGGTCCTGTAGGCGGAGTGGCCACCCCTGAGAAGAAGCGATCTGAGGCAGCAGCTGAAGAGATGGGTGATGAGGCGAGTTTGTCTCCCATGTTATCTGCAACAACAGGCCACTGCTCGGGACATTTGCAGCCCAGGAGTTCCTCAGCAAAGAGAAGAAGAACGTCAGAGCACTTCCATCCCCCTGCGAAAGAGAGACGCAAGGAAAAGAGCAGCAGGAGGTCGGCTGTGCCCAGACTGCAGCTGTTTCAGCCGGAGCGCGGCCTGCAGCTCGGCAGCAGTGCTGCTGTGCAGAGTCTGGACTGGGACGGGTCCTCCTATGACGATTATTTCTCACCCGACAATCTCAAGGAAAGGAATTCAGAGAGTCTTCTTCCTGGGTGCCAGTTGTCCCCAAGCCCTGCCCAGGTCCGCTGCAGAGTTGGTCTTTCTAAGAGGGAGAGAGCAAACATCTTGAAAATGTCTGATTTTTCTTGCATTGGAAAGAACCTCAGATCAGTTGATGTGACCAATTTCACAGCAGAAACCAGCTCCAGTCTTCAGAAACCGAGAGATGGTGAAGCAAATGCAGCTTTGGGTTGTATGACTGCTGAGCAGCCATCTGCTGCCGAAGAAACTGCGGGGCGCAGTCCACACGCTGACACTCAGAAAGGGGGAGATGTGTGTCCTGAAGGGGGGAGCTTGCCTCACATCATCAGGGAACTCACGCGTCAGGAGGGACGTCACGAGGATTTAACGCCCTTAGATGGAAGCAGTAAAGCAACGAAAGGATTGGTTGGCGTAAAAAGCGAGCAGAAAGAAGATACCACTTCTAGAACGTTGAGTCCCTCTGAAGGTGAATCTCAGTGATTATAACCTAGTTTTGTAGGTGATTATAAAGTGGAAAACTCGGCAGAGGAAAGGAAGACTTAGGTGAAGGGTATAGTGAGAGTATGTGAATCTCCTTCTCCAAGTTTCTTTGTTAGAGGATTATATAATAGTGCATCCATCTTTTAAGTTTATCACAACTTTCTCATAATTAAAATATTTCTTTTTTTCTCTTTTTTAATTTTAAAGAATGTGTGCCTGATATTTTCCAATGATAACTTCTTTAGGGATAGATGGCTTACCATCCTATGGAGTTCCTCGGCTCATTGGTCAAATCTGGTGTTACGAATACATTTCTGCAAGCCTTGAGTTCCTTTAGGTGAAAACAAAATACGATACCTCGTACGAATGATGGACTAGCGTGAAAGCTTTTCCTGTCACACAGCATTATGACTGAGCACGGAGCGCATGACAGTGAGGCCGTTTATTCAGAAGGGAAACTAAAGCAGTATGAGCCATTCTATCAAGAAGAGGGAAGGTATAAAAAAGTAAATGTGAGAATATCTTACCAGTATTTATTGTGAAGAAACTTTGGATAGTGTTAGCTATGAAGAAATATTTAACATTTTTCCTTGGGTAAGAAGTTCATTGTAACAAGCCTTGTTTGACTTTGTTTATTTATTTTGCTTTAAGCAGATCGTTTAAATAGATTTATTCCAATCCGTAATTGTAACCACATTAATGAACTATGTAATTGTAGCAAACACAGAAAACATTTTTTACTTTCTGATGTTAAGCACAAATGGGTTTCAGCAATCAAAGTGCCAAAATCGTAAACTTGAGCAATCTTTACCTAAAGCTTGGGCTAAGTTTTCAGTAAGACCAAGAGTAGTCATCATTTCTCTACTCTTCGAATGGTCTTAACCACCCTTTTCAAGACGGAAAAGCTGTGGGGGCAGAAGTAATCTTAGACGCGTTGCATATCTTTTCCTTGGATGTAAACACTCCAGAATCGTCACAGAAAGAACTAATTTTGTATATTTTTAACCTAATTTTTATAGCTTAGCTTTCTGAAAATATGTAAAACTTGACAAACTATATTTTATATTCCATTCGTTTTAGTACATGTTTTCAAGTATTTATTTTAAAATCATGCTGCCCTGAAGTTAATTTGCAACAGCAGATGTATACAAATTGGTTTTAGTAGTTAAGAATATCCTGTTCTCAAAGCTTACATTCTCAGTATTTATCTTGTGTATTTTTAAAGCTTTTGGATACTGTTGAATGACATGCAAATATAAATTCAGTGGGGGAAAAGCTGGTTCCGACAGTGTGGTGCCCCCTGTAACCCCAGTGGTGTCAAGGAGGGTGATTGTCCTGGGACGCAGGTGTATGACCTGTCCAGGACGCATCCCAAGGCCCACGATGCCCTGAGGTCTGGGGCACATAGGAGAGGTGGAGGCCCGGACTGCAGCGGTCCCGGCAGAGATGCGGGCTGTCACGAGGCAGTTGCAGGCAGGGCCCCCCTCTGAGTCAGTGTGACCCAGAGAGAAACAGACCTCTCTGTGCTCTAGTATAAGAATGCCTTCTAGAGCCACCTCGTTTATGTCATTCCAGAGAGACAGAAAAGCACTGCTTGTTAGGACAGGACCAACGCGCATATTGTTGGCTCTAAATCTCACCCCTTTGTTTTAGGGTGATTATCAAGACCCCCTGATATAACTGTCCATCATCAGCCCAGCTGGTCCCCTCCGCCCCCCTGGGACTCCACCCCATATAAAGCATGTCGCCTGCAGTTTCCGTAAACGTTCTGTGTGTGCTGAAACTGTGGAGCAGCTGAACTGTTCTGTACACCAAGCTGTGCCTCCAAGTCTTTCATGTTGAAATAAAGATCTTCTTTCAATTCCCGTTTTCAGTTCCCTTTTGCTTGTTGCCTTGTGAGTGAGTGTCTGTGGTAAATGCATTGGAGGCCGCACGAGCAGGTTCAGAGAGATATAGGAACAGGACAGGAATGGAGGAAGGAATGTTTAATTTTGTTGTTTTAAATAATTTTGAAATTGTATTAGCCAATAATTTTTCTTTTTAAACTTTTACTTTCTAATACAACACACTAATATATGCTTATGTAACAAAAATTGCTACAAAGTAAAATTTTACTGTCCTGCCCTGCCACTTACCTCCTTTCATAGTTCATTTTACAGCTACTTGTGCCCCAGACACTCCCCTGGATTCCAGGAAGACGGCAGAGAAGGAAACGCTGCCCCATCCCCCCCCCCCCCCAATAGAGGTTACGTTCTCAGGAGGAGACAGACAGTAAAAAATGTTACTGGGATGTCCACAGGTGGGCAGTGTGATAGACCCACAGACGTGCAGATGGCAAGGCTTCTCAGAGGAGGTGACATTACATCACAGGCCTGGGTGTGATAGAGGAGGTAGCCTTGTGACTGCTGGAGTCCGGTTTGAGCCCGAGGAAACAGCAAGTGCAAATGTCCTGGGGTCGGAAATGCTGGAAGGAATGGCACAGAGGCCAACACGGCAGCTCAGTGGGCTGAAGGAAGACGGAGAGGAAATGCGGTCAGAGGGGCAGCCAGGAGCCAGACCCTGACAGGACTCCGGGCGGGTTTGTCTTGTTTTTAAGTGTGATGAGAAACCACTGGGGGTTTTAAATGGGAGGAACCAGATCGGATTTATGCTGCCAATGTAACCCTGGCTGCTTTGTGGAGAAAACAAGCTGGTGAGAGGGTCTGATGGGAACAGTTGCCATCAGCAGTTCAGTGTGTTCCTTCCAGACATTTTCTGTCTCTGCGTGTGTGTGTGTGTGTGTGTGTGTGTGTGTGTGTGTGTGTGTGCGCGCGCGCGCACACGCATGCATGTATAGACAAATGCAAGTGAATGTTTTGAGATGTTGCATGTGTAGGATTATATTCTATTGCTTTAAAATTTGCTTTTTAAAAAAGGATTTGTCCATATTTCCATTATCAATAGAACAATAGATGTACTTCATTTTTTTTTTTTTTTAAGATTTTATTGGGGAATTGGAAGAGGGAACAGTGTTGGGGAATCGGAGAAGGGGAACAGACAAGTTGTTGACCTTTTGTTCTTCAGTCTAGTTGTGGAGGAAGTCACTTCACTGGCCCATATTGGTATTGTCATTGCGCTCTTCCCAGGTGAGGCAGTCGCTCACTGGCCATTGGACGGCCGCTCACAGCGGCTCTTGGCAGCTCACGCCGGCTCACATTGCTCACGCTGGCTGCCAGCCACTCACGGTAGCTTATGGCAGCCCACTGCAGCCTATGCCGTTGCCGGCGACTCACGGAAGCCCAGCTCCAGGTTGAGCTGTTGTTCACCATCTTAGCTGTAGAGGGCGCAGCGTCACTGGCCCATGTGGGATCCGAACCTGAGTCCTGCTGCTCCCAAGCCAGCTTGTAACCAATGTGCCACTTGGCCGCCCCATGTACTTCATTTTTTAATAGTCTATTTCAGGGCTCAGTGAAGTTTTTCTGTAATAATTGAGTGAATATTTTAGGCTTTGTGGACCAGGGGGCAAAATCAAGATATGTAACTACTTAATGGGAAAAAAGACATTTTCACAACATTTATTGGCAGAACTCAAAATTGTACAATTTTTTGTAATACAGGTCTAAGGAGAACAGTGTTATTTGGTGGGGAGGCGTACCTTTGCACTTAATTGGGGCCCAGATGTATTGTTCCCATCAGCAGAATTGGTTGCAAATGTTTAGGCTGACGCGTAGTAAGATTTCATATATTTCACCTTGGGAAATGCCTTTTTATGCACATAGGTACTGCCAAATACCAATATCTAAGCAGATGTCCATAAGCAGATGGTTGTCAGGTGCATGCATTGCTTCGAAGGCATTTATGGAATTGTGTTAGATTCTTCCCCGACACGTGGCTTTTCACACGCCCCACTTACACTGCAGAGTGAACATGTACAGTGAAGGTCAGACGAGGCCCCTCAGTTGTGCAGTTAAGTGGCTTCTGAAATAAATTCCCTTTCCTTTCACATCGTCTGATGCTGGAACTTAGCCTGAGCCCAGGAGCTATGTCCACGTCAGTTTTGCGGGGGAATAGAGATCTCACCTGTTTCAACTTTTGGCACCACAGGACAGGAAGTTTCCTGTTCCTTATTTGTTGGCATGGCCCCCCCGCACCACTGCTTCCCGGGCATTGCCGACCACAGCTCTTCAGACCACTACCTGCAGTTGGTTTTAATAGCCAAATATTTGGCCCATCTGGCTGTTAGGTTCCCTTTCATAGATGGTAGTCGCCGATGACTGGAGGTGATGAAGGTTAGGCATGCTTCTGCCAGCTCCTTCTAGCAGAACTTAAGGAAGCAGCTCACACGCACACACATTCATGGTGAGCCTATGGGGAACTGTCCACAGAAGTGACCTATATGCTGACATGCCAGGTCTTGTCCTTTAGGTTAATTGTCCCTTCTGTGAATGGTTTCCTAGGGACAGACAGTATTCCAGGGGCACGTTCCTGTGACATTACTGTCAGTATCTGGCCACCAGATAGCCTTGCAGCTTCTCATAGGGCCATACAGGGACCAAGTCTTGGATGTCACCCCCAGCTATACCAGCTACAGCTCGTGCTCGATGATTCTGGCCCTGTAATATTGTCGCCCATTCAGCTTGCTTGAATCCATGAATTTAACTTTTCTGACTTCCATTACGCTGATTAACAAGCTGATGGCATCACTAATGCCAGCCCCTTTCTCATCTGTGCCAGATAGCAAAGCATCTCACATGGCGCCGAAGGACTTCTAGGCGTTGTCTCTGGAGCGTGGAGTTTCCGTTAGCCTGTTAGCTGAGCCCTCCTGGAGCAGGTGTTTATAATGGAGACAAACTAGCACAGACACTTGTAGGTTCCAGCCTCTATAACAATGCCATTCTGTCGCAGTGCCTTCACCCCCGTCAGGGAAATGATCCGTGCTGTCTGCTGACTCCAGGTTGGTGGTTGCTGCAGCTCAGGCTTGAAGAGGATGATGGGCTTCACCCTGGCTTTGAGGGAAATGGGACGTGAATAGTAGTGTTTGCTTAGAGAAGCGGTTAGCATGGTTTGGGATGGGGTTTATGTAGATTATAACTTCAGTTGATGGGTGATGCTAGGCAAAAATGCTATAGTAATTGTAAAAAATGCGTGATTTTGTATACTCATAATTCCTAATCCTGAGGTAGAGAACTGCTTTTATAATTTCAGGTTTGTTTGGCAACCATATGAGAAGGTTTGATAATCTTACTGATGATTTGCTGCATCTCACTGAAACCATCAGGAAGTATACCATTTTAAAAATGGAATGAATTAGAAATATTTCACATATGCTTTATAAGAACTAACCCCATACAATCATAGGCACTTAGATAGTCTTGTTCAATATAGAATTTTTTGTATGTTCTCAGTATTTCTTCAAGAGAAAGTGTGAATGACCATTGGACAAGTAGGTATATCAGGGAATTCCCAAGACCCAGAGTTTACTGCCAGTGGGAAAGGTGATGTAGTATTAAAACTAATTTACATATTTAAAATCCACATGTTATCTCTATGATTCTAAAGGAAAGGATTCCCCATCATCTCTTGAAGAGCATTAGATTTTATTTTTGCTTTCGTAGTTCACAGTGTGAACTTGATATTTTATCAGCTGTATATGTATGTGGGTGTGTGTATCCCTCCCTCTCTCGCCCTCTCTCGTTAGCTGAGTTGTGCTTATAGAGAACCTGTGAGTGACTTGCATGTATCCCAAATTCCAAAAGTATGTTTGGAAAGGATTTGTTCTTGGTGTCTTTTAAGGCTCTTTTCATAGTCTTAAGATTCTGCATTCATTCTACATTGTTCTTAAATAATTCAGAATTCAGATTTTAAGGACTCAGAAGAAACTTCCCATTGGGAGAATGTTGACATTGTGTCTAGGCTTCTGTACGTTAAAATTGCGGATTCCTAAATCAGCCTTCAGAAGCCTGTTTTGTCTTTGATGACGGCATGGTGTCGCAGAGTCTCTTGTATGAATAAACATTAATTGCTTAAATGTATTCCTGGGGCCATCAGTCTTAATTTTGTGTCTTGGGGGCAGGAAAGGAGGTTTTGCAGGAGGAAGGATGTTGGAAGTAAGAGTTCCTTGTGCTCCTGCCGCCCCAGGCAAAGCTTTGACATGGGCCCTGTGTCTCTGGGGACACTTAACAGTTTTCTCAACTTGCATTTCTTCACCTGTCCCTTTCCTAGCGTTTTCGTTCTGTTGGTCCTTGTGCTGCCTTTGCCTGGTTGTGCCTCCGAAGTGGTCCTCCCTGAGTCTGCAGGTGGTCTCTCATTCCTGCTTATCTCTGGTGGGTGGGTGAAGGGAGTGATTTAACAGGTTCACACAGAGAGGTGAAGGAGTTCCCTTTCTGTCCTCATTGTCTTGGCACTTGGATATTGTTAACCCAACAAATTGCTAATTGGTGGAACATCAGGCAGTGTAACGATAAACGTCCAGGGGCTGTGACATGCTTCTCTGCCTGTATGTGACCGTTTCTTGAAAACTAAATGAATTGCTTGGGTAATGCAGTTAGAAGGGATGAGGGAGCGGGGAGTCCCGGACTTAGGACGTTGATGTGGATGGTGCAGAGCGTCCATCAGCTGGGGGGCTGGTGAAGGAAGGGCAGCCGCAAGGCACCCGTGGGTGTGTTCTGAGACCTTCATGGATGTCCACTAGAGGCACATACATCATCACGCCGTGCCTCAGCTGGGACGACTCGGCAAGAGACACCGAACGAGGACTCAGGGATGGGTGACGTTTGCGGGGTGACACGGTCATGCTTGGGGGTGAGAAGGGAGCAGATGGTGCCCTATGGGATGGCAGTGCCTGCGGGCCACACAGCAGGGACATGGGAAGGTGGGAGGCCAGGAAGGCGCCGAGGACACGTTTGTTTACTGAGCTGAGGCAGGGAGTCGATCCTACGGCTCTCCTCTGAGCGCGCTCAGTTACTCGGCACGCTCAGCTGCTCGGGGGTGACCGATAGCATCACCTAGAACGCCACTGGCGGAGTTCGTGAAGTGATGTTTTAACATAACCACGTAAGAAATCATTTACCTGTTTCATTTTGTGATCTTGTGAAAGGTGAAAACATTAGCAATTTGAGACTTTTCCTAAGTTTTACAAAGTTAGGATGAATTTTCTAGGTCTTCATTTACCAAATGCTTTACCACCCATTTCACTGTTCTCAGCTAGGACGTAGGCAAGTGGCTGCTGTATGTCCTATTTTAACATAGTTCCAAATTATATCTTCAGTCTACTACTTTTCTTATTTTTATGCACTCTTGCTTCAGTGAATATTTATTTTTAAATGAATGAATAGTGGATACAGTTAAATTTAATTCTAATATCCTAACTACTTTTAGATCTTAAAAGATGAAAAACAGATTGCATCCATGGCCTGCTCTGGGGGTTAGGAGTTCTCAGTGTTTTCAAAAAGTGATTGTTGAATGTAGTGGAAAGTAATGTTTAGATGGATGGATGAATGGATAGGTGGGTGGGTGAGTGGATGGGTGGGTGGGTGGATGGATGGATAGATAATCTTACCTTCAAAATGGGTAAAAGGGAGACATTTAGCATAGCTAGAACTTAGAACGAAATGCCAACTGCACGATATCCTTTTACCTGGCCTGCTAACCCATCTGCTCCAAGTGAGAATTTTATTTAGTGGACTGAGGCCATCAGGAGTCGGGCAGTCATCTGGGACTGAGGTAGGACTGGGAGTGAAGTCACCTGCAAGCCAAATACAATCACTTGATGACGAGATCATGGTATCAGCAGGTGATGGGTATGAGCCTCCAAAGGGATACAGTCTTAGGGTTATGGTAGTTCAGAGCCTGACATTTTTAGGGCCCACATTGCAAATAACAAAAACTAGTTTGAATTCAAGAAAATCACCCATCATTCTGCATTATGTTTTCACTTCACTAGAACCCAATTTTTTTGAAAAGAGTTAAAACTTTCAAATCAGACCCTCCAAACTTCATTATATCTTTTCTTAGAGCATTCTATTTTATTTGCAATATCTGCAAAGCAGTCATCCTTGTGTTGTATGATTTTTAATTTCCGATGGTTCTTATTTTGCCTTCTATCCATTTATCTACGTCTGCACTGTCGACTGGGTTGTCAGCTCCCGACCATGGGGGCTATATCTGCACTTTGCATCTGCAGCGGGCAGCCCCGGTCATGAGACGTTGCTGACAGTGCGTCTCCCCCTGAGTGCAATGCTGCTGAAGGCGGCTGTGTGGGGTGGCGAGCCATCACTTGGCTGTGGCAGGACGTACGTGGGCTCTAGCTCTGTGCAGTATCCCGTGAGACCACAAGAAGTGGCAGCTGGTGTTAGCCCTTCAGAATAATGGTTAATTCATATAGTAGGTAACCTATTTGGGGAGGGGAGAGTGAGACGGCGGCACCAGGTAAGCTTGGAGGAGGAGAGTCAGTTCAAAGGAGACATTTCACACTTCACTGGAGTTACTTGGGGTCTCTGCACTGTTCAGCAGTTAATGAAACCACATGCCACTGGATGAGTGTCTTCTTTTTGCTTGTGTGTCTTCATGGCAAGACGCTGGTCGAAGGTGGACATCTGTAGGGCGCAGAATCATTGAAACCTGAACCTTTGTACCGAAGACTTTTCTAGAATAACTCAGACTTACCTCACAGCTCAGATTATGTCTTCCCTCTAACATTAGAACTTCCTTCTCTGTAGAGCTGGGTTTTCATCATCACGTGAGATTCTAAGAATTGGAGTTCAACTAGTGCGTGAGATACAGGCATCCGTTTGCACTATCAAAAGGACAAACTGAATGCTGTAGAACTAGCACCAGTCACCTGACAGGAACAGTTGTTTCTGACCCTTGAGTGAAGTGAACTGCTGGGAATATCGGAGTGGAATAAACAGGACGTTCCAAATAGATCTCAGAGCAAGACATCTGCCATGTTTCCCTAAAAGGACCATGCTTTCACATCACCAGTCTGCACAAAGAAATCAGTCCTCAGATATTTAGTTTGCTTAAGTTACGTTAGTATTGGGTCCTTGTAAAGCTATAGCTAACCTTCAGTGCACTTGGATTTTAGATGTTAAAAATGGACCAGCCCGGCTTGGTGGCGTAGAAGGCGCGCGGGAAGGCTGGAGGGACCTCAACGGACCTCATGAGGAATCAAAGAGAAGAGGCCAAGGCCAAAAGGTCGGTGTGCGAAAATATTATTTTAACCTTTCCGATGCTGCCACATCATAGCTTGGCCTACTCTGGGTCTGTAGAACATAAACTAGTCTGTCCAGCTTGTATTTTATTTAAAACAAATAATTATGGGTAGAGATTGCAACACTGACAGTAAAACTCTGCGCGCTGGTCACATTCAGGACAGAGTTACTATTGATGGAACAAGCTTTCTCCATGCTCTTCTCGCTGGTGAAGAAGCTGACAGCTTCTCTGGAGCAAAGAACGCTGGTGGTGCCAGCAGCTGTATAGGTAGGAGGCGGAGAACACAAAGGTCTTTCCTGATGAACGAATCAGGTTTGAGCTCAAGGCATCGGAGTGAGAGGTTTTTACACCGGCACTCGGGGTACCCGCTGCTCTGGGCTTCAGCTTTAGAATCCAGCTGTTTCTTTCAAGCCACTCAGCGCTCCCATGACACCGTGGGCTTCCGTGAATAATGTCAGGAGGGTTTTAAACGTGCTGATTATTCAGCATCTACTCCTAGTCCTTAAACTTGAAATTACCCACTCATTGTCTTGTGCCTCATTTTTATGAGGCCAGGATGGCAAAGTGTAGTGAAATGTGAATTCCAAACGATACGGAAACCGTACCGGTAAACAAGCGACAAAGGACAGGAAAGCAGTGACAGCAAACAGTCTGCGCTGGGGCGTCCAGCTCCCAGTAGGCAGGTCAAACAGGTGAGCGCCTGGCTCTACCTGCAAAGAGAAACGTGACGCCTTCCTCCTGTTGGCAATGGTTAAAACAGGCTTTAAGTGACAGGTTTCATGCAAATCTGTTGTAAGTTATAGAAACTCAGGTTTCTTTATGGGTGCTTTCTGGTTTGTCTCAGAAAAATAAAAAGTAGCAAAAAAATGGAAAGGAACCCCATTTCCAGCAGAACAACAGATTGTGGGGGGAGAAACTGTCAAGGCGCCCTGTGTAGGGGACCCCAGGCATCTGGCTTTCTGTGTGATTGTAGCGACTGTCCCTGATTCTGTACAGCTTTCTGGCCCTGCCCGGTGAGTGTGGCTTTGTGGAAAGCTGGTGACTCGGTGGCTGCATTTATGTTTTGTCCCCTGGTGTCCCAATCTTCCTACTTGCTGTATAGCCAGTTAACCTTTTTACTTTGGGGGGGAAAAAGAAAAAGAGAGAAAAAAAACCTTTGTGACATTTGATCGGCCGCTGTTTATTAAGCAAAACTGCTGTTTGTGTGTACACATATCCCGGGCGGCCTTTATCCACTGGTGCTTTGGGTGAGCACACCCTGATCTGTGTGCCTGCCCCCCGCCCACCCGTGGTGTCTGCTCAGGGCAGTGGCTGTGCCTACCCATCTCTGTTGTCCCAGGACTCGATATTATGCCTGCATTTTGGGGAAAACTTCCCAGTGAAAAACGCTGAGTTACTTGTTACCATTAAAAACACACTCCACCCTGTCTGAACACAAAGCATGAGTTTAAGGTTCTCATTTTCCCTCTAGGGAAGTTAGTTAATATTTCAAACATTTGACCTGCCTGGCTTCTCCCTGACGATAGCCTTTAGCTGAGAACTGGGGCTGTAGGGGAACGCTGGGTGAGAGACATGCGTCCTGGATGGGAACAGTGTCCCTGTCCTGTGGCACATCCACCTTGGAGGGCCCATGAAACAGGAGACAGTATCTGTCTGACTTCTGTCCCACTGTTCTGTGCATCATGACGCGTGCTGCACAGGTGTATGGTGTAAGGTGTACCGTTATGAATATTAATAAAACATAAGTGGTCAAAAAGGAAAACTATATAAAAGTACAAAATAATGTATACCTCAGTACACACATATCTTCCTTCAGCTGACACACTCAAGCACAAACAACAGTTTAATAAATTACGTAGCTTGCTCAAATTTGTTTTAACTCTTATGTTGGACGTCTTTACAAAGCATTAGGAAGCCTTCTGCCTGCCTCATTTAGAATCACAGAGCCCTGGTGCTGGGAGGATTGCTGGCTCGGTTCTTGAGGAAAGAATCACCTGGGGGCTTGAAATGCACGGTCTGGTCCTCCCTGAGGCCCTCTGGGTCGGCATTTCCCTGGATGCGAGGACCATGGCGGTGAGCTGCCCACAAGGCTCTGGGAGCCGCCTGTCCGGTGCAGCCCCCTCCTTTACAGGCGGAAGCCAGCACCCTCCAGCCTGGAGGGGCACACAGGGAGGAGAAGCTAGCCCCCCGTCTTTCACACGGCACTTCCTGACCCACTTCTCATCCTTGTCCCCTCAGCACCCAGCCTTTTCTCAGGTGCATCCAGACCCCGTCAAGCCTTCGGGCCGTGGTCCCAGCCCTGCTGTACTTGACCATCACCTGGGGACGTGCATATTGCAGGGGTGCCCCTGCCACACCCCTGCCACTCCGTGGTCGTTCATGTGGGGCGCACCCTGGGCACCAGGATTTGTAAGAACTTGTGAGGTGGTTGTAACGTGAAGCAAAGTTTGGAAACCATGTTTGTGCCTTAGGCACGTTGTTTAGTTTAAACAAGTCATCTATCCTGGAAGAAGGGTTTTTTTTGTTTGTTTCTAACCACTTCTTGTACAAACTAATTTCATTGTTTAGACTCTTTTCAAATGAAGACAAAAGCTTAACATCCCGATTTGTTTGCTAATGGGTTCAGCGTTTTAGAAGTACAAGTTCAGGTAGATGGATGGTCGTGGCCTGTCACCGTACAGGTGAAAATGAAGAACGACAGAAATTTCTTAAAATTCAGCTTTAGGTTTTGAAGATACCGCTTCTGGACTTTGAGACCATGGCTGTGGGCGTGGGAGAGGAGGTTGTGTCGATGGCCTATGTTGCACGGAGTCAGCAAAGCACTGACCCTGGCTGCCGGGTATCACAGGCGCCCTGGGGAGCTGCGGGGTCGCACTGGGGCGCCGGATGCAAGGTTCCGACCTGGAACCTCCGAATTCCACGTTGGTCTGCAGGTTGGGGTGGTTCCTCAGTCACTGCCCGTTCCCCACTGACACCGAGGCCTCGCCAGTTCCTTTTCCTTCCTTGTCAGATTTCAACAAGGAAGTTAAAAGTGAGCTGTTAAAGTGAGGTTTGAGACTTCTTAACGTAGTCATGTTTTTATCTATCAGTATGTACTATATACAGGTATAGATCAGGGTCCATCAAGCACAGAGATGGGCGCTACTCTCTAAAAAATATTTTGTAATTGAATTTAAATGTTGAAAAAGGCAAGTTTACAGGCACACTTTCCTCATCTTAAAGGACGTAGATGGAGAGCACTGCCGTCTGGAGCACAGGGTCAGCGTTTTGAGGTTCTCCCGTGGGAGTCAGCCTCCATGCTCCTGTAGTTGAGACATTGGTTTGAAACACACGTGTTTGATAGCCCTAATGATCTTCTTAATGTTAAACCTGCAGTAGCTCACACGGTAGGGCCCTGTCTGGGAAGCCCTGGGGCAGGCTGATGAGAGCTGTCAGCCCTGGACGCGGGTCCTGTGATGGTGCAGGTGGGGACGCCGGGAGCCCCTGGCAGCGAGCACAGCCTTGGCAGAGGGTGCAGCCTGGGGAAGGATGCTTCTGCACCAGGAAGACGAGATGTCACGTCCACCCAGGCGGGCTCTGGGTGGCTGCTGTCCTTGTCTGCCGTTCTCGGGCCGAGTGTTGTTCTGTTTGCTAGCCGCAGGGCTGCAGGACTTGAGGTCCCTGATCTGCTTTGGGGAATTCTCCTCCGTCCTCCACTTCCGGGAATTGGGGACCTGCTGCCTTTGGTGTCCCCTGGCTTCTCTGTGCATCTGATTTCATTCTGGGTGTTTTCTATCAATTTTGTGTCCATTTCACCTTTCCTTCTTTATACGTCCATTCTGGTGATGATAAACCTATATATCAAGTTTACATTTTACTTCTTGTATTTTCCAGTTCTTGTAGGTCGATTTGGATTTTTAAATAATCATTTATTATCTACCATTTCTCTTAGCTTTCAGTCATAAGTTCCTCTAGTATGCCTGATTATTTTTGAGGAGCCTTCCTAACAGGAACTGAGCTGATCTGAAGTTGGGCCTCTAACTCTGTGAGGCCACCTCTCCCGGGGACCACGGGCCTCAGATGCCAGCCCGTCTCTGACAGTTTGTCCTTTTGTAATTGCGTCTTATCAGCTCCTCAGTGTCTTCATATAGCTGGTGTTTGCTTGTTTCTCTGTATCATGTCCAGCTTTACCAGTTATTCACAGTGGGGAGGTTTTTCTGAACTACTTCGTCTACCATTCCTGAAAATAATGGGTGAATTTTCACGGCCATTTGAAAGTAGGGACAGGATAAACCCTTCTCTGAAGAAAGAGCAATGACACCAAGTCCGCAGAAAGGATTTTTAGGATAAACGTTCAAGTCATTGGCTGTACCAAACCCATTAGACATCTCGTAATGACTGAAAACAAACGTAACTCAATGAAGAATTGTGGATGCTCAGGGCTATACTTCCGTTAGAGGCTTTTAGGTGCAGTACCCACTTTCAGTGGGAAAAGTCACTTTGTAAATCAGTGGGAAAATACATTTATTAAACTTACTACTTTAGATAATATGTTTATAAGTTTGTTCAACTTTTTCATCTTGAAAAATCCAGTTAAGCAATTTTATTACATCGTAATCTTAGCTTATATGTAAGTCATTGACAAGGAAAGATATTTTTCCATGTTTTCAGGAAGAAATATAAAATGTCATGACAAATCTTAACCTATTTTCTTTGTAGCTCATTTAATATTTTCATAGAGCCTACAGGAGATAGTAGATATAAGATTAATGCTAGTACTATAGTAAAAACATCTGTGAAAATTTTTTTTCTCCAAAGTTTTTTTTTGTGTGTATTCACTTTTTGTTGTTGTTGTTCAAAATATTATTATCTTCAGCAAAAATATTTTTAAGGTAAGTCATCCACTGGACAGCTTTTCATAAGTGGCTGTTTTCAACTTTCATATTGAAGCCGTCTCTGCCAAGCACGGTTATCCCATGAGAGGGCAAGTTGTGGGTCAGAGTACAGAAATGTTTACAGCTGGCTTTCATAAGCTCGGAGACTTAGAGAGAAATGAAGGGCCAAATGCTTCCTATTATACTGGTGGTTTCTAAAAGAAAGAAAAGATACTATGCACCAGATCAAATGCTCAAATTTCTCCAAGTTCTTCATTCTTATTTTTTATTGTTCAATTACTGTTGACATTCAATAGTATATTAGTTTCAGGTGTACAGCACAGTGGTTAGCCACTTGTATAACTTACGAAGTGATCCCCCTGATAAGTCTAGTACCCACTTGACACCATACATAGTTATTACCATATTATTGACTATATTTCCTGTGCTGTATTTTACACCCCCGTGACTGTTTTGTAACTACCAATTTATGCTTCTTAATCCCTTCACCTTTCTCACCCATCCCCAACCCCTCTGCCCTCTGTCAGCCATCAGTTTGTTCTCTGCATCTTTGAGTCTGTTTCTATTTTTTTTGTTCATTTAGGTTGAAATGTGATATTTGTCCTTCTCTGTCTGACTTATTTCAATTAGCATAATATCCTCGAGGTCCATCCATATGATCACAAATGGTAAGATTTCATTCTTTTTTATAGCCAAGTAATATTCCATTGTATATATGGACCATATCTTCTTTTTCATAGAATAATTGACCATATAGGCGTGGGTTTATTTCTGGGCTCTATATTTTGTTCCATTGATCGTTGTATCTGTTTTTATGCCGGTACCATGCTGTTTTGATTACTGTAGCCTTGTAGTATAGTTTGACATCAGTTAGTGTGATGCCTCCCACTTTGTTCTTCTATCTCAAGATGGCTGTGGCCATTTGGGGTCTTTATGGTTCCATATAAATACAGGATTATTTGTTCTGTGAAAAATATCATTGATATTTTTATAAGGACTGCATTGGATCTATAGATTGCTTTGGGTATTATGGACATTTTAACTATGTTAATTCTTTCTATCCATGAGCATGGTATATGTGCTTCCATTTATTTGAGTCTTCTTCAAGTTCTCCAGAGTCTTTTACCTCCTTGGTTAAATTTATTCCTAGGTGTTTTATTTTTTTGAAGCAAGTGTAAATGGGACTGTTTTTTTAATTTCTATTTCTAGTAGTTTGTTATTGGTATTTTAAATGCAACCAATTTCTGAATATTAATTTTGTATCCTGCTGCTTTACTGAATTCATTTATCAGTTTGAATAGCTTTTGACAGAATCTTTAGGGGTTTTGCTACACATAGTATCATATCTGCAAATAATGACAGTTTTACTTCTTCTTTTTCCAATTTGGATGACTTTTATTTCTTTTCTTGTCTGATTGCTATGACTAGGACTTCCAGTACTATGCTGAATAAAAGTGGTGAAAGTGAGCATCCTTGTCTTGTTCCTGATCTTAAGGAGAACACTTTCAGCGTTGTGTTCCCTCTACTCCCATGTTGCCATTTAAGAGTTTTTATCTTACATGGATGCTGGATTTTTTTCAAATGCTTTTTCTGCATCTGTCGATATGATCGTATGATTTTTATCTTTCATTTTGTTTATATGGTATATCACAATTGATTTTTGGATATTGAAATAACCTTGCATCCCAGGAATAAATCCCACTTCCATAACTTTCTTAAATAGTGTAGAAAACAGATGATGAACAACAGTATATTATATGTTCCAATAGATGCTTGTTCTCACATTTTTATAGAATATGAGCCCTTTAGGACATAGAGTATGTCCTGTTCACCTTTTAATACTCAGCATAATACAGTACCACACACAGTAAGTGTTTAGTAAATATTTGCCGAGTAAATAAGGGATGAACTAATTTCCCTTTTGCTTTTTGTGTGAACATGTTATGCCATTTATTATGCCTTTTAACCACCACACGATAACGTCATAATCATCATATTATATCTCATTTCTTTTAATATTCTTCCTATACTGGTAAAATGGTCTGTATCAGTGAAAGAAAGAAGGTTTTGCAATGGAGAGCATTATTCTTGAAAGCATTCACACCTGAGTCAGACTGCCTGGGTTCAAATCCCAGCAACACTACGTGCTGTTTCTACACAGTGAACAATTCCTTAGTATTTCTGTGCCTCTGCTTCCTCATTTATACAACAGGCATAATGATCGTGCCAGGTTCAAAGGGTTTGTGCTAAGTAAGCGAGTAGAATCATGCAAAGAGTTGAGGATGATACCTGATATACAGAGGTAGTCAGTATGGTTAACTCTTTTATCCAGCACCAGACGGGTAAAAATTATGTCCAAATATTGACGTTCCTTTATTTGCAGCTACAACTCCAAGTAGTCTGGGTCTCTGCCACTCCACCTGCCTGCTTCCCTACCCAAGACACTGCCATGTGTCTTTAATGGAAATGACCCTCAAAGTTCCAGGATGGTCCAACTGTATCTCTTACTGGATTTATTGACCACAGTTACGCTTGGACCAAAACTGGATCACTGGCCATAGCAGGAGAGAGAGTTGGGGCAAATTCTTGAAAAGTTCCCGCATGTTTCTGAAGTGATAGTCATCCTCCCAGGTGAGGGCCTCTGTCACAGAGACCACATGTCGTCAGGCCACTGGCATGAAATTATTCCCTGTCACCTCGCTCAGGAGGCAGGAGGTATGGTTTTGGAGTCAGTGACCCCTACTTTGGTGATTCTCCCTCAGAGCTCCTGACAAATACTTTCCTGTTCTCTGATACCATTAGAACCCTCTGAAAAAAACCGAGATTTATGAAAAGGCCTGTGTATGCTGTACCTGCTGTGCTAATTGTTACTGCTGAGAGCTCTCATTCCTTGAGCACTAGCACCTCTTTTTAGATTGAGTTTTCTGTTTTGCTGTCACACGGAGGGGCTGGGAAGGAAGAACGTGCCAGGCAGCTCTGATCACGCCTCCATTGTGGAGGCAGTAGGTTTGGAATTGCAGCTTATTAGGGTTTGGCTTCTCCAAAGAAGGAAACTTGCAATGGAGAGAAGATAGAAGGGTACAATTGGTTGGCAGAAAATAACTACTGTATGGTAGGGGAGGACAGGAGGCCTGCCACAGGTACAATTCCGACAAGCTGTCGAGGGGCTCGGAAGAAGAGAGCTGGAGGGAGGTGGAAGTCTTCCGGAACACAGCAGAGAGGGCATTTGAGTCACTTTTCGTTTAGTGCAGAGATTACTTCTCTCCTCTGACAGGTCCCTGAATGAGTACCTCTCTGATCTACTGGAGACGCTCATATTTTATGGGTGTGCTTTTACAGTTTGCAGTAATTCCAGGACTTCGGCTGTGTGCCATTAGAGAGTGTACTTGGCTAGAAGCATTTCATCTTGTGGGCTGTTTTGTTAGCTTTCAAGTTGAAATAGCAGTGACTCATCTGAATGACAGGTGATATTTATTTTGTCTCTTTACAATTCAGCATGAGTCTGTTATGACTGGCTTAGGGGAATTGCTACGCTTCCTGAGGGATGACGTGCTTTGTAGGCATCCATGTAATTTCCCATGGTCCAGGCCCGCTGCATGCAGTGGATGGGGCCTGTCTCCAGTGTAGGGACCTTGAGTGCACGTGATCTGATGGATGAGCTTACAGAGATTGAAGGTGCCCTTGGTTTCTGACACAGGTGTCTAAATGACCTGTCATGGCTTTGATAGTCACTTTTGGCAGAGTGTCGCCAAAGATGGCTGCGGTGGGGATGTGCTCGTGATGACAGGTGTTGCGTCTTCCAGCAGATGTTACTTTGTGAAGCCATCTGAAGGCCCACTGCCTCTCAATGGCACCACAGTTGCTTTAGGCTCCATGTGCATACTTTTTTTCTCCTGTTATGGTTGAGAAAAAATATTTATACAGAAAATATGAAGAAAGAACCTTAGAGCGCCACTGTTTACTCATGCCTTTTCTGTGCTGAATGCGGAACCACCGGTTTTGCGTGTGCTGTGAAACGTGTGCTTCGGACATCATCAGCTCTGGCTTGGACTGGAGGCGGTGAAACGAGGGCCAGCCAGGATCCCCTGCTTCATTATCGGGTGCCCCCAGTGGACATGACGGTGGAGGGCAAGGCGGTGCTTTTGCCCCCGGGCATTTGAGGCACAGGACATCCTTAAGCTGCCAGGTCCTAAGTCCTAGCGTGCTAACTCTGCCATTTGGGGGGATGTCAGCCAGATGGCCCTAAACCATGGTGACTTGCTTTAGAAATATCCAAGAATATGTTTCAGACACGCAGAAACTCAAACAAAATACTAACTTGCTGAAGTAGCAAACCTGACCCTTATGTTAAAACAAAGCCAACCCAACGGATTCTTGGGGGAGGAAAGGAGCTGTAGATAAGTAAAAGGCGCAGGACCCAGGGCCTCCCCGACGGAAAGACTTACTCTGACTGAGCAGCCGCTGTGCCAGGGCCCTGTTCCTGCCCGTTCCCCCCTCACCTTGTCCCCAGACCGTTCATCCGGGCCAGTCATGGCCATTCTGCGCCTCTTCCCAGTAATTAGTTTGGGAATATGAATCTCGTCTGCCCTATAAGATGTGAGCGGTCATCCTGGGAGGTTTCTGGAAAAGTGTTCTCTCACTCAGATCGCCCTGGGAAGCAGAGCTTTGTTCCAGCTGGATGTGTGTCATGGAACTGCCTCCTGAGGACGAGGCCAAAAGACCATCCGCGGAGAAGGGCGGGGGCGCTGCAGCCTCCTCGCTGATTTCCACGGACTTCAGAGACAGGTTTCAGAAGGGCGCAGGTCGCTTCGTTTGCTGTGTTCCCAGGACATCCTAGAACGTGTGCGTGCAGAAACGCGCGGCTGTGGACGTTTGTCCGGAAGGCGGGCTGCGCTTGCAGCGCGGGCGCGTTCCCCACGCGGGCTTCGCCGGGGCTTCCCTGGAAGAGCGCTCACCTCTGCTCCAGCCGGAGCCGCCGGCTTCCCTTCAGGCTGCCCAGCTCTCTCTATTGGTTTTTAAGGTTATTGCTTTACAGATAATATTTAGGAATGTAAAGGACTGGATACTAAATCAGGATACTTTAGTAGCTTTAAAAAAAAGTAAAAAATGAAAACCATCATATTCAGAAGGAAAGAGGTTTAACTGGAAGAGCGACAGAGAAAACCACACCCCAAAACCAGGGAGGCGGTGTCACAGGCTTTGTTAAAACAATAAAATATGACGGTTTCAAATAGATTTTGGCACGCGCTTGTGTGGCTTTTGGATATGAGTTAAGATTTAGTTAGTATGTCAATGGTGAATATGTAAGAAAATCGTATAATACACAATGGCTGTCAAGCCAGAGCAGCTTGGTCTGGAGCAGCCATTCTGGTCGATGTCATCAGAGAGCTTCCAGTTTTGAAAACCTTTTAATTGTTTTTGAAGTTAGGCTGTTTAATTTTTCTGCAGAAATGTCTTTATTTTTAAATAAATTCACTAGTTATAGAATTCTCTTCATTTAAAAAAGGCTCTAAAATCTTTCTCAGTGTTGATCAGGTTGTGGCTTCATTCGTTTTTTGTTTTTGGTATTTTTCACTATGTCGGCCCATTTCCTCAGGTGATGTTGTAACAAAAAGGAGGGACAAAGGATGGGAAACTAGGAATGAGAAGCCTTGAGGAGGGCTGCAATTTGTGGTGTCACCATGGAGGGGTTGGAGGGTAGAGACGAGTGTCTGTTTCCCAAAATGGTGCCACTAGCCTGGAAATCGCATGGACTTGCGCAGTTTCCCCCAGTTCAGCCCATTCGTTTCCTGCGGGCCAGCCTTGGTAAGTTTGGAGTTTAGAGTGGATAGTGGAAGCCCCTTCTGCCTCTGCAGGGGCTTCCGCATTTGAGCAGGTTTCACACCCAAGTGCTCGATCTCAGAAGCCTCTGCTTGCCCAGTGACATCTCTGTCTTCAGCTGTAGAGGTGGGGGCTCGGGCCAGCCCCCCGAAGCCCCCCACCGTTACGCTCTGTGGCTCTCCCCCCCTCCCACCATGCACTGTGCGCACTCGTAGGCTGTGTTATTTGGGGGTTCTAATGCATGACTGCCGTCTGTTTGGGGAGGGAGATGCTCAGATCGTCGCAGGTTTAGCCGTGAGAGCCCCTCCAAGCTGCCCTTCTGACACTCCGTTCTCAAAGCCCCGCCTTCTCTTCTAGAATGTTTAATGTTGTGGCTGTCCCTGACTCTCCTTGTCCTGGTCCCATTTCCCCACGGAACCCGCGTTCACTGAGGGGAGAATGGATTACAGGAAACGAGATCTGGCACTCAGTGGCGTCGTCCCGTCCCTGCGGGCTGCGCTCAGGGAACGCCAGGGCCTGGGGCTTCTGAACAACAGACGTCTGTTTCTCACAGTCTGGAGGCTGAAGTCCAAGGTCAGGACCCCTGCACCCCTGGTGTCTGGTGAGTGCCTGCTCCTGGTCCACAGACGCCACCGTCTCCTTGTGTCTTCACGCGCGGAAAGAGGGGGGGACCTCTCTGGGCCTCTTATCAGAGCACAAATCCCACGTGTGAGGTCCCGCCGCCATGGCCTAACCACCCCCCAGAGGCCCCGCCGCCTCGTACCCTCACGCTGGAGGTTAGATTTCAACACACGAGTGTTGGGGGGCAGGGACATTCCATCTGCAGCAGCACCTTGTTGCTCTTACAGCCTCAGTGCTTGTGAGGCTCTCTCCAAGTTCAGGGCCAGGAGATGGGTGTGTGGACCCAATGGGAGTTTTAGTTTCAGATCCTAAGTCTGCCAGATAAAACATCTTAGTAAGTGAGGTGACCTCTGTGGAGTTTTTAAAAACGATTTGGACGTTAACGATGACTAACTTGGATGTACGTTTTCTCTGTGCTTGGTTTTTTTTACTATAAAAATTAATCTTTGTCCTGTGTAGGTATATTCAAATCCGATTCTGATGTTTACTGATTACTGCTACTGTTTGGAGAACTTTTAGAAAGGTATTAGATTGTTCAGAAAAAGCAACCTGTATATTAAGAGTCTCCTAATTAAAACGAATTTCATGTAACGGAAAAAGATATAACCAGCATCAATTAAGTTACAAAAAGGCTAATATAAGAAAGTTAAAAGCTTTTTGTCCAAATTTTTGGCAGTGAAGCCAGCTTTAGAGCATAGAATTTATCAAATTTAAAAGGTGGGGGGGGGGGATCAACAATATGTAGTGAGTGAGCTAATTTTAGAAAACCAGGGTCTCTTGGGAACATAGATTGAGTTTTCCTAAAGATACTTTAAATGTACCTGCCAGGACTGCAGGTAATAGAATAGCCCAGGAAGTGACTTGAAGACCTTTTTTAGACTTTAGTTTGTATCATGTTTGATTTGCTCTTTTTTGTCTTCTCTATAGTCACAATCCACACAAACATATTCTGGTAGCGCCCCTGGACGGGGACCTTATATTAGCAGTGAACAAACTCAGTAGTCTTGGCCACTGTGGTTTTCTCCTTATTTCAATTTCTTTAATGGAAAAGTAGCTTCACTGTTTATCTATGAAATGGTACCGAAACCCAAAACATTTCAAAGGATGTTTTGTTTTTTAAATGTTTCTCTTTTATCAGTAATAAAACAAGTATAATTTTGTTTAATTTGAACCACCTTTGATCTTACTGAAACAATATTAACTAGACTATTTCCCAAATATGCATTCCCTCTCTCTCTCTCCCTCTCTCTCCTCCTCTCTC
>NW_017731535.1:2797587-2855379 GCF_001890085.2 Hipposideros armiger
CCTCTCTCCCTCCCTCTCTCTCTCTTTCTCTTCTCCCTTCCCCTCCCCTCTTCTCTCCTCTCTCACTGTACTTTAGAACTTCCAGAAAATTCTTTCACTAAAATTAAATGCAGTTTTTCAGATCTGTGAATTGTTTTTCACTGGGTAGTGGATCACTTCCCGTGAGCGCCTCTCAGTGTTTCTCTGCCTGCCTTTTGGTGCTGTGTATCTGTATTTGAACAAGTGCTTTTTCCTTTTAAGGACCAGGGCCCAACATTGAACAGCAATGTTACGATCCTAAGAGTGGTTTTTCTTCCTTCTATGATAGGCATTCTGTAACAGACACCTTGAAATGCTTCACTATGTGCGATGGTGTGAGCAGCATAACGGTGAGAATGTTAGTTTATGTGAACACAGCGGATAATAAGATAAAAGGCTGTACTTTTCCTAAAGCTGTCCATATAATACAATTTCATTGTATTTCTTTTCATTCCTGAGATCTTCATACTTATAACTAAAATGTTAAGATACACGCTTTATGCTTATGTGTCTTCTCATGTCCGATAAACATGATGAAGCCCATGAACCACCCATAAATACCAGCAAACTTTCTGGACCTGCAAACCACGTTCCTCCCACGGTGGCAGTGCTGGGGGACATCGGAGAGCGGGCCTGGAACTCTGGTTGCTTAGCGAGTCAGCCAGTACGAGTCGTAGTGGAAGGTGGAACAGTTCTATCTGGTGCTGGCACTACCATAAGGAGAAATCCACACTGGTCCCGGATGACACGTATAAATGGAGGGCTGTCATTCCTACCGTCCTGTCAACTCCTGCCACGCCCGAGTGAACTGTCTTACGAGCGTTCTTTCTTTAAAAGTCTTTACAAAGTTGACTGTTACAGTTTGTGTATTGCAGCCCCTTTATTTTTTCAAGCTGGTTCCTTTTCCTCCGCATTCACCCAACAGTATATATTTTGTTTTTGTTTTAAATCATTAACTCATGACGGGACCGGTAAGCCTTGTTGTCCTGTTGGAAGGAGAATCCCCAGAGCAGACAGTTGATGGACCGATAGAAGTGCTGAAGTGGCTTTGCTAACCGATCACAGCTGGCTTTTTCCCCCGGGGAGAGGAAAGTCAGTTGAACCTGCACTGGACGGGTTTCGCATTTCTGTAGAGAAGAATTATCGGCATCACCGTCACTTTCCTGCATCCAGCAGAACTGTAAACCAGCTCGAAGACAATGAGAGGCATGAGCCCCGCAAGGAGCAGGTAACCCTGCGGCGTATGTGTGCTGAGCGACCACACAGGTGTCCGCAGAAGGCACCCAGCCATCCTTTGTGCCGTTTAAAAGTGTTTCACAATTTTCCCCTCCAGCCTTGATTCTACAACTAACTTTTTCTTATATTTACTTTATCATATATCTATCCATTTCTCCATCCATCAACCACCTATTTTGTTACTCATTCTAAATAAGTTGCAGATGTCAGGATATGCCATTGTTTTAGCTGCTTCCTTGATTAACCAGGAAAGTTATACTGGGTCTGTTTTCCAATTCCTAACTTATAAGACCATATAAGTAGATATGTTACTCTTAATAATAAAATGGCTCTTTTCATTTCATCACTGAATTTCAGGCCAGGGGCCATTTGTCACACCAGTCTGAGCATGTGCTATCTATCTTGGCACTTGTTAAAACCATGCTCTAGGGAGAGCTGTGGCTTAGCTTTTGTTGCTAGACCTTGTAAATGAACCTTTAATCTTCTAGATTCCTTGTCAGATATCTGCAAGTCACCGATGTAGAAGCACGATATTCTTTTTTGTTTGGATTGTTGGTCTTTTTTTTCCCCTTCTGTATGTTTTTTCTTTTCATTTAGACTTCTATTTTAGGTTTAGGGTTCTTACAAAAACAGTTCTTTTCTCTCCCTTAGCCTGGAACGAGAAGTGCTTTGACACCTCTTGCTGACTGCACAAGCCTCCCTTCACGCAGACCTAACAGCGGTTGTGTTCATGATCCTCTGTTCCTGGGGGATAGTAATAGATAAGATATTAATAAATTATGTGAAATACATTATCTGTGCATGTGTATATAGTGTGTATACTTGTTTCCCATTTTGTATTCATCCATTGATAATAAGTATTTAATAGATATTGTTCTGAGTGCTTACTGTCTGCCAGGTGCTGTTCTAGGTACGTGGGGTGGCGGGTGAGTAGAAAAGCAAACCAAGCTCCCGCCCTCCTGGACTTTATAATTCAGTTTGTAAATGAGGGACAGTCATAGACATAAGCAAGATAAATCAGGTATATGGTGGGATAAATGCTAAAAAGGAGCCGAAAGAAAGAAATGGTGAAGGGCATGCTGTCGTAGGGCGCAGCTTAGACCGGTAGCCTGGAGACATTGTCTCTGGGAAGGTGACCCCTGAGTCAAGACCTAAACTGAGGGCGTGAGCCCCGTGGGTGTCTGAGGACGGAGCAGCACCCGGCAGCAGCAAGTGGCAAGTTCAAAGCCCCAGGGCTGGGCATGTGCTGGCCGTGTTCCCGGGGACTGTGCCTGTGGCGGGGGAGGTGCAGGGCCTTGGACTCAGCGACCTGCGGAGATACCGCTGGAGGCTTAGGGAGCACCAGTGATGTCATCTAACCTGTTCTCACCTGTGTGGAGCGTTGATCTGAAGCCTCAAAGATTTAGCAGGGAGACGATTTTAGGGGCTTGGAAACGAATTCACGTGAGCCGATGGGGTGTTAGGAGTGCAGTTGAGGAGAACTGGTCCGTTTCTGGGTGTGCCTGGAAGGCTGAGTGTATAGGATGCGTAGAGGGGTTGGATTTGGCAGGTGAGAAAAAAATGAAGAGTCGATGATGTCCGTGCTTTTGAGCTGAGCAAGAATGGGGTTGCCGTTCACACACGAAGCTGCGGAAGGAGGGGCTGCGCTGGGGGAGAAGGTCGGTAGTTTGCTGTTTTCTTTTATTGTGATAAAATATGCAAAACAAAATGTGCCCTTTTAACCTTTTTTTTTTTTTTAAGATATTATTGGGAAATTGGGGGAGGGGAACAGACAAGTTGCTGTCCTTTTGTTCTTCAGTCTAGTTGTGGAGGACGTCGCTTCACTGGCCCAAGTTGGCACCATCATTGCGCTCTTCCCGGGCGAGGCAGATCACTCGCCGGTTATTGGACGGCCGCTCACGGCGGCTGCTGGCCGCTCACGATGGTTGCAGTCCACTCACAGTAGCCCATGGCAACCCACTGCCACAGGGGCTGCAGCCTACGCCGCCGCCGGCGACTCACGGCAGCCCAGCTCCAGGTCAAGCTGTTATTCAGCATCTTAGCTGTAGAGGGCAGTGTCACTGGCCCTCATATGTGGGATCCGAACCAGGGCCCTCTGGCGTCCCAAGCCAGTTCTTAACCATCGCGCCACTCGGCCGGCCCTCCGTTTTAACTATTTTTAAATGTATGGTTCAGTGATAGTGTTCAATGTTGTGCAACCATCGCCATATGGATTTCTAAAACGTTTTCCTCACCGGAATAAACTGTGTGCTCATTAAGCAGTACCTCCTCATTTCACACCCCATCCCCAACCTCCAGCAACCGCCAGTCTCCTTCCTGTCTGTGAACTGGCCTATTTACGTAGAACCATACAATACCTGTCCTGCTCTGTCTGGCCTTTTCCACTCCACGTGTTTGGAAGAGTCATCCATGTTGTGTGCATCAGAACTTTATGACTTTCTATGGCTGAATAACACTATCCCACTGTATGTATACACCAGGTTTATTTGATCCATCATCTCAGTGGACACTTAGAGTATTTCCACCTCTGTCTGCTGTGGATAATGCTGCTATGAAAAGTCTCATACAGGTGTCCGAGTCCCTGCTTTCAATGTTTTCTCTGTCATACACCTAGGATTTGCTGGGTATTTGGTAATTCTGTTTACATTTTTGAGGAACCACCAGCGTTTTCTACAATGGCTGCATCCAGCCAGCACTGTACCAGGCCTCCAGCTTGTCCACAGCCGCACCAACACTTGTTATTTTCCGTGTTTCTCCCTATAGCCAACCTCGGAGGCATGAAGTGGTATCGCACTGAGTTTTTGGATTGATTTTCCCTAATGACTAGTGATGTAGAATATCTTTTCATGTGTTGATTGTCCATTTGTTTTTCTTCTTTGGAGAGATGTCTATCTTTCCATTTTTCCTTTCTTTTGTTGTTGTTGAGTCGTTGGAGTTTATATATTCTGCATATTAAATCCTTACCAGATATATGATGGGCAAATATTTACTCCCATTCTGTGGACTACCTTTTTACTCTCTTGATAGCATTCTTTGATGCATAAATATTGATGCGTAATTTTTTTTTTAATTTTGATGATGTCCAGTTTATTTTTTCTTTTTTGCCTGTGCTTTTTAGCGCCATGTTAAAGGAACCATTGCCAAATCTAGTGTCATGAAGATTTTCCCCTATATTTTCTTCTAAGAGTTTTATAGCTTTAGCTTTTAAATATAGGTCTTTTATTCATTTTGAGTTAATTTTTGTGTTTAGTGTAAAAGTCCAACTTCCTTCTGTTGTATGTGGACACCAGTTTTTCCAACACCATTTGTCAAAGAGACTATTCTTTACCGATGAATGGTCTTGGCACCCTCATCAAATGTTAATGATCATAGATGTGAGACTTTATTTATGGACTTTTAGTTCTATACTATTATCTATTTTCATGTCAGTTCCATATAGTTTTGATTACTGTCGCTTCATAGTAAGTTTTGAAATCGGGAAGTATGAGATCTTCTACTTCGTGGTTCTTTTGCAAGATTGTTTTGATTATTTGGGTTCCCTTGGAATTCCATTATAAAATTAAGGATGGATTTTTTTCATTTCCACAAATATTTTTGATAAAAATTGCATTGAGTCTGCTTTAGATAGTATTTACATCTTAACACTATTGTCTTATAATGCATGAACACAGAATATCTTTTTGTTTATTTAGGTCTTCTTTAATTTCTTCCATCAATGTTTTTTACTTTTCAGTGTACAAGTCTTCTGTTCCCTTTATTAACTTTATTGCTAAGTTGTATTCTTTTTGATGCTATTATAAATGAAATTGTTTCTTCCTTTCCTTTCCTGATTGTTCATTACTGATATATGGAAATATAACTGATTTTTGCATGTTAATTTTGTGTCCTGTAACTTTGCTGAATTCGTTTATTCTAACAGTTTTTCAGGGTTGTTTAGGGTTTTCTGCATACACAATCATCTCATTGTGAATAGGGATATTTTACTTCTTCCTTTCCAATTTGGAAGTCTTTTATTTCTTTTTCTTGCTTAATTGACTGACTAGAACAGTCTCTTAGTTTTGGATGTGTGGAATTTGAGAGCCTTATTAGACTTCCAAATGGAGATTTCAAGCAGGCAGTAGGAAATTTCAGTGTGGATGTCAGGAAGTAGGTCAGTGCTAGGAAATCGGGACTTGTCAGCGTGTGGCTGGTGCATAAGCCACAAGGCAGTGGGAGGAGTCACAGGGAGTGAGTCTAGGTAAGGAAGGGAAGAGGCGCAGGGCGAAGTCGTGGAGAAGAAGCCCAGCCTCGTGGAGGGCAGGTCGAAGGCCGGAAAACCTCCTTTCCCACTCTCCTGCAGGCCTTGGCCCCCGACTTGGGGTGCTTCCCGCTGACTTCTTTTGGGTGGTTCCACAGGAGACAGTGGACACCATGGAAGGCGCTGCCCTTGCATCTCACGGGGGGCTGTCCCCTCACTGGACCAGCCTAGTTTTCCTTCAAGGCTGCCCTTGAGCGGGACTGGGTTTCAGCCAGAATCTTACTCGATGATTAGAGCCTCCCACGGAAAGGCCTTGTCTCCAGGCTCTGCCCAGGGAGCTGTGCTCCAGCTGTTCCACGTGCGTCTGAGGCAGATGAGCGCGAACAGCAGACCCTTCGGAGGGGTGACTGAAAAGCCGGCAGTGGTCATCGCTCCCTGGCTCATCCGCCGCCTCCCCAAGCTCGTCCTCGACTATCCCTCCGTGCTCCCCCCTCCACCTTGCCCAGATGTGCACATACGTGTAGCACACGGGCCCCTCCCTTCCACACACGTGTCCACCTGGGTCCTGTGAACGTCTTTCTCTTCCTCCTCCTCATTGATTCACACGGACCATTCAAGACATGAGCAGCTGTGCATTGGTTCATGGTTATACTGTGTGGTTGTTTGCATTTGAAGTGCATCAGATGAGCCACAAAAGCATATGAATAATGTGAGTCTGTTTTTATTTTCTTTAAAAAATTATATATACCCATACTCCCATAGAAAGAACATTTGGTGGATTATATACCACATTATTAAACAGTAGTCGTGTCTTGCTGGTGGAATTATAGGGGAATTTACATGTGTAATGAAATATTTCCAAAGCCTTTAACTTTTTTGCCATAAGCATGCTTTTCTTATGTAAGTATAAAAGAGTATTTAAGGGCCGGCCGAGTGGCTCAGCTGGTTAAGAGCTCACTCAAGAGTGTGAGCTCTGAGCAACAGCGGTTCAATTCCCAGCCCGAGCTGAGCTGCCAACAGGTGGCAGGATGGCTCAGCTAAAAAAAAGAAAGAGTATTTAACCCTCCATCAGGTGCAACTGATCTCACAGATTCATTGCACACAAATTTTCAAATATCTAACAGTTAATTTAAGTATCGCGACTCATCGCTACCGTGTCTTCCCCCTCTACCGTAACCTATCGCCAGTCGTGTTTGTGACTTAGTACAGTAAAGACGGATTTCATAGCGGCGTCTTTGTGTGCAAGGAAGCTGTGAGATCAGTTGTGTCCGACAGAGGGTTAAAAACTTTAGTTAAAAAAGAAAAAAACTTTACAATTCAATTAGCAGCAGATGCCAACACATGGATAAGCAGTCCCTTCATCTGCTAGTGTTTGTGAGGGTTTAAGGAACTTGACTGATCCTCTCACCAGAGGCAGGAGCATTCTGTGTAAGTTTGTGTGGGACAGTAATACAGCACCGGGAAGTCTTAGGGAAGATGGTTGCCCGGCCTGCGAAAGGACTCCTTTCCCCGCCTCTCCTCCCTGGAAGCCCTTCAGCAGGATGGCACATGGGCAGGCCTGCCAGCTAACACAACGGACTTCCAGAGGGAACGGTGTTGTTGTTTTTTCCTCTGCTACCTCGTGTCCTGAATTAATTCAGATTGGATTGGGGATATCTGAGTTTCTGTCTCTTGGGCTGTTTTTTTTCCAGGAATATAAAGGTTTTTTTCTTTGATATATGCTTAAATGTTTATTTTTAAGTGATGGAACTTTTCAAAAAATGTGTTGAAGTTTATTTCTATGGGGAAAAAATGTTTTTGTATTTTGACTGTTTTTTGTTCCTTCTCTTTTGAAACCTCTAGCCAACAAGAACATTAGTCATGACGAGCATGCCAACTGAGTAAGTACTCATTGTTTTGATAACTTCCTCTCAATATAAAATTTTCGCCTTTCTTTCATGTACTAGAAGGGTGTGCTTTTAGGCCATTCATAGGTCGGTACTGTATCACTCTTACTCTCTGTGGTGAAAATCTGAGTTAGAACATCACTGGAAATGAAAAAGGTGGTTAAAAGACCATAAGCAGTTTAGCGTGAAGACTCCGTGAGCTGTGGGGCCAGCACCGAGAGGTTCTCTAGTAGCTTCTCTCCCTCCTGCTAGCTAACGTGCTAACCTGGTGGCTTTGTGTGTCCACCACCCCCAGGCTATTCATGTTCAGTAAATGGAGCATGGCTGCCTGAGACATTCCCCCTAGAGTCTTAAACGCTGTGGTGGGAAGCTTCCTTCAACTGTGCTACAACAGCCGTGCACGCATTTGTGCAGAGTTCACAGCTTGCTGGCATGCTGTTATCGTCTTCCTTAAACATCTGACACAGTAAAGCACATCCAGTAAAAATATGGCACTATAGTCTTTGTAACAGATTTTGGAGTTCCTGTTTAAAGGGGAAAACCATGTTTCTTTATATCAATGGAAGGTTTTCAGGTTTTCAGATATTCATCCAAACATTGGACATTTCAGTGAAAAACAGGCTACAGAAAGAGTGCATCTCTAACACGCTGTCAGTAACAGGACCCTTTTCCTACCCGTGGCAGGAAACTGAAAGGATTGGTAATTCAAACACCGTACATTCGCTAGTGAAAAAGGGTGTGCTCACAATTTGTGTTAATGGCTTCTAAATATATTGAACACTCTCAGTAGTATACAGAAATGGATATTGAGTATGGCTGTCATGTTTTTAAAAGTCTATATTTTTCCCCAAATACAATGACATTAACAGCTAGCTATTTTCTCAAAGGTTTGAAAATCAAGCTTCTCATGTGGGCCATATTCTCTCTTTGTTTTCCCCACATATACTTGTGTGAAGTTAAGAATAAGAGCTGGGATTCTTTTTTGGTTTTGGTGGCAAAATCATGCTGAAAGACGGAGGGTGGCTTTGCTGGCCGTTTTTGTAACACAGGTTCACCACGGGAACGTCACAAGCCAATAATAGCGTACACGACAGTGTCTCTTAATAAGCCAATGAAGAAATGAGGTGCTCCCAAACAACGGTAGGTGTAATCGCATTATTGTTCCAGACTAGGGGAGATGAAAGGAAGGAAGCTCAAGTCAGCTGAGCTGGACCTTTTATAGGAGGAGGCCCTGGAGAGAGAGGCCCTAACCAACCACGAGCTGCCCCAGCTGCCAGTGCGGAAAGGAAGGCCCTTGCTGCCGCAGCACGTCCCAGGAACGATGGCTTCGGTGCTGGCGGCAGGCTGGCTGCTCCGAGGGTTATCACTGCGGGGACCCATGCACAGCTGTGCCACTGCCCCCCGAGGAGCGCCTCGCCCAGGCAGGTGCTGAGGCCCCACCTTTTCCAGAGACAGATACTCGGTTTAGCACCGCTGCCGACTCAAGCATCACCTTGGCCTCAGCAGGACCGCGTGTCTCAGGCTGTTTAAGTCTGCAAAGTTTGCCTCACCCAGATGGAAACTGTCGGCAGGCCCCACAGTCGCTCAGTGTTCCGAGTGGAAATGTCCCCCTGCCATAGATGCTTCTCCACGTGGCGTTCCCGATAGGCCCCACCCAGCAGGGCCCCTCGGCCGCTGAGCTGCTGACTGCGCATCGCCAACAGCCGAGATAACATCCTGGCACGACTTGTTGCATCCTTACATCAAGACAACTTGACTTCTAAAAACAACTTTTTTTTTGTCTTGGTCACAAACAAGTGGATTTGAAATCATATCAAACCAATACACGGCATGTTCTGATGCCATATTAATTAGCCATGTTTTGAAAAGACACTTGATTATCAGCACTTCCAAGCCAATAGCTGCCCGACTTGGAACGAGGAATGTCAGACACGCATGAGCGAGGGGTTCTGTGGAGTGTCTGCTTTAGAGGTTTTCGCTTCTTTTTGCGCTTGTTTTCTTTGCTTCCCCTCACCCCCCAAATTTAATATTTTCCACAGCCCCAGTCAGCACAGTTCCTCTGGTTGAAGTGGTGATGGGACCTGGGTCTCAACCCATTTATCTTCTCTCCCCTAGGGACCGCTAAGAATTTAAAACTGTGACACAGGTCACCCTTTTCATTTTACGGATAAATAAACAGATCTTGCAGTTGACATACCCAAGATCACGAGTGATAAGACTAAGAAAAGCCATAGTGTGGCAGGGGGGTTGTCAGGGACGGTCGGTGCGAGCATGGAGAGGAACAGCCCCTCTCCCTTTGTCGTGAAGTTTTTGGAGAGGGGAGAAATTTATTTCTTAACTCATCGTGTGTGTAACAGCGTGGCTTAGAAAACCCTATACATCCTTTGTATTTCTTGGGGAATTTCCAAAACTTGCCGGGAGAGAGAGGAAAAAACAGTGTATCAGAACTAAAGGATTAGAAAGGTGATTGTAGAAGGAAGAGAGGACAAATGGAGAGTTGTTTGGTAGAGAAGTCAGGCAGGAAGAATACATATATGTATATATTTTAATGGTACTTAAGGCATTCATGGGATGACAGACCAGAAGGGAAACAGCGATGAGCTTTGTGAAAATCAGGAGCCTGTCAGTTTTGCACTCAGACTTGATCTGATGATTTAATGAAAAGGGTCTTTTCCCTCCTCTTAGTAGAAAAACTGTGTTTGACACTCAATAGATATGATATTTTCCAAATAAAATATGCAAGTGAGGAGCTTAGTCCTGACCATATACAGACTGGTTCTCATGGGCCTGAAACCGAAATACCTGCAGTGGTGGGAGAGGCGCTGGGCTGGCGCCAGGGTCCGGCTCCTGGTGCTGGCTGCGTGGCGGCGCCAACTACAGCCTCGGCCTCCGTCTGCTCAGCCACCGAAATAGACAGTTGAAGTTGAGATCCGGAGTTGTTTTATTTTCCCACATTTCACGTTATGGATAAAGACATTAAGACATGAACACGTAGCCAAAATCAATGTGAAATTGTAGCTTTCTAGGTTTTTTGGTTTTGGGGTGTGTGTGTGCGCGCGCATGTGCGTGCACGGTGTGCGCGCTCACCTTGATGTTCACATTGCAGGAAACCTTTATTTGATTTTTTTTTTTCTATGTGACAGAAAGCAGGACATCGTCATCCGGGTTGTGGACAAACTGAAAGGCTTCTCACTGGCCCCTGACGTGTGCGACACCACCACTCACGTGCTGGCCGGGAAGCCCGCGCGCACGCTGAAGGTGCTGCTGGGCGTCGCGCGCGGCTGCTGGGTCCTGTCCTACGAGTGGGTAAGCCCGTGTTCCAGCGGCAGATACTAACCCTCGAGGCGTTTCGGTAAATCGGGTCACCGCGAGGTGGCGACACCCCAGCCATGCCTGTGCACATCCTTGTTTGTTCACATGCTTTTCTTGGGCCGTGAGTGCGTTCTCGCCTTGAAGTCCCCTTCTCTGGTCACCTGCAGCCGCTGCTGACCCCTCCGGACATGCAGCGCAGGGAGCACCTAGAGTACGGGGAAGATGACCCCTCAGCCTTAGGCAGAGATCAGATTAGGGCAGACTTGGAAGGAAAACGCAAAATGCATGTTCTCACAGTCAAATGCACTTTCTTCTGTGTTTCACTGAGAAATAATGTGACCTATGTTAGTGATGGTTTAAAAAGCCAAAGGAATTCAGTGATTGTTTGTACAGATGGATTTACTTAGGATGAAACATGTTCATTTAATCCCATTTGGATATGTTTTATCTTACGGATATTTATCTGTAACATTACTTGCCCTTATTTCTGTGCATTAAAGGTAGTTTATTATTTTTTTTAAAAAGCATTGTTTTTATTATTCCTAAAGCTTGAAATTGTTTGTTACTCTTTCTGTTTTTGCTTTGCTCCTCTACCTCTGGTCACTCCGAAGCATTGCACTTGGATGAGAGCTGGTGTCATTCGTTACTTGTGTTACTATTTTGCATCTGCTGAGTGTCTACGCTTTCCTCCTCCCCCTAAGAATGTATTAGATCAATATCGTGTTGATTGAAGCCAATAGTATTACAATATACAGGGAAACTACAGATACATTTTTAAGAAAGGCCGTGGTCTCTTTCCCATGTCACGATTTAACCCTACAGCTCTCTGGTACCAGAGGTTTAAGACATTAGTTCTTAAAGTTGTGAAATGGAAAAGGTTGAAGTTTCCTCAGAAAGTTCTATTTGCATTGGTGGCAACGGGGGATTACCTCACCGAACCATGGATTGGTACTGACCGCATTTACTTGCATGACATGGCATTTCTAATTCCATCTTCCAGCAGTGAAGACCCTGTTTTCTCGCACCACTTCACAGTGTATCTTCCTCAGTCACCTCTCCCTCCCCCCCATGTCCCAGAGGAAAAATGTTATTTCCCTTTTGTGGAGATACGTATCTGTGCTTGATTCTGTGCCCACCCTGTTCTGGGACTCTGAGCAGGCCAGACAGGGCAGACATGCGGATGCGCTGCCGTCGGGAGGCCTGCACATTTCTGCCAATGCATCGCAGCGTCCTCCCGCTAGACGCAGGGCCACTGACAGGAGCTCTGTGTGGGACTAGCCACCACATGTGAGAAAGGCGGGAAGCAAAGCATGTTGTTTAATCAACGCCCAGGGTGCAGACAGGACTCCCCACTTGGACCTTCCTGCCTGGAGGGAGGAGCCTGAGTCACTCCGTCACGTAAGTGACTGAATACAGTGTAAGTACAGTAAGACAAGAAGAGGAGATAAAAGGCATTCAATTTAGAGAGGAAGAAATGAAACCTCTCTATTTATAGATAATGTGATCGTCTATGTAGACAGTTTCAAGAAATCTCCCAAAAGATCTTGGAACTAATTAATGAGTTCAGCAAAATGTCAGGATACAATCATATCAGGTCAACATTGGCATGTTTAAGTATAAAACTAACCTAATATGCATAGTATCTGTAATGCCCAAAACTGCAAAACACTGATTAAAAAAAAAAAAATGAAAGAACTCAATAAATGGAGAGACACAGTGTTCATGGATTGGAAGACCCCATTGTAGTTAACATGTCACTGCTTCCCAAAATGATCTGTAGATTTAACACATCCTGAAGAATCATTGAAAGATGCAGGAGAGCTGATTCTAAGATGTATATGTAGAGAAAAAGGAACTGACATAGCTAAAACAACTTTGAAAGAGAAGAGCAGAGTTGGAGGACTAAACACTAGCACATTTTAAGGTAGTCTTTATCGGGGCAACGTGCTATTAACAGGAGGACGGACATAATGGGACAAAACGGAGACTGCAGAAAGGGACCCACTCAGACAGGGTCCACTGGTTTTGACAAAGGTGCAAAGCAATTCAGTGGAGAAAGGACAGCCTTTTCAACAAATGGTGCTGGAGAAATAGGACATCTGTATGAAAAAAACAAAACAAAAACAAAACACCTGTACCTCAGGGCTGGCCGAGTGGCTCAGTTGGTTAAGAGCTTGCTCAAGACTGCGAACTCTGAGCAACAGGGTCGCTGATTCGATTCCCAGCCCGAGCTGAGCTGCTGCTGAGCTGCCAACAGGTGGCAGGATGGCTCAGCTAAAAAAAAAAAACCTGTACCTCACGCTCTATACAGAAATTGCACCAACATGGACCATAGACTAAAACGTAACATGATAAAACTCTTGGAAGTAAGTCTGGGAGAAAAATCTTCATGACCTTGGTTTAGACAAAGAGTTCTTAGATACAATGCCAAAAGCATGATGTGTAAGAGAAAAAAATTACCACCTTACAATTCATCAAAATGAAAAGTGTTTGCTCTGTGAAGAACATTAGAAAGAGACTAGGCGGATACATCTGCAGATCTCATACGACAAAGGACTTATAGCCAGAGTATATTAAGAACTCACTCTCAAGACTCAAAAATAAGAAAACAAACCCAAGCAAAAATCTACCAAAAATATTTTTGAACACTTTAAGAGGAACAGATGGCAAATAAGCACCTGAAAAAATGCTCTGCATCCTTAAGTCTGATGTAAATGCTCAGTGAGATGCCGCCACATGCCAAGAAGAAAGGCTGAGTTATCAAATAGGTTGTCGATTGACAATCCTCCAGCAAGGATGCCCAGTGCCATGTGGCTGCTGGGACTGGAAAAGCGTGCGTCCACTCTGCAAAACTCTTTGGAAGACAGTGTGAAATCAAATGGGTGCTTCACAGCTCACCCAGCAACCCCTCTCCGAGGTTTTTGCCTAGGAGAAATAAAGGCAGATGCTCACCCTCAGGGCTGTACATGAATGTTTGTAGAAGCTTTGCTAATAGTAATCCCTCAAACCTAGAAACAACACAAACGTCCCTGAGCACGTGAATGGATAAACAAGCTGGTCCATCCACACAACGGAAACCTGCTCAGTAACGGGGAGCAGCGATGACGCCTGCCGCCCTCGGATGGATCTGTCTTGCCTGGCAGACTGCCTGGTAACCAGCTGGCTGCGAGCAGACGGTCCTGGTCCCCCAGGAGGGTAGCCCCCATCTCCCCCAGATCCTGAGGCCTCCCAGGGTTGGGCTGGCGTTCCCAGACGGCACCTGTAAGGGGTCCTCCAGGTCCAGACTGGGAGGGCCCGACTGCTACAATGAGGGCAGAAGCCCTAAGGCAGGAACGGGGAATCTGAGAAGGAGCAAGAAGGCTGTATCGGGCCGCCGAGAGAGACAGTAGTAGAAGATGAGACGAGAGAGCCAGGCCCTGAAGGGAGCCGGGGCCGCGGCGAAGCACCTGATGATATTTCTTGTGTGTGATGAGCCATCAGACACTTTCTGTTGGGGGCGATGTGACCTGACTTGTGTGCCTCAAAGGATGGCGGGCGCTGCCTGGAGCGCCCACTGAGAGGGAGCAGGACTGGAGCCCGGCGAGCTGCCGTGGGCTGTCGCCTGGGCACTCCACCGGGGGAGCTGCCACCTGGACTGGGAGGCAGGAGGGGAGAGGCGGTGAGATGCACTCGGGGTTGGGCCGCGTTGTGAGGGCCAGTCCAGCGACTTGCTCACGGATGGGCTGCAGGTGGAGAGGGTGAGGAAGGTGGGGAGAATCCTTGGGCTGTAGATTTGAACAACTGTATAGAAGTTGGGGAGAAGATGACTCAGCCAAGACCCATATGGCTTAAGAGGGATAGGCTGTGGCGGGGTTCCCTCTCCTCACATGCACTAAGACAGACGTCATGAAGCCAGGACAAGACACCCAGGACAAAAACGTGGCCGAAACACATGGTCCATCCCAGGAACAAACCAGGCACAGGATGTCACCTGATCCGTGAGTCTGGTGTGAGGGACACTGCTGGTTTGACACAGCGGCCTCTACTCCCTGTGGCTCCCACTAGCTGAGCACTGTCACCCGTGGGACCTTTGTCAAATAGTCAACCAGCCTGGCCAAAGTGACATCACCTTGAATAATTTCTTCTAAAAGGCCCATAGTGTTGTATTAGGTTCCTCTGGCTGGTATAACAAATAACTACACATTTTGTGGCTTACAAACAGCCATAGGGCCGGCCGAGTGGCTCGTTGGTTAAGAGTTGGCTTGGGAGCGCGAGCTCTGAGCAGCAGGGTCACTGGTTCGGATCCCACATGGGCCAGTGACGCTGCGCCCTCCACGGCTCGACCTGGGGCTGGGCTGCTGTGAGTCACCGGCAATGGCGTAGGCTGCAGTGGACTGCGGTAAGCTACCGTAGATGGCCAGCAGCCAGCGTGAGCCTCCATGAGCGTCTGTCCAGTGGCCAGAGACCGACTACCTCACCCGGGAAGAGTGCAATGATCACAATACCAACAAGGGCCAGTGAAGCAACGTCCTCCACAACTAGACTGAAGAACAAAAGGACAGCAACTTGTCTGTTCCACTTCCCCAGTTCCCCAACGCTGTTCCCCTGCCCCAATTCCCTAATAAAATCTTAAAAAAGCAAAAGAAAAAAGAAGATAGTGGCTAGGAACTGAGTCCAGAACTTAGTCCTTGGATTGAAAGTAGGTCATTAAAAACAAACAAAAAACAACCAACAGGTTTCAAAAGTCCAAAATAGGTTTCAGTGACCTCAAGTGAAGGTGTTGTCAGGGCCGCGTTCCTCCCAGAGGCTCCAGGGAGAACTCCTTTCCTGCGTTTCCAGGCTGCCTGCATCCCCTGGCTCGTGGCCCTTTTCAGCAGTCACGTCGCTCTGACTTCTGTGTCCATTGTCACATCTCCTGTAATGTGCTGCCTCCATCTTTCACTTATTAGGACCCTCGTGCTCTCATTGGTCCCACCTGGATAACCCAAGCTATCTCCCCATCTTGAGGCCCTTCAATTCATCACATCTCTAAAGTCACGGAAGGTAACATATTCACAGATTCTAGCTGTGGACACCTTTGGGGGGCCACAAATACGGCTCCCACAAATAAAAAGGCATTAATGCCATAAGCACCATATAGCATGGTTCATTGTGTCCCAGGTTGATGACTTAAACAGTTTAAATTCTGTAACGATACACTTTCAAAAACTTCGGAAATACACACAGGGAAGACGGCCATGTGCAGAGGCAGAGCTTGGAAGGATGTGTCTACAAGCCAAGAATCGCCAAGGATCCCCCACAGCCCCCAGGAGCTGGGAGAGGGGCCTGGACCAGACTCGTTCTCAGAGCCACCGAAAGGAGCCACTCTGCCAACTCGGGGGTTTGGTACTTCAGTCGTCAGAACTGGCTTTGCTGGTAGTAAGCAACAAGAAGGACCGTGGATTAACAGAATATGAAGAAAAAAATTCCAGAAGAAATGCTTATAAAAAGAATAATATAGATTGCCTTTGGTCTCCAACCATTCGAAACAGTTCATGCTCCTTCATGATGAAGGATCACTGGGCAGAGCTGTCAGGGAGCTAGTCCAACCAACACAGCAGGGCCAGCTGTGTGGACCTCCAGGAGGAGCGGAGGCAGGGCTGACAGAGCTGCAATGGTACTGAAGTCTGAATCCTTCCTCAATTTTAATGCTAGCATGGCAGTGCATAAAGGCATTCAAATTACTATCTTTAAGTAACACATTTTATATACCATTATAGTGATTTTATTTAATGTATTTTTTTAAAGGCTTGAGGCTTTTATTTTTTCTTTAAAAATTTTTCAATTACAGTTGACATTTAAAATTAATTTTGGTATGCACTATAGTGGTTAGACATTTATATAACTTAGGCAGTGATACCCCTATAAGTCTAGTACCCACCTGGCACCATACATAGTTATTACAATATTATTGACTATATTCTCTATGCTGTACTTTACATCTCTGATTGTTTTGTGACTACCAATTTGTACTTCTTAATCCCATCACTTTTTTCACCCAGCCCCCAACCTCCCTCACTCCCATCTGGAGACCATCAGTTTTTTTTCTCTGTATCAGAGTCTGTTTTGTTTGTTCATTTATTTTGTTCTTTAGATTCCAAATATAAGTGAGATCATATGGTGTTCGTCCTTCTCTGTCTGACTTATTTCACTTAGCATAATACCCTCTAGGTACCAGTGTAATGATTTTTAAATGATAGTAAAGCCTTATCATTTAATATTACTTTTCTCTTAATCAGCCACTAATTAAGTCACAGTTCTATAAACTGTGACCTGAGACAGGTTTATGTTTTATTTATTTGTATCTAATATATTGAACACCTTCTTGTAGGAAGACAGAAATCAATTAAAGAGCTATTTAGAGATTAAGAACAGAATGAAAACATAGTTACTATTTAAATAATTACACTAAAAACACATCCATACACATATGTAAAGTGTATGTTCTGTTTAGAGGTCCCCGTGTATTCCCATTACATTACTATCCTCATTTACGATGTCCAAACTGACAGTGCATTTACATCAAGATAATTTTGAAAAAGAGGATCCTCAAAGCTTTAACAAGATCCAGGCTTCCGATGTTTTAAAAGTTAGTAAGATAATGATATGAAATAACAAAAAAGAAAAATTCAGTAGAGGAGAGTTGGGTGTCGAGCTACGTGGTCAGTCCAGATCTGGGGTTTCGCGCACTGAAAGCTAAGCTCCATCCACACGTAAAACAAGTGGGGCGCCCCTTGGCGGGACTGTGTGGGTGCTGGGAAGTCTCTAGCCAGGCAGCCACAGTGCCGTGCCCCATCTCACCTGGCCGCGGCTCCCTCCTTTGTGACAGCACCACCATCATAGGCTTGTGTGAAGTCGGAGAGTTAAACATGCAGAGTATCCAGAACAGTGACTGGGGAAAGGAGGAACTTCATAAACATTCATTCGACTTCCAACAGAAATCACGTCTTAACTTCCCCCCAAAGAGCTATAAAAGCATCAGTCACTATCCACTGTCACCGTAGTTTCATTGCAGGCAGAGAATACATTTGCCCTAAAATTGAAAAAAGATACTTTTGCTCTAGACCAGTGATGCCTTCGCATGGACCATCCCAGTGGTGCTGGCAGTGGGGTGCCCATGACAGCTCATGAATCAGTGGGGTCTGACTGATCCGGGGTGGGAGGAGTGGGAAAGCAGCATGATGACCACGTGGGGTGGTCTGGGTAGGCAGCAGGAAGAATGCCCTCCTGTGCCCTGGGAGGTGCCTGAGAAAAGCCCAGTCCTCATCTGGCCGTATTTCAGTGTGACTTGAAACACCCCTTCTCCAACGCCCCCTAGGACTGATTTTCCTATATTTCAACCTTCTCTAAAACTATCAGAGCACTGTTCCTGCAAGTGAGCTCTCAGATTTTAAGAATAATAGTGTTGGGATTTGTGTCTTTCTGTGAAAACAGCTGGAGCCGTTGCCTTACCAATGGTGTCTGAACACTAGTCCTGGGAAATGGAAAAGCACTGCGTGTCCTGTGGCTGCAAGTGGGTCTGGGATGTAATTGTGATGACTGTGAAATGTCCCTCCAGTTAGTGTAACATGTTTATTGATCTTGATAGATTATTGCTGAGTTACACCCTCCAGGTGAAAAAAAAGGTTTAGAAATGAACTGTCTTTCCCTGTTTGTCTCAATCTTAAATAGACAAAGATAATTGCTTCTTCTTTCTTTCAACTTTCTAAAGAAATTCAGACAAACATGATAAACGCTGTTTGAGAGAGAGAGAATAGTTTCATTGCTATTTATAAAGGCACGCCAATCATTTCTAAAGCTGAAATAATTTAATACTCATCTACAACTTTCTAACATTAGCAGTGATGTTCACAGGCTTCAGTTTCTTTTAGGTCAAGGTTTGAAGCGTCCATACTCTACACTTTAAGGTCACATTGTCTTTATGGAAAACGATAACTCTCTCTGTCGGTTCTCTTCCTTTTTCCGTGTCCCCAATGCAATTTGGGGGATTCTTAAACTATTCTTTCTGGCTAGCAGTATAAACTTGCCTCCAAGAAAAACAGAACTGAGAATGTTTTTATTTCAGTGTTTGTGTGGTATTCTCTGGACATTTCTTGTAGAGTTCTAGCAGTTCTTCAAAATTAGATGGTTGTATGTGGCCCAGTTCGCCATATTAAAAAAAATTATGGTCATTTTATAACAAAATTCAGTTTGAATTTTTACTTCATCCTTTTTGTTTTGTTTTCTTTTTGCAATTTCTACATGTTTACAGCAGCTCCAGCTTCCATTGTCACCTCTGCTGTTTTCAGCAGAGGGAATAACTTGTGTTTTTCCTGCTTTTTGGCAGAACTTATGGCAGATACAAAGAAACAAAACTGTTAGGAGTTGCTCTGTTTCCTATTGGAGGGAGACAGGAAGTAACTCCTCAGAAAATGAAAGAAACCTATTTGACGAAAGCGTCCCTTTAGACTGAAGCTTTTCTGTTATCTTGTGCTCAGGTCCAGTGCTCTTTGAATTCTCTAGATACTCCTGTGCTCTGTCACTCGGGGCGCCTCCTCCGTCCCCCCTGATTTACCTGCACCCTCCTTTGCCCTGCGCCACTCGGTTGTAGTGACAGGTAGCGGCGGGACCTGTGTGCTCCCTTCCGGGTGCCACTGTGTAGGCTTTGCCTCCCGCTAAAGACACGGCACAGGCGTGAGCCTGACTCAGCCTGGATTCGGGTTAAAAATGGCGATTCTGACAGCTTCTGAATAAGGCTCTATACAGGGTTTTAAAGCTAAATCAGTTGTAAGTGCAAATCTAAACCTGAGGAGCTACATCAGGCCTGCAGCAAATTTCAGGACAGCTAACTATTAACGACGACAAAAAGCACTTTATAACCAAGTGTTTCATAAATCAAAAAATGGTTTCACAATGGGTCCGTTTTCTGAAGTAGTGGGATTCAGTTTTGACTTTCTCCCAGGAAACTCAGTAAGCGGCCAGGCTGACTTGACTGGTATGAGCGTACACTCAAACGTTATGATTAGAGTGAAATGCGCAGTCCACGCAGCCGTTTTTTACGTTGAAGGATGTCAGTCACTCCCCTAAAATGACATGTGGCAGGAGCAGGCTGGAGTTGCGGGTTTTCACTGTTGCGTTACGCTGCCTTCTCCAGACCGTTCGGAAGGAAGCATCTTTGAAAACCTTTTTTATTTGTTTTTACTTTAAGTTGGAAGATTAACTCCTGAACACATTCTGAGAATAATTTCTAGACAGAATGCACTTGTTGAACCACATTTGTCACTGGGGACTTTGAGCTGTTTTCTTAAGCTCTCTAGCAAACATCGGCCGCAGCCGTGTCGAGGCGGTGATGGTCCCACCCTGACCAAGGCCCCAGCGTGGGTCTTCGAACCTCCATTGGCTAGACCCCTGAGTTCCTCCTGACTCGGCCGCAGGTTATACCTTGATGAAGTGCTTATACTTTAAAAAGCATGTCTTACCCTCGGTCTCCTTGGACTCATGCAGAACATTTCTGCAATAGAGAAGGACTCTGTTTAGTGATGGAGCTGCTGGGAAAGGCAGCTCACCTGACTTGAACGTGGATCTTTGAAACAGCCTCGATAAAGGCCTTATCCTAAAACGCTGAGTATGAGCAGTCATGTCAGAGTATTCCCAGTTGATACACCGGCACTGCTAAAACAATGGCTCCTGTGTGTGGACCAGCACGGGACCTGCAGCACGTGGCTCCCCCCACTCGAGCTGGTGACTGGGAAACGCCTCAGCTCTTTCTGCCAGAACCGAGGCTTGGCACCACAGCGAGTAGGGGTTTGTTTGCTCGTCCCCCTCCTGCCACCCTTCGCTTCATCCTGGCAAGTCCCGGGGGCGCCCTTTCCACACTGGAAGCTGTGTGTTTACCTGGTCCTTAGTCTTCGATTGAGGGCAGATGTGAAGACGCCGATTCACCTGGAAAATGCAGGGCTTTGGTGTTGCCCTTGGTGAGAACATTTGAAAAGATGCAGGAACAGGACCGTGGCTGTCACCTGGAAATGACTAGAGGGTGGGTTTTAAAGGAGTTGACATTGTGTTTTACAGGGAGAAGGCGGTGACGTCGCCCTGGAACGCATCCATTGACTGTATGATGAACGAGGGCCCGTCACCATTTTCGGAATTCATAGCTCTACATTAGTCATTTGTTCTTTAATTCTGTAAAGGTGCTAGACGGAATCTCCTTAGATCACCAGACACAGAAAAGCAAGCACACAGGTCCTAAGGCTGAGAGCTTGCAGAGAAGAGAGAGTCAAGGTAGCGCCTACTACCTAGAATTTCCACTTGAGCAGCCGAAGGTAGATAGTAGTGGCATTTACTGAGGTGGCGAATACTGGGGAGTTACTTTTCAGGTGGGGGCACAATAAAAAATTCTGATCCATACATATTGAGTGTGTGATTTCTATCAGGCATTCAAGCAGAGATGCCACATATCACATTAAGAGAGTGTGTGTGTGTGTGTGTGTGTGTGTGTGCGTGTGTCTCTGTGTGTGTGTGTGTGTGTGCGTGTGTCTCTATGTGTGTGTGTGTGTGTGTGCGCGCGTGTGTGTGCACGTGCGTGTGTGCGCAGGGCAAAGGCTAGCACTGTAAATGTTCATTTGGGAACATGAGCACAGAGATGATGTCTTCAGCCAGGAGAACGTGATGCTCAGCCTCAAGGGGACTGTCTAAGGAAGGAGCGTGTGCTGGGCCGTGTTGAGCGCTGCCGAGAGGTGAGTAGAAGGAAGATGCAAGTGGCCATTGGCCTTGAGTCGGTGGATGTCGTCGGGCCTGGAGAACAGCAAGCGAAATGATGCGCAGGGCTGACGGCGACTCGGGAGGAGAGAGGCGGGGGCAGGGTGTGGAGCGCGGCCTCTAGACCTCGCACTCTGGCTCACCACAGGTGCCCGTCTTGGTAGCTAGCCGGGCATCAGGAAATGTGATTCACGCCTCGTAACCTGGCCAACTGAAAGCCATTCGGGCTTCTTACGATGAGCTGGGAGTGGCCTCGTGAGGCGCCTTAACCTATTGGCTTCCCAGGAAGTAAAACAACATGAAGGTTGTGTGTTTGGAACAGAAGGTGCCGTGTAGCCAGCAGCTCACGTGGGTGAGGCTGCACGTCAGCAAATCGGGGGGCACAGCTTTGCTCCCACTTGTTCTTTCCACATGCGTGGTCTTGAGGGGCCGGCCAGGCTGTTTCCTCGCTCGGTTTTGTCTGATTGGGGCAACTGAATAGTAATTTTTTTAAACCTCAAATGATCTCTTCCTCACCTTCTGACTGGGAACTCCAGGACCTCAGTGTATCGCAAATCCAAAGCTCATTTTTAGAAAAAGAATTTAGCTTTGCACAGAGTTCCACCTTTATCGTCTAACCAGTTCCTTAGTTTTCACCTGTTTCGGACACCTCCGTTGGTAGCACAGACTATCTCAACATGATGTTCTCATCAGAAAGTTCAACATGGTTTCATTCTCCGGAACTTTTCAAAAATTGCCTTCAGCTACCCATCATGTAGGTAGTCATGGGTGACAGTGGGGACATTGTTACCTTTTCCTCCTTTTGGGTTTCTGAGCTCTATTCCTGAGTTAAAATAGTTTGCCAGTATCATCATACTTGAACTCTGTTGGTGTCTGCATGAGTACCCTCTGGGAGTTAGGCATTTGTGATAATACTCATTTTTGAAGAGAGCTGATATTAAGAAATGCCGGATTTTAGGAGACTGTTGTACATTTTGCAAAACTATCATTGACACCACTGTACACTTTGGCACCTGATGGTTTTTATGTGTGACCCGCTCAACGAATTTCTCTGAAAATTCGTTGCCTTGGCTGTTCTCCTGAGTTCTTCTTGATTCGGCCACAGAATATACCTGGCTAAAATCTTTATACTTTAAAAAGCATTCTCTACATAAAACCTTGTAGGCTTTTCTTTACCAGAGAATGAGAAATATGTAACTAGAAGTACTTTTGTCAACTGAAAAAAAGCTTGCCTTAGGTGCATGATAGATCCATTTCTTAGTTCTTTTCAGCTGGTTTTTGTTCTTTTGAAAGAAAGTCTCTCTGCCTGAACCTTGACGCTCTGCCTCATCTGGTAATTTATCCAGCACAGACTCTCAGGTGGCACCCAGGTTACAGACTTGGCCTTGACACCACATGCACTCGTGTGTTCTCTGGTCTCTGGCTCGTGGCGCTGGGGCCGCTGAAGCGCTTTTGTCTAACACGTGGTCCGTCCTGCCCACTCTGCCAAATCACACACCATTGGAGAGCATCCCGTCGGTGAGGAGAGACACATCTGCACCCACCTCTGTTTCATGTAACTCTTTTTGGTTTGGGTTTTGTTGGGTAGCAACCAAACAAGAAAGAATAGTATACAAACACGTAATGTTACAGGCAGGTGTTTTTTCTAAGTATTTTCTAATATTCTGAGTACTACACTTGATCACTTGATTGAAGTACAACATTTATTTCAATCGTTAAATTGTAAACAGTATTTTTGGTAGTAAAAGTTAGAGGCAGCCATACCCTTCTTGGCACAAGGGGCTAGGACAAAGCAAAGCATGTTCAAACATTAAAGCAGCACCTTTTTAGCAGAGGCTGGCTGGTTAGTGATGACGAGGCTTTGAGAGCACAGACAGTGTCTGCCTCCTTCCAGGGCCCAGGACCCAGGGAGGAACATGGAACTTAGCACTTACTTGTTGAATGAATAAATGAGGACGTGGATGACTAAACATACTTGTTATTTATTTTAAACATCTCAGAATTTCCTCTTGCCTCGGGTGAGCTAACGATGTCATATAAAAATATTGCACATCAAAAAATATATATATTGCACATTATTATCAATTATGAAAGTATTCATGTAGTTGAAGTGCTTCTTGTTAAAATTCGTGAAAATAAGATTACCCGATACTCGTTTAAGAAAAAAAAGTTTGTCACTCAAATTCATGGATTCTAAGAACAACAACAAAAAAACAGTGATTGCTCTTAGTAGCCATAATATTTGGATTGTTGTCTGTGATGGTAATAATAATTTCTACTTTGTTTTCACAGAGCAAAGTGATGTTTCTGCTATTTATTTTAGTTATATTGGAATGTGTTATATTTATTTTTTTGTTTTCATTTTGATAAGAAAAATACGAGCTTGTGTTATTTATAAAGATGCTGGAACTTCACATTTAAGCACGCTGGTGAAACGCAGGGTCACCCTGGTCTTTGCTTCGCGATTTGTAAAAAGGGGCTGGCTAGTAGTGAGCAGCTGAGCTCTCAGATCCAAAAATAATCCATTTTTGTTTTTCCAGGCTGGAGAAGATTGGGTACAATCCAGGCAGCGTAAATCTAACTTAAAAGCCTGTATACAATGTAGCTAAACATTTGTGTTAGAATATTCCAGCGTATGTCAATAGGCCGCTTCTTTTTCCTCTTGCTATCTGATGTTTAGTCTCAGTCCGTTAACATCTCTTAAACAGGGCAAAGAGTTCTTAACCACTTATTTTTAGTACTTTGTTGCTTATCTGTCTTGGCTAAATAGGTTGTGTTAAGGGTTTAGTTTCGTGCCACTTTCTTTTTTCACTTTTTTTTTAATATAAATTTTATTGGGGAACAGTGTTTTTTTCCAGCACCCATCAGCTCCAAGTTAAATAGTTGTTTCAATCCAGCTGTGGAGGGTGCAGCTCAGTGGCACATGTGGGGATCGAACCCGCAACCTTGGTGTTATGAGCACAGTGCTCTTAACCACCTGAGCCAGCCGGCTGCTCCCCGTGCCACTTCTTTGAAGGCAGCTGGAGCTGTGCGTTTTAAGCCTTAAAAACATGTGATCCGTCTGGAGATCTTATTAAAATGCAGGTTCTGATGCCACGGGTCTGGGTCCCGAGCTTCTGCACTGGCTGCCAGCTCCCAGGTGGTGTGCTAAGCCGCTGGTCCAGGACCCCGCAGAACAGGGCGGTGCCAGAGGCCGCGAGCCGGGTCTGGGTGGGCGTTTTCATCACAGGAAATTTTTAGTGCTGCAGCTATCTTGTCAGATTTACATGTGATCTCTCAGCTTGTCAGTACAGTAACCCTTGGGGGAAACTGACACTTCAATTCTTGAATATTACTTAAGTTTCGTAATTTGCTCACAGTCGCAGTACTTGAAAATGGTGAATTTTGAGTTTGAATTCAGCTTTTCCTTAATTCATAGCCCATGCTCTTTCTGGCATCTACTTCCAGAGAGAGCCTAGAGAATATTTTTATCTTCTGTTACCTTAAACTCTGATGTTTTCATTCCATGATTGCACACCACCTTACAGGGATTAAAACGGCTAATGGATAAGAGAGTGAGTTTTAATGCTAACCTTGCCCCTTACTGGTTGTGTGATGAGTAAGGCCGTTCCAGTCTCTAAGCCTCAGTTTCATTATCTAGATAAAGTGCCCAGTAAGAACGCAATAAATATTAATTACTATTATTATTAAACAAGCATTGTTTGGCACCTGTCACTCACCTTCATTCAAATCGTCACTTGAATGAACCTTGAAAACATTATGCTCAATGAGAGACGCCGGACACACAGGTCACATATTGGTTCCTTTCCTGTGAAACGTCTGCTGTAGGTAAAGCCACAGAGACAGAAAGTTGATGAGTAGTTATGGGGGTGTTGCGGGGGGGGGGGGGGGGTGGAGCAGTGATTACTGGGTGGGTACAGGGTATGTTTCTGCGGTGATTAGAAAGTTCTGAAACTAAGAAGAGGTGGGGCTCGTACAACATTGTGATGTGCTAGATGCCACTGAGCTGCACGCTTTAAAATAGTTAATTGTATATTAGGGGAATTTCACCTCAATTAAATTATATATGGGAGATTGCCTCCCTGAAGTAGGCATTACATCTACTGCATAGGTTTGTATTTTTAAATTACTTTATGGAATTACAGAAAGCATCTCTTGATGTTCCGAGATGTGTTGGAAACACAGAGGAATGGCTTATTTTGGAACAAATATTGTTATTGCCTTGAAACGTCGCCAGTTCAAGTTGGTCTTTTTGGAAGACTAGACCTCCTGTATTCAGGCTCCAAAGTGTTCAGGACATAAGCACCCTTTTATTTGTTAATAAAAATGATACCGTTGATAGCCCTGATTTTTTTTTCTCCCGAAGTTTAACCTAGAAATAACTTCATTGCCACAACTATTTCATTAACTGCATGTACACATTTGTAATTGATAATGATATATAATGTTTTGAAGTAACTTGCCTCTTGTCACAAAGCTATAAAATGATGGAGATCGGGGTGACCCAGCAGCCTGGGTTCTGTGTTCTTAACCAGCACACTATATGGTCTAGTTGTGGAAAAACAAATATTATTCTCCCTCTAGAAAAAAAAATCAGAACAATATACATAGTAGCAAATTCTCTTAAGGTTTTGTTGTTTGAGAAAATCAATTACCCTCGTAACTGAAAGAACCTATAAAATCTGATGAGAAAAATATTTTTAACGTGATTTTTATAATTTTGGTGTTAGGTTAAAATAGTGAAAAATTAGTAATTACTATTTTTGTTATTCTATAGAAAAAAAAGATTTGCAAATGTCGAATATATGTCTCTATACCTCCATCAATTCTTACAACCAAGTGTTTCTTCCCACAGTTGGTGGAGGAAACGGCGGGTAGGGCAGAGAGCGATGAAGACGACCCCAATCAGTGTCCAGTGATTAAAGTAGAGAATAAAGCATATTTTTGAACTATTTGAAATTAACTAGTTTCCCATGGGTCGCACAAGTTTCTGGCAGATTTGATTTTAATTAATTAGCTGGTGTTTGCGCAATATAAATTCTTTTGTATGCAAAGAATATTGTTGACATTTCCCACAAAGAAAGCCCTTTTTTTTTTTCATCCTGCTACGTTCTCAGAAGTATTCTTAGTACCACAATTGCTGTTGAATTTAACAGTTATATATGGTAGGTGGTATGGTTTGGAGACAGGTCCAAAAACAATGACTGATTCAGCTGGCTCTTTAGAAACTTGGAATAAACTCAATATTACAATTACAATAAGAAACTGAGCGTTAATAAATGTTTTCAACACGCTCAGTAATGCTCTGCAGTGAGTTAAGTCAGCTTCATAGTGCAGTGATAGTTTTCATACCAGCAGTGTGTCATCATCAAATGGGTGATTAATTTTTTCCAGTGCAGCCTAAACCCCTCTTACAGGCCGCTGTTTCTTTCATAACAATCTTCTCTCATCACTTACATATTGAAATAATTCTGTATTGTTTTCCCTCACTTAAAAAAATGTTTTGAGAAGTCAAAAATTAAGGATACCTTGTTTAGTGATTTTGCTTTTGTAAATACTTTGAGGAAATTCAATTTTTTTATCTGAAGAAAACTCCTTAGGCATTTAAGAAAATATTAAGAAATGAAGGTGAAAAAATTTGATTGGTTCTGGGTTGGAAAGTGGCATTTACTGGTGCTTAGCTACAGTATTTTGATTACTCAGAATTTTCTCATTATTCTTTGGGGGCTAGGAAGTTGAAGCAGCTAATGAAAGCCCCATGACCACCAGCCAGCAGCAGTGCTAGAAAACAGTCTACCTTTGTTTTACTTCGATACAAAACAAGATTAAGCAAAACAAACCTGTGCTTTCCATAGAAACATTAATTTATACACACGAACACTTTGGGATTATGCTGTCCTGTTACTATTATAACCCACATTAATCTGCCTCACAAAGTACTGGGTTGTTGGAAAAGTCATGACGCATTTTTGCAATGAAAAACATAGAAAAAATACATCGTGACTTTTCCGACAACCCAATTCAGTAGCTCAGGCAACTTCAGTGCTCTCACTTCTCTTCTGCATTATATTGGAAGTCCTAGCCAGTGCAATAAGGCAAGAAAAAAAAATATACGCGTATAGATTGGGAAAGGAAGAACTAAAACTGTCCATTCAGGGGAAACATGATTGTCTACGTAGAAAACAGCAGCAGAGCTACAAAAAAGCTCCCACAGCTAGTAGGTTGAGTTCAGTAAGATTAGCGAATACAAGGTCAATATACAAAATTCAGTTATACTTCTGTGTACTAACAATGAACAATTGGAATTCTATTTTTTAAAAATCCCATTTAGATTAGCACTCCCAAAACTGAAATACTTAAGTTTAAACCTGACAAAATATTTGCAGAATCTGTTTGGTCAAAACTACGAAACTCTTATGAAAGAAAGAAGACCTAAATTAAAGGAGAGAGAGAGACTGTTTTTGTGAGTTGGGAAACAATGTTTTCTAAGCTGTTGGTTCCCCCTATTTTGAGGTGTAGATTCAACTCAGTCCCAGTTAGAAGCCCAGCACGATTGTTTTTGTAGATACAACAAACTGGTTCTAGTTGGCAAAGTACTTTTGAAACAGAAGAGCAAAGTTGGAGACTCACACAATACAGGAATCTAGGCGACGGGTAAATGAGAACTCTTGGTACTAGTTGGGCAACTCTTTTGTAAGTCTAAAATTTTCCAAAATAACATGTTTGAAAAATCAATATACTTTATGAGGATTATAATAAAAAGTGGTTCTGCCTGCCCTGTCATTTTCCACCCCAATCCTCAGTCTTAAAATAGCCTTCTAATATTTTACCTACATACTTCTAAATAAAATGCTTTTCCTGCCCTTTTTAAAAAATTTTTTACTTTTAGACATTATCTATAGACTTCTTTCTATGGAAGATTAAAATAGGACCATATAGCTTCCACGACTACCTACACCTTCCCTCCTTCATCTACCCAGTATGGTTCTAATTTTTGTTTAAAGTTTTATGTATCCATATGAACACACACACACACACACACACACACACACACACACAGTCACACATACACTCACAAATACGGTTGATTATGTGAATACTATTTGAGCTGAGCCATGTAATGTACTGTGATTCTATTTCCTTTCTGGTAATTTTTGTGTTTTTTTTCCTGAGCTAATCATTGACAATTAATCGATCACTTAGTTTCTATGCATCTATCACTAACTCACTGCAAACATTTCTAAAAGCATTATAATTCTTCTCTCAAATCTGTCTACACACCAGATACTCTTCCAATCCCATGTATTTTTCTTGGCGACACCACGTATGAACTGACTGGTTCTCTCCAGGTCTATCGAGCAGCTGTTATCCTGGGACTTCCCATCAATGTGACCCCAGGAATGCCCTTTGTGTTTGGTTTGGCCTATGTTTTCATTCTAGAGACTTACCCAATGGGTGTAAAGTCACGTGTAATAATAAGGCACTGATTGAAAAGCTGATTGAGATGTTTTTTGCCTGAGTGGTGTGTACATAATGTGGATGGTGGTGTTTGACTGAAGGAGGTCCAAGTGTCAGTAATATTTGCATGTCTTTCTTTTCCTGGGTTGATCATTGCCCCCAGAAAAGAACGCCCGTTTCCTGCCCCAGGGTCTGTCCTGGTGTCGGGGTGAGGGCTGTGCTGGAGAAGTTTTCTCTGTACTCCTCACCATCGCTCCCAGAAACGCCCATCTGATTATACTTGGCCTTGTTTTAGAGGAGAGTGGGCTGGCGGGGAGGACGTTCCTCCTTTCTAACCTGATCTGTACCCCATCTTCAGACGCATCTGGTGCCACCCATTTCTCTGTCTTTCTGGAAATCTGAGGAGGTAATTGGATACTTCTGTTAACTTCCTTGTGTAGGTACTTACATCCCAGCTTTCTTTGCCCTTCTGAGTCAGTTACCATTTATTCATCTGCTTTGCAACTTCCAAAATAGCATATTTCATCTACTACGGACTCTTTTCTCATTGTTTTTAATTCTATTATTTTAGTTGCGTATCGGCACCTGGTGAAGATGCTGTTTTGCTATCTAGCCATAGTTGAGTTCATTTTCTTCCCTGTAGAGCAGCGGTTCTCAACCTTTGGGGGTCGAACGACCGTTTCACAGGGGTCGCCTAAGACCATCGGAAAACAAAAAGATATTTACATAACAGTAGCAAAATTACAGTTATATAGTAGCAACGAAAATAATGTTATGGTTGGGGGTCACCACCACATGAGAAACTGTATTAAGGGGTTGTGGCATTAGGAAGCTTGAGAACCGCTGCTGTATAGGATGCTGTTCTTGCGTTTGACAACAGTGCCATTTTCTGGCTTGGTTTCATCATAGCTGCGCTGCCTCACGCTGTCCAAGTGGAATGATTAGATGTACACAAAACAAGTAGACCGTGTGTGTTGTGCCTGGTCTGGACCTAACTGCATATTCAGTCCTGCATTATGGAAGGTTGTCTCATCAGTAGCTGTTAATCTAATGATAAGGCAAGAAAATGGTTCCTACTTAAACAGATCAAGGTTCATGTTTATGAATGACAGTTTTAAAGTGGCAAAACTAGATTCATTTGCAGTAGATGCTGAACTCACTTGGCCTCATTGTAAGGGCTCTTATGGGATTGGATCCTCTGTATTCATTCAAGCCCATTCCTCACTTTGTTTAGCTTCTTCATTACTTTTGTTCTATCCACATACGTTATAGGAAATACGTCGGGTTAACTTTTTATTTTTAAGGTCACTTACAGCCTTAACTGTTATCTTGCAAACTGTATTTTCCCTATTTTGAACATTCGAGTAAGGCAAAGATAAGTTTCCCTAATGAAAGTACTACAGCAAAAAGTTTATAATTTTTTTCTGTAATATATTTCTAATTTGATTTCCTCATGAACAAATCAGTGTTCTCTGCTATCTCTTTAACAATATTTATTCCTGGTATACCTACTTAAATGAAATTTATTAGTTCACCAAAGTTCTGTAGATGCCTTACGGTTTTATTTTCATAACATTTAGAAGAGGACAGATTCGAAAAACATAAATTTCCTCTAAGAGGTTGTTTAAATGCAGTTGGCATTTTGATGGGGTTTCTATCTGTACTCAAATGCCACTTGCATAATTTAGCCTGGTTCCCTGGACTGTCTCACTGGTACACTGTGTTTCTCACTGTACTATTTTTCTGCATTGCCTCATGTCTAAAAGGAACCTGATTTTCAAACTTCTTACATTTTATTTCCTGGGCGAAGCATATGATTTGTAGGGAACCACACATGTTGCTCATGTGTCTCTGTAAAGGATAACATAGCTTTACTGATAAAGCAAGGTAAACACAGTTATTTAAATTTCTGAACCACCTGTAAAGAACCAGGGAGAAACATGATTTTAGTGTAGAGTTACCAGTTTTCTAATGCCCTCTTCCACTGAAGTTATTAATATAAGTATTTTTGTTTTGTTTTTATGATGTTAGGTCATAAAACTCAGGACAACAGAGATTAAATGACAAAATGCTTGTGTACACACAGATCTAGTTGGAGTTCGAACAGGGTCCCTGAGAGCACAGCTTGTTACTCCCTCTCTGATGGAGACAGATTTTCCCACACTGGACTCCAATCCTGTTATCTCATCTTGGGCCCAGCACCCCGGGAGCTCTTTTTCCCGCCTTTTCTGGCTGATCTTCTGATTCTCCTGCCCAGCAGTTCTTTTGCCACGTGCTAATGCCCCTGAGCACACGGGGATAGAGACCGGGTCCTTGTGGTACCTTACAATGTCTTCCACAGCACCCTCTTCTCTAGCCAAAAAAAGAAAAAAGAAAAAAAGAACCTACTTCCTACTTTAGTCCTGTCTTGGCATGTGGTCCTCTCTCTCTGCTGGAGTACCCTCTCCCCTTCCCCCTCTCCCCCTCCCTCTCCCCCTCCCTGATGAGCTCTTCCTTACCCCTTAGGCCTCATCTGTGGACCCGCCTTCATCCTCCTGGACTGAGTCCGTGGGCTTCGTCCTGCAGATTCTCACAGCACTCTCCTGAAGAACCACTGTTTGTTGTTTGCCTTTATGTCTCCCCCTGGGTTTGGGTTTGTTTCCAGGACCCCGTGTGGGACCTTATTGGTGGTCACGCTCAGTAAGGTGTTTGCTGATGAACATATAGTGAGCAGAAAGAAATAGTTGTTGAATAAATAGATGTGTCTGTTTAAATCAGGGTCCAGGCCAGCACCAGGAAGTAGCATTCAGACTCTACATCCTGTTCTTTATTCCATTATCACACTCACTTTTTCTTCAAAACAAAAAATTGCCATCTCGTGTTAGCTAAGCACTAGCTTTAATACATAAAAAGGGAGATATTTAAGACTGGTTTCCCGTAGGTGGTTCTGAACCTTAGGAACTACGAAAAAGGAAGAGTTAGGCCTCATTTCCACTCATTCAGCAAAAAAGAACATGAGTTTTATGTAGCAGCTCTAGAAAAAAAGAATGGATTCACTGAATGTAAGAAATGAAATTGCAGATAAGGGATAAATGTGAGTCATGTAATTCAGTTGGAATATTTTAATTGTAGAATTCTACTGGTGCATGGAAACAGATTTTTAGGGAGTTTGGTCATAGAGCAGAGATGACTGCAGAATTTCAAACATTGTTGAATTAAAATGAAAACATTGTCTTGATAATTTAAAAATGTGTAAGTTCAAAAATAACATGAGGATAAGATTGACAAAAGCTTATGTATAAGACCTTTTACTCTTCAGAAGTCTGGGAGGGATTTTCAAATGTGTTTGGAAAACTTCTGAAAATATTAGCTAATGTTAGAAACCAACTCACACACCATAAGTGTTGCTTTTCAAATTTAGGCTTATTGTCTATCTTCTCCTAACTTATTTTTTTAAGTAATAAGATTCTAGAATATTTACTGAGGATTGTCTATAATGACTCCTTAAACTAGAAACTTGGAACTTAACAAAATATGTATGATTTCATATGTTTAGAAATTGGATGATGTTTAGTAATTGCTAAGTGGTTATTAATATTCATAACATTTAAGCCGCCTGAAGATTCTGACAGCACTTTGGTATTCAAGACCCAGCTGTTTCAGGTCTATGGAGTGTGTAGTCGCTGCTGGGCTTTTGTTCATTTTGTTTTGTTTTTGCCTATCTTCAAAGTGGTTTATTGTCCACTAAGAGCCTAATAAACCCATTAAAATTGCTCTGTGTTTTGTGTCACTTGCAGGTACTGTGGTCTTTGGAAATGGGTCACTGGATTTCCGAGGAACCGTTTGAACTTTCTGACTCCTTCCCTGCAGCTCCTGTAAGTCAGACGTTATTTTATGACAGTAAATACAATTTGTATTCTCAGGAAATTACCGTTAGCATAGATTTAGACTCACGTTTTTATTAAATCAAGTGCAATTATGCCCATAGCTAAAAAGACATATTCACAGAACTGGACACTTTTTATCTATTTATTTGTGAGGAAAAAATGTGAGAATGTGAGAACATTCTGCAAAAAGTTTTGGGGCATACAGTCCCCAAAATATTTCATTACAGAAGCCCTCAGGACTGCGAAAAACAAAAATGAAAAGAGACTAGATTTTTGAGAAGGTAATATCTTGCCTACAGCTTTAGAAGATAATGCTGTTACCCTCAATAGAGATAGAACTGATAGGTATAAAAATTGTGGCTTGCTAGCATTATGATGTGGTCTTTATGTTTTGATGTTTTCCTAAACTCAGTTTCAACTTAACTGACTTTTAAGTACTTGAAATGCTAATGGAAACGTTCCAGGTTCTAATTTTTTTTGATGATTGAGTAATAATTTAGTAGATAATTTCAGGTTTACTTAGAAGCAGGATTGTGCAGAAGCTGGCTTTCATTTCCAGAAATGTTAACTGGTTTGTGATGGTTTATTCTTTCAAAAGATTAATACCTGAAAGATAAATGGTGATTTTTATCTGCGACCAGTCTTCATGGATTTTTGGTTGTTTGAAAATGCCATGTGACTATCAAATGACAACAAGTTGAATTCTGAACTCTGCCTTTTATCATTGTAGTTCTCTCGGTTGTTGGGTTGACTTGTTTTCATTTTTAAGATTACTGTTTTGATTTCCTGTCAACTTTATAAATGTTTTCTTAAGGAGAGAAAAAATTCCTCTCAGCAAGACTCTTTGTTTGAAATACCGTGTAAGGAACTGAAGCGTAAAATAAAAACACAAATGCCCCCATCCTCTGTCTAAAGAGAGCGTATGTAACCTAAATAATATAGTGTGGTTTATCTTTGAAGTTCATTTAACCTGCCTGCATGGGCAAGTGATATAAATTATATTGTTGGCAATTTTTCCTGTATCATCATTTCCCCATCTCAGTTATCTGCCATGTGGTCTTTCAGATGTCATAGAAATTTATTGTTTCCCTTCAAACAGTGATGTTTTCTCATTATCAGATTTTTTTTAACCTGATGCAAAGCTGAGACCTCTGTTGAATTTATAAATCATTCTTAAATGTAATAAAACGAGGAGTTTGTTCACTCAGTTAATATGCTTGTTGAGAAAGTACATCATGGTGGGGAAAGCGGAGCTTCTGACTCTGCCCAAGTCCATAAACAGACTCAAAACACACAGCAATGTTCCGCGTTCCAAAACTGAGTTGTGATGAGGGTAGGGTGGGCATGTAGGGGTAAAATAAATAAGAAAAATGGAATAAAGGAAAAAATTGTGGTAGAACGGTATAAGGTGAAGACAGACATCAAGTAAAAGCTAGTTGTAAATTTGGCTCTAAGCTTCCTAGCACCTGACGCGAAAGCAAACATATGAGAAACCACTTCTACATTATAAAGCCTTCTGCACATGCTCATCACTGTTAACTGCACTATGGAAACTTCAGGGTTAAAACTCTAGGAATTTAAGGTTTTGCAGTCTTGAGCTTAAATCCATGCTCTCAAAATTTTCTGTACCCATATGAATATACTATAAATATCAGATTTTGTTTTTGGACTTGAAAACACTTTTTAAAAAAGTTTTCTGGTAGACATTTTTAAAAATCTTGCTGATGCAAATGATTTTTTTCCTTAAATAACTTCAGGGGTGATTGTAGCCTGAGAAGTAGAGCGTAGTACATGCATTAACTTAAAGGGTTTTCTCAGCTACTAATTGCAGCCTACTTCTCTAGAATATATCTTACTAGAAGAAAAAAAACACCTCTGTATTAGAATAGTAAGTAAAAGATAGTGAAGTCTCTTTGTATAATGTATACAAAGAAATGTATACTTTTCTTCCTCGTTAAAAATCAGAATTTTCCTTGTCATGAGGCATAATCGGTTATTCTGGAATCAGATTACAAAACTGCAAATATTATAAAAGTTAAATGTAATCATCTCACCTAATAAGTTATATTTAATTACTAAAAATACCTTCATATTTAACAACCAGATAGGAAAAAAAAATAGTACAATCTTGACATAAACTAAAAAAATGCATCCTGGAAGTTTTCACCATATAAACTTGAAATCTATATTTGAGTATTAACTTAAAACAAGCTGGCAACACATATGTAAATATGCTGTTTTCAAAATGAATTTTTAAAGCATCTAAGAGGAGGAGCAAAAATGCATTAACTATGTTTTTCCTTCTCCAAATATGAAACTGCTAACAACCGCTTCTCAGAAAATCCCTGAATATGTGATATAGTTGCATGGCTTAGAGAACGGTTCCTTCCTTTTAATTAAGATAGTGACGCTGAGTTGAGGACATATAGATATTTACACAGTCCATAAACAGTGCTTAGAAGAATGCACTTCCAAGATTATCTCTACTCTATAGCCTAAGTGTTCTGTTTTCCAGTTATTTACTGATGAACTCGCACATAACATTCTTGGCTGTGACAACAGAGTCTGTACATCGTCAGTCTCATTTGCAAGCATAAATTCATCTTCGCACAGATGTTCTACCAGGTCACAAGGTGAAGATTCTGGGTTGTGCTTTGGTTCCTCGAGGGCTGCAGGTGTCAGTGGTGAAGTGCACAGGGCTCTAATTTGGGGCCCCGTAGAGCATGTGTCTGTCTGCGGTGGCAGGGGAGACAGAGTGCAGCTGTGTCTGCTAGAGCTCTGGGAGTACGTCTTTGGAAACAGTACGGTCCACCGTCCCTGGGGGGTGGGGGGGAGTGCCGGCATTTAGAAATCCGCCGGTCGGATCATCATGGCCGTGGCTTTGAGCGAGTAGCCCGACCCTTTCCAGTAGTACCACTTAATGCCGTTGAACTTGTTTGTGTTCTGCCTCTGTGGGTAGTACATTCCGTTCAAGTTGGAAGGACCGCATGCATCAAACCACCAGCCTGTGAAAGTAAAACACAGCAGGAATTAGGAAGTAGGTGCCCCTGACTGTCTAGCCCTGAGTTGGAAGCTCTCAGCTAATCCCCAAGTCACATTCCATGCATTTTAAGTAGGCAGACACTTGGCGTGGGGCGTGGAGCATGGCTGTCACCCGCACGCTGGTTGAACCACGGTTCCATCGTGGCGGCTGTTTTCACGAGCTTTCTCTTGCTTCTCTCTTGTGCTGCGTGGGAAGGCCAGTCAGCCCTCGCAGTGACCAGGCCATCCTCCACAATCCTGACTTGGCAAGCGCGTGGGGATGCGAAGTGTGGATGTGTGAAAATGGAAGGACTTGGTGGGTGGCTGTCCTTGGGCCAGCAACGTAGCGGGCAGGACTGATTCAGCCTTCCCTCTCCCTACCAAAGAAATTCTTTTTGTTTAAAATATAACCCCAAATGTGAAGTACCCAGTGAGGCTAGGTGAAAGGGAATCTTTAAGCTCCAGAGACAGAAAGCAAATGAAAGCTAGCGTGGTGCACTCACTGAGGTGAAGCCAGGGGCAGAGGCGGGCGTGTGGCACAGCGAGGTCCCGGGGGTCCACAGCCACCCTGAATGGCTGGGCTGGGGGCTGCACCGCCCTCACCCGGAGACAGGAGCGTGCCAGAGGCCATGGGTTTGCGGGGGAGGGAACGGCCTCCGTCTGCATGCGTGGATCTGAATACATCTTAAAACACTGTGTTGTTTTAATGGCAGCATAATGCCATTTATATAAAAGTTTAAAACACAGAAAACAATAACAGAATTATTATTGATGTCTCACATATAGTAAGATAAATAAATAAGGTAAATGTACCTCAATTCAGTAGTTAGCTCAGCGGCAAGTGTTGGGAGAACGGCTTTAGTTGTCTCTGAACGTTTTATTTCTTTAAAAAATATTCTGATGCTATATTTATGTTATGTTACGTTATGTTACTTACCCATCGGACTGTGATCATCAGTTACATCGTCCATGTGCCTAACTCTTTCCTGACGGTAACAGCTCCATGACTTGAGTTGAATTTGATAGGACATTTGTGTTTTATTTGAAATCCTTCAAAATATTCAGGAGTATTACAGATTTATAATTTGGTCCATTTGGGAGCCTGTTTTCTGACTTAACTCTAGAATTCCCTGTCCATGCAACTGTCTGGCTGATCATGAGCTGGTTTCTCCGTGGTCCAGCCCTTGGGTTGGGAGCTGACCCTGTAGTCAGAACCGCCCTGTTTTCTCTCTCGGGCTACGTTTCTTTACCAAGTCTCGTTTCCACTTCCACTCTCAGCCCTAAATCTTGATTTGAGTACATAAATATATCGTGTCTTTGGTTATTAATGCACGTCTACTCTCTTGAGCAGACAGCTGCGTTCAGCGCAGGAGTGGCAGAAGGGAAAAAGGAATTGGGTGTTTGGTCCCCACACCCCACACCTTTTCTTTGGCTTTGAAAACAATTATTGTGGTAGGAAGAGGACTGCAGGCAGCGTTTGCACATCAGTGTAATAGCTTTCTTTCGCTGACATAATTATGAGATAATTATGGCTAATAGAGAAGACCTGTATTGCAAACACAATTTTATATGTAAATATACTACCTAGAGAACCATAGGATTGATTTTTGTGACGAATATTAATTTAAAGACATGAAAGCTTCTGCATTTCAAATTATTTTCATAAATCCTTTTGACTGTAAGCAGTTCTTAACTGAAGTACAAACACATGATAAGCTTGGATCTTTTACTTGTTTACACAGGACCTTATGTTTACAAAATATTAGCTCTTTCAGGTGGGTTTCCCTGGGTGAGTGATGAGTGAGTGTTTGGTAATCCAATGATGGTCTCTGCAGAGTAAGCCTGCCAGTTTGCCCTGTGCCGTCACACTGCACTTGGGCAGAGGTCGTCCCTGCTTTACATCTTCCAGTGTTTTAACAGCATTTGTCAGACTGTTTTCGTGACTCGGTTACTATTAACTGGTTCCAGTTATTCAATTTTCACACTTTTAGAAATCCGAAGCTGGCTTCTCTCATTGAACTCTTAAATGTTTCTGAATAGAAATCTAGCCATTTTAAGTGAGTTTTAACAGTCGTTGGCTCATGTGTATGTTTTTCTTTTCTTTTTTTTTTTAAAGCAGTCTGACATGAAAGATAGAAAACAAGAACCTGAAAATAAAGCTCTACTTTAAAGTGGACAATAAGCTATTTTAATTTGTGCACTAAAAAAACAGGTTAGTTGAGTATTTTCTTTGTGTTTATACATATTTACTATATATTAATGAAGTCTTTTAAAATGAAAATTCCTTGTTTGAACATAAATTATCAATTGGAAACATTTCTATGGTAATGAATCTATATCACCGTTTTAGTTGACCTTTTGAATATTTAACCTCCTTAATAAAGCAAAATGAAATAAGGCCATCTGAAGTCTGATACTCAGCAAGCACAAATTTAAGAGAGCTTGCTGAATGTCACATGCTCTGCCCCCCACTCATCCCCCCTTGCAAGGGTGGGTCCAGGAGAGACACGGCCACCTGCTGACAGTGCCAGTTCCCCATCACATTCTAGCTTAACACTCAGCAGCCTGAAAGAGTGAAAAACAAACCTTCCTGTATCAAGGGAGCATGTCTATTTATGAACTTTGGACATTGTCCCCACCACAGGTGACAGTCCTAGCAGCCAGCCTTTCACTCTATCAGATGCGTCCTTGCCAGTACAAATAGGAAGAGAGAAAGTCATCCCACCTCCTGTGAGCATTTGAGAGCATTTGCAAATGCATTTGTCGTTGTCTGAGTCCTTTGTGCTAAAATCATTTCCTGGTTGGCTTATGCTGCTTATTTTGCCGGCTGTCCCCGTAAGTCCTTTGAGGTGAATCCTGTAAACATGGGGGGTTGGGGGAAAAAGAACGTTAATTGGCTCGGGCTGTCAATTTACCGGAGTGGAAAATTTTTTACACTGAAGAATTCCATTCTTCCGAAAGGCGTTCTGTGCTGGTTAATGCACTAATGCATACTCTGGACAAAATATTTTTGCCCTGGTATAAACAGGAACCAACTTATCATCAAATCCTTAGGCAAAGGGGAATGTTTTCGTGAAACCTTCTGCGCGTATCACTTGAACAAGCATCAGCAGAGGCTTCGGGGCCCTTTAATTTATTTCCCTGCTGCTCTCAGATAAACACAAGAGGAGAAGGAAGCGCGAGAGGGTCCCCTCTCCAGGTCCGCAGGCTTCATTCAGATAGAAATGAGAGTCTGGAGATGGCTGGACAGCGTCAAGCATCACTATTCTGCACGGTGGGGGTGGGGGGGGGCCAGCAGGCAGCAGGAGCTGTGATGGACTTTGGAGCAGAAAGCTACAGAGCCTAGGAGACAAGAGAGCCTGGCGGCTGCTTGCCTTGCTTCTGTACAGCCTTGTAATAAGCCTGCTAGGCACTGAGAAACGAATAAATGTACTAATAAGTTAGACCCTGGAAAACAGCTCACACTTTTAGGAGGTCACGAGCCTGGTTTGCGGCAGGGATCCCTGTGCCAGCGAGGAGAAGGTGTGTACGCCCAGCACAGTGAGAGCAGCGTCCCACGTGACTGACGGGGTGTGGCCCCGCCGAGCGCATGTTACTGGGTTGGTACATGGAGTGTGAGAGCCTGGGGCATCCATCCCGGGTCCCTACAGAGCACAACCGTGCAGCGCTGGAGGGAGGATTGGACGTCCAGCCCCCAAACGATGCTCACATTGGCTAACCACCACCTTGGGAAGAATATGATTTCCAAGAATTCGTGTTGGCACAGAGGGTGGAGAGGAGAGGAAAAGTTCTCAGGGACTGACTGACTCTTGTGGGCGTGTGCATTCAGTGCCCAGACCAACCTGAGGGCAGGTGTTCCCGTTTTTACAGGTAAATGGTTGAGGATCAGACGTAGGAACTCTTCCAAAGTCACCTGTTGTAAGAGGCAGAGCCGGGGCTGGCCCCGGATGCCCCCCGCTCCTCCCTTGGGGTCCCCCCCTGGCGCACACCTTCCCAGGGGTGACTGTTTATTGAGGAATCGGTTGTGAAATATAGGGCTGCCGGGAGCATGTCAAATGGAGTTTCATAAAGCACAAAACTGTGTTTAATGTTGCGGCTCTAGGCACTGCCTCATAAGGCGCTGACTGAGTTTCTGAATGTCAGCGTCATCCTCCTGTTTCAGAAATACCCCCGGCCCCTGGCGCAGCCCCTGAAGGCCGCTGCAGAGCGTCACCTGAGCTCTGCTCATCGCTGGGGTTTGGGAACGCTCTGCTTTCCTCCCAGGCCCTCTCGGTCGTCCCAGACAGCACGGAGATAAACGCCTGTCTTGGCTTCTCCTCCTTCCGCCTCTCCCGTCTCCGCTGAACAACTGCAGTTCTCACAGGACTTATGACATCTCCCCAAAGGGAAGGAAACTAAGGGAGAGTACTCTTTTGTATTAGTCTCTGTTGGCAAGGTCGTGTGATTTTTTATCCTTCTATTGTACGGCCCATTGGTTAGAGTTGCTTTCTTTTAAAGTTTGGTTATTAAGAATACCTACGTTCTTGAAATTGCTTGAACTGGGCATCCGCTGCATTTCAAGAGCAGTGGAACAGTGGAGTGAAGGCAGAGGCAATGCCAGCATTTAATAATTAAGTCTCAGTGTTTGTGTAGAACTGCCAGAATGTTTGTGAAAAGTGACGAACCAATTTTTAAGGTTTAATGGACAAAAAGTGTTTAGTTTAAGCAGAGTCATATTCTATTGAAGCATTTACCCGTTCCTTACAGCATGTATTTTTCAGTTTTCCAACATTTGGAGCACATTTCTTTAGAATGAAGCAACTCAGCTGCTACATACACCTGACATCCTGGAACATTTGTAGTTATTCTAAGTTTTAGTCACATAATAGTTCTTTTATCCCATTGACATGTTTTATTAGGATAATAATTTTTTTCAATGTAATATCTGTCTTATACCGCCAAGTAAATTAAACTGAGGTTTAGATGAATGTGTGCTTTTTAAAATGGCATATCCAAAAATTGATTGCATTTCTAAAGGAAATATCTGTTAAGAACCATCTCAGATTGAAATATTTTTATAATTCATACAAGGGTAATGACCCATTTTGTAAAATCTTCTTATGTAAACAGCCTAATCCTTAATTTTTGTGTTTCTTTTCTTTTTCTTTTTTTTTTTAATTTCTCTGTTATAGATTTCTAACTGTTGCCAGTTGAAAAAATATTTAGCTTGGAGGTAAAACAGTGACCAACCACTTGTGTCTAAAAATTCATTGAAGTTTTGATCTCTTTGGAGTCCACTCGGAGCTGCAGTGAGGCCCAATAACCTAGCTATGTTTTCATTCATCTGAGTTGCAGCCTCCCCAAGAGAGCCCCACTTTTTCTGTAATGAGAATGTATGGACTGTTTCACTGACGTTTTAGAAGTCAGTCAGTGCTTATCAGACGATGTGACCTGTTTTCAAAACGTGCTTCCGAAGTCACTGCTTACGAAGCAGAGTATACCGGACGTTACAGAGTTTTCAGGTCATTGTCCAGGCAAGCTGACTTCAGCCCCTTTTTTTCTGTGCTGTCCATTGTGACCGTCCCCTAGGAAGCCAGCTCAGGGACATTGAAAGTGAGTTTATGTTCCAAACTATTCAGATCATGGAATTTCTACTGAGCTGGGCATGAAGGAGACTTAGATGGGACTGTTTACTGTGCAGTTCCTACTCCAATCCATCTGTTTGTTTCTGACCTCAGAGTGGGGATTCCATAGCGTGTGCCCCCTGGTCACACACCGCCAGTCTGTGCTCATCCTTTGGATGCCTGCATGGCTGTGTTGGTGACTGGAACTTTCTGTTGTGCCCTCTCAGACCAACTGCTATGGTGCCAGCTGTCCGTCTCCCTTCTCTCTCGTCCCTTCGCACATGCACCTTTGAGGTCCTCTTTATCCTGCAGCATATATGTGTGTGCTTTCTCTGCATGGGCCTTAAACCATAGATTGTCACCGTCCTAGCCTTTCAGTCCCTTTGCTGACCCCTGTCTCTGCTCTCAGGGCTTTTTAAAACTAGAAAGTAAATCCCAGGTTAAGGTTCCCCATGGCCTTCTTGGAACCTTCATGATTAGCACTGCCAGGTGGGTGGACAAGGTGAATATGAAGGGAGCTCTGCCACCTGGCTGTTCTAGGTAGAGTAGAGAGCAGAGGACTGGGCTGACCAACCGTCCCACCTAATTCTGCCATTTTGAAACGTGGTATCTCATCCCGACTTTGTGAGGGAACCTGATGATTGGATATGTTTAAAGTGCAAAAGGATAGGTTTAACTTCTAAAACCTTTAGGAGGAGAACGATATAGTCAGAGGCACACACCCGTTAGGATGCTGTCCCAACATTTTTGTCATAGGGACACCACATTCATATCATCTACAGAGAGTGGCTGAGTGCCCGTTATCTGCTGGGCAGGGTTCATCTAGGCTTTGAGGATACAGAGCAAAGCGAACAGACAAAATACTGTCCTCATGAAGTGTCCCTCGGATTGTTAAAACCTGACTTAGCATTTCAAAACTAGAAGAACTTACCTCAATACAGGCAGCAAGAAAGTCTAAGACACAAGAAGTTTTCCTATTTAAGGTCATCTAAGAGTAACTAGATCCTGGTTAGTACCATGGGGTTCTCACTGTCTGGCACAATCACTCAGAAAGCCCTTTGGCCTTTTTCCAGTCCCGTAACATTTCCTTACCTGTATTTGAGCTCTTCACCTGACAAGTAGAAGTGTTCATACAGCGAGTGGGCCTCATCCCCTTCCCAGTCCGTAAGGCGTATTTTAAGCATGTAGCGCTTCTGATTGGTCACTTGCGAAACAAACTCATTTCCCAGCCAGTGTTCGCCTGAAGGGTTCCCAAAACCCTGTAATCCAAGTGGTAAATTCAGTCACCGCGTTTATCTCTCTCCATGCTTTTGGAATCAGCAGTCCATCCATTTGGTATGGAGCAGCTATCAGATATCTGGCAGAAATTCCTTCCTGTACTGTGCAACTTTGGGGTCTTCCGTATAAGAAAGCAGATCTTTAAAAGGTCAGTTTTAAGAAACTAAGCTGTCACTGGGAGAAAGTGAGTGTTAGGATAATTAGAACAACTTGGGAAGCCACCAACAGAAACAATTGGAAACCCCATCTTAAATTAATCAGACATATAAAATCCATCTGCTTAAGGTAACCCCTTATCATCACTCGTTATCACTGTTATTGCAAACACAGCGAAGGTTGTAGGAATGTAAAGCCCTGATAAACAGCTGGCTTACCCACAAGTGCTGAACCTGACCTTGAAAATAAGCCTGGTGCTCGCATGCCTTAGTTTTGATACACAGGTGATGTTACACTGGCAGGACCATTCTTTAACGGGGAGACTGAAACGCCAGTTTAAAAGAACCCTCTGGTTAAAAGAAAAAAAGTTGTGCTAAATCATTGGCTAGTTTTGGATTTGGATCTGGAGAAGATTCTGCAGATCTTGAAAGTTACTTTTCACAAAGAAAATTATTTTCAGATGGTTTAGTGAATATTCATACCACTTTATATTCTTTCCAAGTCCTCTGAAAATCGACACTGCCATCTCCACGTCGCTGAATAACGGTCCACCCACCTCCAGCGGTTTCCATGTCACAGTAAGCCTGCCAACGGGAAAGGCACAGTTACTGCATGGGGACATCAGTGACTTCGATTTTCCCCTAAATAGGACACGCGAGATGCACACAGACCTATAATAAGACGTGCGCTCATAGGGTTCTTTGGGGTAAATCTCTGTGGTCTTTCCAAGAAACAGATGGTTTTAAATTAATTGAAAACCATGAATTTAAAATGATGATGAAAAATAAACAGGAATATAAGACGGTGTGTTGATGAAAATATGATTTTCTTGTCATCGTCTGCTCTAGGCTTAAGACCCACCCCAGTAGCTGACCCAAAAATCGCGGTCCCTTAGAGAGTCAGTGTGAAGGGGACATCTTGGCAGCTTGGCCCCACACCTCTCACCTCCAACCTGTACAAGTCCATCGACTCGTGGTCACAGCCCTGAAAACCTTTCTGATAGTGGCCAGTCCCTACCCACTCTGCGGGGAGGGATGGAAAAGGGGTCCTCGTGCCTTGTAGGGTTTCCAGGACTCCGCTTGTAGTGTGCCGTGGGGCAGTGAGGCTTCCCGCCTGTGGGGTACAGGGCAGGTTTCTCCGCTCCTCCCACAGGACCAGGGACCCAGGCCCTGCCTGCCGGGTGCGACCTCAGCTCTGCCCCACGGTCAGGCTTCTGGCTTCTTCACCCTTTGCTCACTCACTGCCCCTGGTGTTTCTCTCCCCAGCTCTTTATTTCTGCTTTCAAGCTGGCTCGGTGGGTTTAAACTTTGTTCCGAACACAGAATTCTTTCTTGGGCTAAGAGCATGTATGCTCAATTTCAGCTCAGCTGGAGTTTTATTATGAAATTAAAAACCCCTGAAAATAAGATTACATAAATAGTTTTAAATAATGAGATTAGAGTAGAACGAAAACGCTCTCCAGAACTTGAAGATGAACTTCCCTACAGCATGCAAGGTGGTAACTGTGAACGTTAAGGGTCAAAATCAATTAGAAATATTCTTCCTTTGTTCTTTTCCATGGTCCTTTCGGGAATAACGCAGAACATTTTGGCAGAGTAAGACCAGAGGTGAACTACTCTGCATTTGTGAGTTAAAATCCTAAAGAATAAGGGCTAAGAGAGAACCGAGCGGGCACCTAGACCTGCTGTCCCCTTCTAATCCACTCGCCTGCTGTCTCATTGTCAAGGGGATAGAAAACCGCTGTCAGAACCAGCCCTGTTCTCCAGCACATTCCTCTCCACCTCCCCCGTCTCCCCGGCCCGATAATCCTCATGTTTGGGAACATGTTCCGTTAAAGAAAATTACATTTATTAAGAATAAGATGCTTTCCCCATTTTAAGTTAATCACATATAAAATTGATCTGCTTAAGGTAACCCCTCATCACCCTGTAGTGATACTACCATTATCATTAGTTATCGTATTGTCACGCACCACTCTGTCCGCAGCCCTGCGCTAGGCACACAGTATCAACCCACAGCAGCTATCATTCTACATTTTAAAGGAGAAGAGTCTGAGTAAAGTTAGGTTCCTTTGATCCGTCGTCGTTCAGCTATTGAGTGGAATATAGGATTTGAATAAACTCTGTTTGATCCCTAACTCCGTAATGTTTTCCCACTACACTCAGCTGCCAGAAACAGAAACTTGGCCCTTTTGTTAATTGGCCAAAAGTCCCTCCACACAGCTCCAAGTTGGAATCGGTTCACGAAGAATACTCTCATTTGCCTGTGGTCCACAGAATGGTCAGTACTGCTCATGTCCATCAATATGTCTTCTAAAAACATCCATTTAGTAAACTAGCTGAGGAAGCTACCTTGGTTTGAGAAGCTGTGTTTGTGCAAAAAAAGTGCAACTCCCCTGCATCCTATAATGGCATCTGGTGGGGGGGGACCGGTAAGGTTCCTATTGAGCTTATCGAAGAATAAGGGATTCTGTGACATCAAAGTCACCGTTATGAAGTTACTGCTGTTTAAGTCAGAGTTCATCTCGTTATAGAAATCGGAGTCAACACTCTGCAATGGCTGAGGGTCCCCGCTCGTGTGCGAATGATCGGAGCCATACCATTCTCCAACTCCATTAGGGACAATGAGATGATGATTGCAACATTTTCTTAATATCACTTTGTCCAGATTTTTTTTTTTTTAAAGAACAGCGTTTATGAAAACCGCAGTATTATGGTTAATTGGGTCATGAAACTTGCAGAGAAAGAGAGTGTTCAGATAGAGTTAGCCACATAGCCAGAAGGCAGTGAGTGGAAATGATGACGCTCATATCAGGGCTGGAACAGCAGAGGCCCTTAGAAAATGCCCACGACCTCAGTGCTCCAATGCCAGCCGCCCGGAGGGCAGGTAGGCGTGTGGTCAGCGCACCATTGCATGGTTCAGGGGCCTGGCGTCTTGCTCTAAGGCTTGATGTGTCTTAGCAAGTAATGCTCGATTTTTAATGGTTTTGCTTCAGCTCTGAGGCCAGGGTGAGTGCCCGATGAAACACAAAGATAAACATCAGGGGACCGGTATCCCGTGAAATTAGAGAGGGAAACTCTTATGTCTCTCACTAGCAGAAACATACACCAGCACTTCCCATAAATGGCATCTTTTCAGTGTCTATCTTGTACAAAAACCTAATAAAGTTTTCAAAAGGAAAGTCGATATGTTTAGGCCCTTTTGGAAAAGATCTCCCAAAGATCTAGTGGACGTTCTTCTCTTGAATTAGATGAAACCAGGGTACCCTGCCATGCAGAGAAGTGGTCTGCCAATCTTGGGGGCAGTCACAATAACAACTGTTTATCAAATGGATGGTAAGTACCAAGTCCTGTCCTGGATGGTGCCCCTCCGTTGTCACGTCGAATCTGCTCTTTAAGACTGGGGGGCATTACGGCGTGTCACGTTGCAGATTAGGAAACTGAGGGCACAGACCGGTTAAATGACTTGAAATTGGCAAAGCCAGAATTTAAACCCAAGTCTATCTGACTTCCTCTCCCAAGATCAGACTGTGAAGATGGCGTCTGAAGTCTGGAAAGCAATCTAGAGGTGACTTCATCTGGACCATTTATTTAGAGATGAGAAAACTGACGTTTGAAAGATTGTTGTTCCCTGCTGCGTGCGTGAGTAATTTTTACTGCGAATGTTAAAAGCAATGTAAATCCTAACGTTGCTCCCATGACCTGAGACTCCTATCATCCCAGAGTCCTCTGTATTTTCATCTTCCTGCAGAACATTTCAGTAGGGCCACTGAGCTGATCCAACGCCTGGGATGGGGACATGGCATGAGTCAGGAAAACATGGATACAGCAGCAGGATGGGACTGCACAGCTCGCCACTGCCCTGGGATTGTATCAGTAGCGTTCACATTTTGCCCCTGTTCTCTGTTCTCCTCATGTCACTCTTGGCCCTGCTGTCTCTGTGCGAAGGAGAGACCTACACCTGGTAACAGACAACAGCATACAAAGAACTGTCATGAAAACCATATTGCAAAGGGAGTTGAAAGGGTTAGCACAGAGTCTATTCATTACTTTTTCATCTACAACAGACAGTTTGGGGTTTTTTTCTCCCCCTAACGCACTGCTTCTAGGACGCTAGGGACATTAAGTGATTTTCAAGGTTGATTTAACGCAGCATGAATAAATTAGATTTCTTTGGAAAGTATAATCTTGAGTAACACAATATTTGTCTTTTAAGTTCATAATCATGGTACATGTTGCTATGTCTTTAAACCCTTAATGCTTTTATTTTTAAAGTGTTTTGCTTTATTATTCTGCTGAGAATAATGCCAAATCAAGGAGATATTTCCAGGAGTCTCTAAAATGTCCGTTTTGATACAGTATCAGGTGCCTTTTTCTGTGTTTATATTCAGTGTGCAGCTGCTTTTACAGTTAGATGCCAACTTATTTACAGACATTTACCACATACAGTCATCCAGTGCTTACGTAACTAATTCTCACGTAATATTATTCCACCTTATCAAACCTCTAAGTGAAGCCACCTTGAAGTATCCCCTGGGGAAGTATTTTTTTTTTGGCTGTCACACCTCTGAGAGCGCCCTGAGGAGCCCTGCGCGCTCAGCGCTGCGGACTAGCCGCCCCCACCGCAGGCTCCCCGCCCGCACAGCATGGAGCCTACGCCTTGAAGAAGCCCCCGCTTGGTGTCTTTCAAGCGTCCCCGCCTCCGTTACACGGGGTAAGAAGAGCCCAGCCTAGCCGTCGTCGGGGTGCAGCCTGCGGGCGCCTGGGGGTCCTTAGAGCCTTCCACAAGGTGGAAGCTGTTTCCATAGTAACAGCACGCCGTTCTCGCCGGTCAGTGTGTTGGCGTTCCGGTCAGTGTGTTGGCGTTTGCACTGATGGTCCAAAAGCCAGCTCCACTTTGACAAAGCAGGGGAAAGCGTTCCTCCCGTTAACCCCCTACTGCTGCGTGCAGGTGTCTTTCCTGCTGTGTGGAAACGTGTGCAAACCACCTGTGCCCTCAAAGCCCCGTGGTCGCCTCAAGTCTCGAGGACTGTTGCACCCTGTGCTCTAGGGTGGAATACCACTGTCACTTGACATAACGATTGAAGGACAAACTGTGGTTACTCAAACTCCGGGATTGCAAGATACGTGCTTTAACGTTGGTGAAATGGGCCTCCCATTTGAAGGGAGACTCCTGGCAGCCCGCGCGGTTAGGCCGCTGCGAGGAGCGTGTCCGTGAGACAGAATGAGGTGCTCCCGCGTCGGCGACGCGCAGAGCCTGGACGTGGAGCCCGGGCCACAGCGCAGGCCGGGGGCACCCGGGGGCCGTGTGCTGCTCTGCTTGGAGGGCAGCCGGGCAGCAGCCGGGCGCGTGGACTGTGCACGGTGCCCCCGCGTCCGCAGCCGGTGCGCCTTACCTTCACCTCCTCCGTGGAGTTGGGGAACCGCAGCGTGTAGAGGCCGCTGGTGGTGAGGCCTGACTTGAAGGCTTCCGCGCAGTCTCGGAAGATGATCGGTTCTTCCTTAGTCACCAAGGAGCTTTTAGCTGCGTTTAGAAAACAGGAAGGCGTTGAAACGGAGTTCATGAAAAGTAAAAGGCGATTATTTCGAGATGCACTCATGTGGCGCGCTGCCTTACATTTGAATCCTTACGGGAAATAAACAAGGAGAGGCTGGCTTTTTATCCTTGCCAAAAAGTTACCTGTTCAGCCTGTTTTGTATTAATCCTGAAAGGTGGTTTTGTTACCAGTAATCCATCATCAGCTACATTAATGCAAGTACTTTCCAATCAGCTCTAATAAACTAGCACTTTAAAAAAAATCTTCCATCTTGAATAGAATTAGATAAAGTTATTGCAGAAGAATAAAAAAAGAACGGACCTAAAAACAGCGTCACCTCGGCAGTGGCTGCAGTGCTTAGCGCGTTAGCCATTGTCCTGTCGAGGCCGTGGCTGTATTTTTCCCTTTCTTTTTATATGTCTGAGGCCAGGTCGTTATACATTTCTTTAGACTATTAGATGAAGACATTTGGTATTTGGATTCTAGCAACTATCCCATAATAGTTTGTATTAAAGTGGAACCTGACATTTATGTATCCATGTCTTTGAAATTCTTCATCTAAATCTAAAAATTCTAGGACTCTGAAATTCTTTCAGGATTCAATATTGAGACTTCCCAATCCTGTTTGTGTGTGTGCACATTCCTGCGTGTGTGTGTGTGTGTGTGTGTGTGTGTGTCCTTCCCAGTATTCATCTGTATTTCATTCAGACACCTGCCCACCACAGGTCCCTGGATGGGCAAGTGTGGGTGTCACAGGTGGTGGGGGAGGTGAAAGCCTCTTCTGCTTCTGCTCTCTGCTCACTTTTCCTGCCAGGATCTGAGCTACGTGATTCTCTCTACTTCGGCACATCAGAGCTAACACCTCACACTGTCTTGGTCCCACCGTGTTATGTCAGATGATTGTCTTTATTTTTCTTTGGAGCTAAAAAGAATATGCTTTGTCCAAATTATAAGAGTGAAACTCTAGTTGGAAGGCGCATATGGCAAACTGGCAACCCGGTGTGAAACCTGCCACTTAGCATCAGGATTGTGCTACTGTTTTTCTTTGTTTGTTTCCTTGTTTACGTAGAAACCTTGTTTAAGTGTTTCTATTAAAATTGGGATAACTGCATGACAAGGAAAGTGTAAGAACACATTTCTTGTGGAGTGATGACTATCTCAACATGATTCATGTGGAAAGTGTATCTGTGTCAAAGGATACAAGTTGAAAGGATATTATGAGATGAACCACAGTAAGAACTAGATCTAATTTGTTTAAGGAAAAAACTTAAATACAAATGCCACAACAATCGCATGTCACATCTCTAATGACCAAAGATGCAGCCCTCCTTCCATCCAACATAAGCAAAGTGGAAACAAAATAGTAACAGAGCAAAACACATTTAAGGACGTGGTAGAGAAGGGAGCCAGCATTCCTCGCATGCCAACTTTATGCCAGTTTCTGCAAGGAGTATTTCATTTAATCTTCACAAAATCCTGTGGGTCCAAGATTGTTTTTCCCACGTAAGAAATGAACATGCCCAGCCTCGTGGATCCATTTAATGATGGAGTTACCTCAACGGAGGCTCTTGATGCCCATGAATCAAAAGTATGTTTGGGGTGTTTGGCCTCCTAATAATTAATTAGTATCAATATATGTCCCTCCTTGGGCCGGCCGAGTGGCGCGATGGTTAAGAACTGGCTTGGGACGCCAGAGGGCCCGGTTCGGATCCCACATATGAGGGCCAGTGACACTGCCCTCTACAGCTAAGATGCTGAACAACAGCTCAACCTGGAGCTGGGCTGCCGTGAGTTGCCAGCGACGGTGTAGGCTGCAGTCCCTGTGGCAGTGGGTTGCCATGGGCTACCGTGTGTAGCCAGCAGCCAGCGTGAGCGGCCAGCAGCCGCAGTGAACGGCCGTCCAGAAGCCGGCGACTGATCTGCCTTGCCAGAGAAGAGCGCAACGATGGTGCCAACTTGGGCCAGTGAAGCAATGTCCTCCACAACTACAGTGAAGAGCAAAAGGACAGCAACTTGTCTGTTCCCCTTCCCCGATTCCCCAGCGCTGTTCCCATTCCCCAATTCCCCCAATAAAAATCTTTAAAAAAAAAAAAATATATATATATATATATATATATACACACACACACACACACACATATATATATATATATATATATATATATATATATATAATATATGTCCCTCCTCCCCTTCCGTTCCTCCTTTGTTCTTAACCGGTTTTGTATCAAGACCCTATAAAGCTTTCATATCAAAGATGTAAGAGAAATAGTGCCTTTTTCTGAAAGACGAGGGTTATTCTTTTTGTAGAATTTTGGGTTTCAGTGACTGTACATAAGGTGATAGGCAAAGTGCACTTACAGCCCGACGTGGACATCATGGTCAGTAAGTTGTGCACGGTCTCCATCAGGTCATGCTGCTGCTTCTGGAGGGCTGAGTTGTTCACTGTGGCCGTCACCAGTTGCTTCTCTAGCTCTTCAATGATGGAATTTTGCTTGGATACTAACACCTGCAGCTGGTCTTTCTCTTCTTTTATGGACTGAAGCTGAACGACGTGCTTGTCTTCCATGTCTAGGACTTTCTTTTCTAGGAAACTTGTAAAGGGAGATGGTCATTAGTTGGTGAAGGGTGTTCTGGATACCCTCAAGGCCAAGGGCTTTATACACATCCAATCAGCCTCATAATCCTATGCAATCATTTACACGGCCGTGGGTTTCTGCTTCTCCAAGGCCCTCTGTGAAGATGTCAGAGGAGTTACAAAGAAGCAAGAGGCTGCCACAGCCCTGAAGAAGCCCTGAAATTTGCCTACGGTAGATAGGTAGTTATGACATAGATGGGATGTGGATACGAGGAGAAACGTCCCCATTGAGAACGTATGGTTCTCACATGGAGTGAGTCTGAAGACCAGGCTTCACTGAAGAGGACTGTGATCATGAGAAGGTGCCCTTGGCGTTGGGAGCACGTGTGGGCGAGTGGAAAGAGCCCAGGTCCAAGCACCTCCCCTCACGTCACCGCCTGTGTTACCTGGGCAGGCTGCCTGCTCTGTGGATTCTGGTGTGTATCTAGCTAGGTGAATATCTACCTATAGAAATAAACCTCCAGCTAAAATGAAGGCATTGGATTAGATGATCTCCAAGGAACCTTTTAGTTCAAATAATCTAAGTCTCATAGGCCTTTTGGGGAGCAGTGACATTTTCTGAATATTTAACCCTGTGAACAGCATTACTTAGCTAAGGAACTGACTACCCATTAAAGGTCTTACCTTGAAGTGTTAACATTCAGTATTAATAGCTATTAGAAATTCAGTTGCAGCTTTTAAATTTATCCTGGCCCAATGGCCATTGTAAATCCGTATAGGACAGTGAGTATACTGTCAATCTACCAAGTCAGTAAATAATCAATTACTGTGATGCAGCCATTTATATCTGACTGTCATCAGTTTTACCAAAGCCACTTTCAACTGTCGTCTTCATATTTTTCTCGATATCTGCTACCTCGTTTTTTTAAGTTGTATATCACTTTCATTAATTTAAAAACCAAGGTGACTTACCATAAGCAGAAGGTAACCTAAAAATAAAGGTATATTCTGTTTTCTACCTAAAATCATTTCTAGTACTGTGAGAATCCAGGTAATGTGCTTTGGAAATACTCCTGCAATACCTGACCTAAACAACCCACATCAAATACATGGGGCATTTTTAAATCATGAATCTAGACTGCCTTTAAAATGTTACTGCTGAAATTTGTTATCCAACTACCTTTTGTTGTCTTTAATATTCTCTGAGGAGGCATCAAAGAAAGATGCGACAGTCACGTGACCCAGTGAACACTCAGAGAGAGAGACTTTTTTTTTTAAACTTTGTTTTTATCCTCACCAAATTATACCAGTATAGCTGTAGAGGGCAGTCACTCCCTGATCTAAAAAATTTCATCTTAACGCGGAATACAGTGTGAACTAGAGAGTCCAGCCCAGCCTCGGGTCTCCCAAATGACACCAGCTCTGAGAGGAGCACATGAAACAAGCACAGAAGCACAGACCACTGGCGTCGAAGCTCAGATTCTAGAGCAAGTTTGCAAAATGCAGATCGGGATCCGTGACTGGCTTGTGAAATCAACTTAGTGCGTTGCAGTTAGTGTTTCTTTAATGAAAGGAAATTAAACACAGTCGACCTTTGAACAACATGGATTTGAACTGTGGATTCACTTATACACGGATTTTTTCCATAAATACCTGTATGTTTCCCACAGTGTTTGGGAGTCTGTGCTGCAGCGGGCTGGCCGCACGCACCGATCTGCTCCATTTTACACAGGGGACTTGAGCAGCAGTGGCTTTGGGTAGCTGCAGGGAGTCAGGGAACCAATCTCCCACAGATACTGGGGGCAGTTAAGCTCTTCGGGAATCAAAAGTTAATACTCGGATTTTCCCCTCTTTGGGGATCCTGCACCCCTAACCCCTGAGTTGTTCAAGGGTCGGATGTAAATGGAATGGAACAGATGTGAATAGTGTAAATTCATAGCAAGAACTTTGCACAAAGCAACAAGCACCATGGTCCATAGTGCGAGGTGGTGGGGAAAGCAAGTGGCGAGGGGAAGGCCTGCATTGTTGGAAGTTCGGCGCATTAGCATCTTGTTCGGTTTTCTGATACAAGGTGATCAATTTGATCATCACCATAGAAGTTGGACTCAGGTACAGCATAACTGTAAACAAATATAACTCATCAGAAGTGTGGGGAACTATCCTGTGTTGGCAGAAATATCCAGGCTGAATCAGGAGCTTTGGTTGCCTCTCTCAGGAGGGGACAGTGGCAGTGGCAGCACCTTCCAATAACAATAATCACTCTACCAGTAATCACAGTTTAATTTAACTGGTACAAGTAGCCCCTAAATTAATCGTTTATTTTTAGAAAAAGAATAAGATGAAAAAAGACCCACAGTAACTTGCAACTTCAGCTGGTGAATCTAAGAGTGCTGTGACAGTTTTCGGAAAAACGGTGACCCTGATAAGCCCTTTGCCTTTGTTTGACACTATCCCATGACAAAAGCAATTGCACTTTGGGAGAATTATAGAAGATAATTTAAAATACAGTTAGTCAAATGGGCAACACATTCACACAATTTTATAATGATGTTCTTGCCAAGGAAATCTTAATCTAGTCCAGGTTTATGGCACCTGAAAACAGCATGTCAAACTGATCGAAAGATTTAAAATCATCAGCACAATTTTCTTATTTTTACTTCTTTACCATTGTTGATGAAAAAAAAATTTTATTGTTGTCATTTCAATACATGTTTGTTACGAGAGAGTATTGTTTCTGCAGCTGCTAAAAAGAGGTTCTTCCTGCAGGTACAGATTAGTTACGTGTGGTTTTTATGACAAGTCAGCTGATAGAAGCTGTACCTTTCAGTGTCTGTACTATGGCAGGTCCTTCTGAAACAGTTCTTAGTTCCAGGCTGAGCTGGAAATTTGCAGTCCAGAGTATAAAGTCACGTAACATTTTAGTTTGTGAGTTGTGTTTGACAAGGAGCTTTTATGAAGAAAATGCGATGTTTAAATTTTATTCATACAGAAGTGGATTCAAATTATTGGAAAAGTACATTATTGGTCAGTGTAGATTAAATTGGGGGAAATGTGTAGCATTTAAGTTGAAAAAAATGTGAAGGAGCATATAAGGAAGAATAACCAGGAAATACAGGAAGCTTCAGTGTGGGCGGAAGCACTATTTTAGACATTGTAAAGCTTTAACATACAAAGAAATTTCACCAAATCATGGATGAGGAAAAAAATTTAGTGAAAAGTCATTGATTGTATTTTAAAGCGATTCAAGCTGACTGTAGATAACCAAGTTAGCTTGTAGTCAGTGAAAATACCAAGCAGTGTGTCTGAACTCGGGAATACGATTCACAGTTTTCAAGGCCAAGAGCAATATGATTTGACAAATATTTACAAAGATGATACTTGGGTAACATACCTGACTTATTTAACTGAGAATGTTAGCATTGTAGCGTACTAAACTACATAGCTAAAGAGGGAACAGTGTTTAATACTGGGGCGTGTTCAACAAGCCAGAGATATCCTAAGTTTCTTCCAGGCATTACAGGCAAGTGACAAAAGTAGGCAGCCAGCGCCCATGTGTCCCCAACACGACTGTAGCGTATTGAAGAATGCATCATTAAATAAGACCATTTTAGCAAAATCACATTTGAGATATTGTTATAGCTCACTTACTGGTCTCAAACTTTTATTACTATGCAGAAGAGAAAAATTGAAACATTGAACAAAAATATTTGGATTAAAAATGTATTTGTATTTTGGAGCCCTAAATTAAGAATGAGTTAAAATTGGTGCCCAAACAGAAAGAATTCTTTCAGTTTAGTACTTGATTAGCAGAAAAGAATGATTACAAGACAGTAAGCTTAATGTCATTTTTGCTTAAGAGTAAAGAATTATTTAACTGAAATTATTTAAATGTGAAATAGAAAGAGTATGTTGTTGTTTGACTGTTCTCCATGTCATATATACATGTCCTGATTAGAAATAAGGAAATAGCACCCCAGGGATGTGAAGACAGTTATCTTTGCATGGCCTCAATGGGAATAAACCTATGAAGACAATCCCTATCGATCAGCCGTAAGTTTTGTTTTCATATTGGTTTTCTTGGGACTATTCTACATTTCATTTAAATATTATTATCATGACATTTAATATTAACTTTTGTTTTTACTTTATCCTGTGTTTTAGGAGTAAATATTGAATGATGAAGCAGACATTGGTTTACAATATAAGTGTAATTTTCCTGCTCTAGGTCGTTTTGCATTGGAAAAAAACAAGTTCCCAGAGGCAAAGAAAGTTGGTAAAGTTAATAATATTAAAATGCTTAGGCTGGTGTAACTTCTACTCCACACCAGGGCGGTATTTTTTCATAGATTAACTTACCCGATATTGAGGCACAGATAGAGGATGGTTACCGTAAGTGAATCTTTCAGGGACCAGAGAATGAAAACCAGAATTGAGGACCGTGTTAGCAGGGCCATGCTGGTTCAGTATTTTTCTCCAAACCCTCTCCCTGCCACCTCTCACAAAGTTTCTGATCCTGGAGCTGTACTTTAAGAAATCTGGCATTTTGGAAGCCATGCTTACAATTGATAGTCATGAAATAGGCTTTTGTATCTAGAAAGTGTGCAATACTGGATTATAAATTTTTTTCTTCTTTCATTACCTGTTCTTATCTTGCAGTTTGTTTATTTCACTGGTCTGATCCAAAATCTGTTTTTCCAATTTGTTTGTAGAAAGGGAATGTTCCAGAAGCTGCAGTTCGAGTCTTGTTGTCTGATTTAATACCTAAATGTAACAAAATATTTATCACTTTTAACATTAGACATAACTTTCTTTTAATTAAGTTACCTAAATTATAGGAAAACATAACTAAGCATTATGTATTTACCCAAGTATCTTATTTTGGCACATTTTTCATTAGCAGAAAAGTCTTGATTTCCTGGATTATATCAGAGTGTGTTTAAATGTTTTTTTTCACCATGTCTTTATTTTGGAAAGTGTTTAAGAGGTATGGACAATGGTGTTTGTGTCAAGTAATACAGTGTCTTTTTCCGCCATGTTTTGTCCTATCTTTACATGTAATGAGATGTGGGTGTGTAAAATGGTCATATTTAACGTATCAGAAATTGTCAATAAATGCACAAAGGTTCTGCCTCAGCTCAAAACAGAATGTTGTTCTCATATTGTTTGTCAGCAGACGACATGGTCAGAAGTCACACACTTCTATAAAAACAGCTCATTTTTAGCCTTGCATTTCCTAGTTTGTACTCACCTGTTTAGCCTCTTACTTATTTGTCTTTTCCATTTCTCTTTTTCCTATTGTGAACATCCTATCGGCCATCTAGGAAGCCGTCACATGTCAGGGTGATGTAGGAGCTCAGTTATGCCACGAGGGCCTATCTGACACATGCCATGTGCAGTGTTGCTGTTCCCATTGTGTTCCAACAGCTCTGGGACACATTCTTTCACGTTTGGCTGCCTTGTAGCAGGAAGAAGCCATTACTCACATCCTCTGTGGCATGGTTATTCAGGATGTGATGTCACGCGTAAGTGCGAGGCAGAACTGTTGCCCAGGAATAAGGGTCCTTGAGAGAAGCATTGTTTGCTCCGGGTCTGCCATTCATAAAAGGCCTGGCCTGGCCCCACCGTGCCGGTTCGGGACAGTCCAGTCCTTAGTCATAGCTGGATGAGTTCACGCTGTGAACACATTCCTGTGGGTGAATAAAGTCACTGGCCAAAGAAGGGCTGCGTTCTAACAGTAACACCTGGAATAGCGATTTGGACTCCCTCTTTGGGCCCAGACATTCTGTGTTGGCTATTGCTAAAGGGAGCTGGGAACTTGGGGCTTCCGTTTAATTCCTGGGGCTATAAAATGAGCACAGTGGGGGAGAGGTGGGAGGGTGGCTCATCGGCCCTGACTGGCCCAGGACCAGTCGCACTGTCTGTCCATCACTTTTCTGAAGACCTCCAGTTGCAGGCGACTGTCCCAAGTTACTGAAGTCAGGCGGTTGTCTGTTGTCTGTTGTCTCCCGGATCTCAGACCTCCAGCCATTGTCCAGTTTAATAGTCTCTGACAGGCTAGAAGAAGCTTGCTTCTAATCAGGAATTTTTATGTTTGGATTTAAACCTATTTAGTGTCGTTACTGCTCTGCAAATGCCTTAAGTAGATTGGGCATGTAATTTGGTCCCTTGATACCCTTGTTTAGATTCAGCCATTTTAATGTGTTTCATTGGACATTATAGGCTGCTTTCTTTCCAGCCATCTTCCCGTTTGCCTGTTATGCTACACCATATGATACCTAGGTTCACAATAGCTTTTTTTAAAATCATGTGACCCAACCAAAATCTCATTAAATGCTAGTAAGTCTGACTTAACACAGGATGTAGGGGAGGTTTTCATCATTGCTCTGCATCTTATACTTCTTTATTACTGTTATCTGAAAATATAAGAAATATTATACTTCTGGGACATTTTTGGATGAGCCTGTTGCCCACCAGTTTTACTATTAAAAGGTGGAAATGTCATTTAATCATTACTAATTTTCATAATTGACTATCGCTATACTGATACACATACTTTAAATTTTTTGTATCTTTTCATTTTTAGCTTTTATTACCTCTCAGGATTTTCAGTACCTTGTGATCCATTGTGTAAAATGTTTATATTTTTCCTAAACTGTACCATCTCTATGTGGTCTTACAATAGTTGGATGGTTTATGGTTTTTCCCACCTCCTGGCTCATGTCTGGTATTACTTGGTCCTTTTAGCTGAAGTAGTGAATCAGAATAATATGTCATGGGAATTGTTTACAAGTAAATCAATCAATCTCTTCTCTCTCTCTCTCTCTCTCTCTCTCTCTCTCTCTCTCTCTCTCT